>NW_019272040.1:2000351-2344611 GCF_002738345.1 Cucurbita maxima | reverse complement strand
TTTTTTTTTTTTTTTTTTTTTCTCGGCTATCGAAAACTAGTGGACGCTAAACTCATAGCAGATATTGTCTGCTTTGGCCCAGTACGTATCGACGTCAGCCTCACGATTTTAAAATGTGTGTTAGGGAGAAGTTTCGACACTCTTCTAATAAATGTTTTGTTTCTCTCTCTAATCGATGTGAGATTTCACAATTCACCCATTTGGAGCCCATAATCCTAACCGGCTCACAGTCTAATGTCTAACTATGGTCTCTCAATGGATGTGGGAACTCACAATCCACTCTCTTGGGGCCTAGTGTCCTCAATGACACATCATCGGGTGTTTGGTTTTGATACCATTTGCAATAAGAATCACTCTTTAACTGATGTAAGATCTCACAATCTACTCATTTGGAGCCTAGTATCCTAATTGGCACACTGTCGTGGTATCTAACTATGGTCTCTCCAATCGATGTGGGAACTCACAATCCACCCCCATTAGGGCCCAGTGTCCTCGATGGCACACCATCCGTGTTTGGTTCTGATATCATTTGCAACAGGAATCACTCTTTAACTAATGTGAGATCTCACAATCCACTCATTTGAAGCCCAATATCCTAACTGACACACAATCTAGTGTCTGACTATGGTTTCTCAAATCGATGTGGGAACTCACTATCCACCCTCTTGCTGGCCAATGTCATCACTGGCACACCATCTAGTGTCTGGTTCTGATACCATTTTGCAACCGTGAATGATTCGTTCCACTCTTTAACTGATGTGAGATCTTACAATCCACTCTCTTGGACCTAATGTCCTTGCTGGCACACCGTCCTATATCTGACTTTGATATCATTTGTAACAGCCTCAACTCATAGTTAACAGATATTGTTTGTTTTGGCCCGTTACATATCGCTCAGCCTCACGATTAAAACGTGTAGGTTATGAGAGATTTTCACAATTCGGAAATACATCAACTAAAATTAAAACTAAATAAGTTCATCATAATTTAAAGAAAAAAATTTGAGGTTGACATCATAATTTAAAGCTAAAAAAAAGAAGAAAAAAGGTCAAAGAAAGGAACACCCTTTTTATTTGTTTCCTCTATTTATCTTCTTTCTCAGTCTCCCAATCAATTTCAATTGCCCATTATCCTCAATTGTTTCAATTTTTGTTGTTAATGGAGAACGAATTCTTCCTCAATGCTACTGAGATCCCTCAATCTCTTATGCATTTCGACTCCAATCCTTCCATGGCGACCTGGCACCACTCCTTTTCGTCCGCCATGGATGTTCAACCTCAACAACTTCAGCTTCATGTTCCTGAGTTCAATAATCACTGTTCTTCCTCTCATCCTTCGCCTCCGGATTGCTATCTCAATCCAGTTCCTCAACAGAGCTTCCAATTCGATTCCGCTCTGAGTTCCATGGTTTCTTCTCCAGCGCCCTCCAATTCCAACCCTACCAACGATAGCTTTGTGATCAGAGAACTGATCGGAAAATTAGGCGCAAATTCCGGGAGGAGAATCTCGGAATTGAACTCTTCTTCTTCTTCTTCCAGTGTGGCGGAGTTTTCGTCCGATCCTGGATTCGCTGAGCGTGCTGCTAGGTTTTCGTGTTTTGGAAGTAGGAGCTTCAATGGACGTCAGTTGACGAATGAATTCGGTAATTTCAGATCTAACCTCTCGATCGCGAACGAGAAATTGAGCCGAGTTTCGAGCAGTCCGTCGCTCAAAGCCCTCGGATCTGAAACGAAGTTGCAAGAACAGAAGAACAATTCCTCGTCGCAAGAAGACGAATCGTCTCTCTCGAATCCGGATAAGGCGATTTCGAATCCACGGAAGAGAAAGGCAATTTCGAAGGCGAAACTCAAAGAGCCGGTAAAATTCGAACATTATCTCCATATCTTCTACATCTTAAATTGAGAATCACTGGCTGAACATTAATTTTGTTTCGTTCTGTTTGGTTCCGCCATTGTTGCAGAATGCTGAAACTCCCGAGAAGGGAAGCCCGAAGAAAATCAAGGCAGTGGAAACGAAGGAAAACGTGAAAACAGAAGAGGATTCGAAGAAAACCGATGCAGATTTAGCCGAAGAGAAGCAACAAAAAACGAACACGAATCCTCCCGAGCCTCCAAAAGATTACATTCATGTCCGAGCAAGAAGAGGCCAAGCTACTGACAGCCATAGCCTCGCTGAAAGAGTGAGTGAACAAATTTGTTCGTTAGCTTTTGATTCTCATTCTCATTCTCATTCTCATTCTGAACTGAAGGTCAGAAGAGAGAAAATCAGTGAACGAATGAAGCTTCTTCAAGATCTTGTACCAGGTTGCAACAAGGTTGGTCAGAATTTCTTTCAAAAAGCTGCAATTAATTAAGAAACTCTCATGTCTTTTCCGTTACAGAATTTCCTTTCTGATCAATATAGGTTACTGGAAAAGCTCTAATGCTTGATGAGATTATCAACTATGTGCAGTCATTGCAACACCAAGTTGAGGTAATCAAATCAAAATTCTTTCGATCCATCAAAACGAAACTAAAAGTTTAGAGATCAAATTTTGTAACAATTCTTGAATTCTTGAATTGTTTTTCAGTTTCTATCCATGAAGTTAGCATCTGTGAATACAACCAGAGTGGATTTCAACATGGATTCTCTGATCTTAAAACAAGTAAAGTTCTCTTAAAAATGGCTGTTTCTTTCTTTACTCCTTTGTGAACTTCCATTTCCTCAAACTTTTTTTCTTTTTGTTGCTGAGACAGACGTACCAATCAGCCACCAGTTTGCCACATCCTATAGATTCCTCAGCTTCAAGCTATTATGGGCACCACCACCACCAAAAGCCCTCTCTCCCAGCCACCTCCATGGACCCTCTCGACTCTGTTTCATGTCAAAATCTTCCAATTCAACTCCCTCCTCTCAGTTCCTTTCCTCTAAATCCCTCTCAGGTGACTGACTCGTTACTATCGAATCGCTCGTAAAGATTAACGATAATCTTGCGGCTAAAACCCGACTAAAACTGTTCTCATTTTGATTTTTGACACAGTATCCAAACTTTGGGGAGGAGGATGAGCTTCTAAGCATTGTTCATATGGGATTCGTCCAGAATCAGGCCCAAGGCAAAAACTATGATTGCAATCTCACAGCTTCTTCAACATAGGTAATTATTGTAATAATAATAATAAGAATCATAATCATAATCATTTGAAAATGTTATAATTTATATATAATTTTGAAATGCATCGTTGCAGGCTCAGAAGACAAAATGAAAATTCAACTCTGATCTCTTCCCTCAACCCCATACACAAAGGCAGGCTGCTGTTGTAAATACAAGAGATTAATTTTCAAAATCCCATTTATCAATTTTATTATTAGCTCTAATTAAGGAGAGAGAGAAAATCAGTTTGTCCCCCCCCCCCCCNCCCCCCCCCCCCCCCCCCCTTTTTTTTTTTTTTTTTTTTAATTTTAATGGGTAATCTTTATTTTATGTTATTATTATTATTTTAAAAAATTCAAAATTTTCTGGGTCATTTTGTGTATCGGTGGTTCTTTTGGAGCTTACCCTTTGGAATAGAACACATATGATAGAGAAAGGTTGCCACACTTTTAAAAATAATGCTTTGTATCCCTTTCTAACCGATGTGGGATTTCATAATCCACTTCTTCCTAGAGTCCAACGTCCTTGTAAAACCCGTTTCCTTCCCCTAATCGATTTGGGATCTTATATTTTTTCATTTAATGAAAAAGAAAAAGAAAAGGAAAAATATTTTAGTTAAAAAATAGCAACATTAATAATAATAATAATTTGAGGGTTTTGAATGTTTGATATGGTTGGGGGTAATGTCAAATCAATTATTATTTGATTCTTTGTTACTTAATGTGGTAAACCAGCTGTAGTCTATCCTCCAAAAACTAATTATTATTTTCTTCACCATCATTTCTTTGTAAAAATTAATTACTATTATGTCAATTTAATATTAAGAAGCCTATAATTGGTGTGCAGATTAGTGGTAATATTTATTAATATTTTATGCCCAAAAAATAAAAAAAGATGCTTCAGATGTATTTATTTTTTGTGAGAGTAATGATGAGAAAATATAAAATTGTCAATGTGACAGTGTTGTCCCCATTACATAATTATAATTATAATTATGATTATAATTATAATATTACCCCAATAATGTTCTAATATGTCCAAACCCTCTCTCTTACCTACTAACTTATTATTATGATTATTATTATTATTATTCCTGTCCAATTTTATTAAACTTTATTTTTTATTTTTTGAAAAATATAAATTTATTGAATAAAAAGCAGAAAAAGAAAAAACCTTTATATCTTGTTTGATTTGATAGAGAGGAATTTCTTTATAAAATTCCAATCTTTTGGAAGGGTAGAAAAGTAATTCCCACCTTTATTCCTCATCTTTCGCAGGCCACCTTCTTAACCCTTTTTGGAAAATAAATATCTTATCCTTTACTTTTACTTAAATTATAAAATTCTTTATTGTTAGACGAACCCGACTCTCCACAATGGTATGATATTGTCCACTTTGAGCATAAGCTCTCATGGCTCTCACTTATAAACCCATGATCATTCCCTAAATTAGCCGATGTGGGACTTTCATCATCCAACACCTCCCCTCGAACAAAGCACGCCTCCCCTTAATCGAGGCTCGACTCCTTTGGAGTCTTAGTCATTTTTGACTGCCTTCGTACCTTCGAGGAGGCTTGACTCCTTTTGGAGTCCTTTGTTCGACATTTAAGGATTTGCCAATCTATTGGCACGGCCAAGTTTAGGGCATGGCTCTGATACCATGTTAGACGAACACGACTCTCCACAATGGTATGATATTGTCNAAACCCATGATCATTCCCTAAATTAGCCGATGTGGGACTTTCATCATCCAACACCTCCCCTCGAACAAAGCACGCCTCCCCTTAATCGAGGCTCGACTCCTTTGGAGTCTTAGTCATTTTTGACTGCCTTCGTACCTTCGAGGGGATCATTCCCTAAATTAGCCGATGTGGGACTTTCATCATCCAACACCTCCCCTCGAACAAAGCACGCCTCCCCTTAATCGAGGCTCGACTCCTTTGGAGTCTTAGTCATTTTTGACTGCCTTCGTACCTTCGAGGAGGCTTGACTCCTTTTGGAGTCCTTTGTTCGACATTTAAGGATTTGCCAATCTATTGGCACGGCCAAGTTTAGGGCATGGCTCTGATACCATGTTAGACGAACACGACATTTGCCAATCTATTGGCACGGCCAAGTTTAGGGCATGGCTCTGATACCATGTTAGACGAACACGACTCTCCACAATGGTATGATATTGTCCACTTTGAGCATAAGCTCTCATGGCTTTGCTTTGGGATTCCCAAAAGGCCTCATACCCATGGAGTTAGTATTCCTCACTTATAAACCCATGATCATTCCCTAAATTAGCCGATGTGGGACTTTCATCATCCAACATTTATATTTTAAATATTATAATTAAAATGTTATAGCTGGGTGTAAGCTCATTGTTATTGGGCGTCAAACGTTATATATTTGACCTAAATGTTAGACTTGCAACGTTATCGGTTGGTGCAATATTGAGCCAACCCAACTCTTCCACAGCAATATCGAGACACCAAGTGATATTATGTAGTTCCGTTCATAGGTGCATTCTTCAATTGTTTTTAAGTGTCGTGATTAGGTCAACTCTTCTATGATAGAAGATGACAATATGTTGTTGCGTTTGTGTGTCTTAGAGTGTTACTTCCACTCCTCATGATATCATTTGGACTCAGTGTGTGGTGCATGCTTAAGTAGGTTGGCTTGATGGTCTTTAGAAAATATGTGTTGCTTCACAAAGATCATATCATGATTATGGTTGGAGACTCTTTTTTTCTTTTTATTTTTTATTTTTTATTTGATTAGATTTTATCTGATTTGGAGAAAGAACCCGTGTTGCTCTATGAGATACTCTTAAAAGTCACGAGTAAGTGATGATCAAGACATGTAAGCCCATCGATCCACGCATTTGTTCACGTACCAATAGAAGATTTCATACTCATCGTTACAGGTGAAACTGTAGCATCATCACCTCATCGTTCATCTTGTTTGTCTTATAGATACACTTCAGTTTTCAACAACACAAATTCACTATTGATCCACTGATCCAAAATTTAATATCCGCGCACGTTATTAAATTCACATTTGATGTAAGAATTTAAAATTTTAATCTATTTATTCGAAATTACTAAATAGGAATAATAATTTCACACGGTTCAACTTGATGTGTTATAAGTAATGCAACATTATAACGTCAACGTTTTGGGTGAAACAACTATCTCTATTGTAATTATTAATTTTTATATCTATTATCATTATTTACAATCCATAATAATTATAATGCTTTTACTAATTAAAATAATAATAATATTCAATTCCCCGCCCCAAATTAAATATATTATTTAACAACGTAAAAATAAATTAAATCATTAGAGATGTTCACGAGGTGAAATCGATAATAATTTTTTTTATTTATTAATTTCTCATTTAATTTTGAGAAATAAGATAACGAGATGTGAAATGTCGTTAATTTAAATATTTTTATCATTTTTGTCAAAAATATAAATTATCGAACATATTTTATTTTATTTTTTAATTCATATTTTAAGAATTTTCAAAAAAAATTAAATGTTGGAATTTTTATAGTTTTTGTTTGTGTTTTAAAAATATATTAATAAATTACTAAAAAATAGTATTTTCATTCACCAACCAAATGCATTACTTCTTAGGCCCATTTATAGCGCTTTCATTGGGCCGCTTATCTAAGAGGGGAGGATAGAAAATTATTTGGTCCATTCATTTGAGCATACACGAACCACGAATCTTTATTGGGAACACGTGTTTGATAGATCTTACATTGGTTGGAGAGGGAAACGTAACATTCTTTTATAAGCGTGTGAAAACTTCTCCTTAGTAAACACGTTTTAAAAAAATCGTGAATCTGACTGTGATACGGGTCAAAGCAGACAACATTTGCTAGCAGTGAACGTGAGCTGTTACAAATAGTATTTGAGCTAGACACTGGATGTGATGGGCAACTGTTACAAATGATGTTAGAGTCAAACCGGACATGGTGGGTTTGAATTGTTATAAATAGTATTAAAGCCAAACACCGAGCGTGGTGGGTTTGGACTATTATAAATGGTATTAAAGCCAAACACTGACCGTGATGGGCTTGGACTTTTATAAATGGTATTAGAGCTAGACACGAGGTGTGATGGGCTTGGGCTGTTACAAATGGTATTAGAGCCAGACAATGGGCGTGATGGGCTTGAACTTTTACAAATGGTATTAGGCCAGACATAGGGTGTGATTGGTTTGGGTTGCTACAAATGGTATTAGAGCAAAACATAGGGTATGATAGGTTTGAGCTATTACAAATGATATTAAAGCTAAACACGGAGGCTTGATGAACTTGGGATGTTACAAATGGTATTAGAGCCAGACATGAGGCGTGATGGGTTTGAGTTGCTGCAAATGGTATTAGAGCCCGACATAGGGCGTCGTGGCTTTGGACTGTTACAAATGGTATTTGAGCCAGACATGGGGCGTGATGAGTTTGGCTGCTGCAAATGGTATTAGAGCCGGACATAGGGCGTGATGGGCTCGAGCTATTACAAATGGTATTAGAGCTAGACACGGGGCGTGATGGGTTTAGATTATTACAAATGGTATTAGAGCCAGACATCGGGGGTGATGGGCTTGGACTGTTACAAATGGTATTTGAGCCAGACACCGAACAGTGTGTCAGCGAGGACGTTAAGCCCCGAAAGTGATGGATTGTGAGATCCCACCTCGGTTAGAGAGGGGAACGAAACATTCCTTATAATAGTGTAGAACCCTCTCCCTAGTAGGTAGACACATTTTAAAACCGTGAGTCTGACGGCGATGTATAACGACGATGTAATTATTAGTTCATTAGTAGCATTGTCCAAGCCGAAGGGTTCTTAATCACACCAGCCATGACAATCAGACTCGGGATCTACAGCTCCATGGCGCCCATTTCTGGGGGATAAAAGGCTTCCAACCAATATGAAGCGACTTGAAAGAACCATTGGCCCAATTGACCCAATCTAAGGAAAGACAGATGTCGTGCTCTTGTAATGGGAAGAGGAGAGAAATATGGAGGCGTGGAGGATTCGAGCGGAGGCGAAGCGTCAGATTATCCAATCCAACGCATACAATGGCGCAAGTAGTGCGCGAAGGTCCACTTTCGAATTTCGGAACTGCACATGGCCTGCCTTCTCCGTTCCTCTCCTGCGTTCATCCATCAAAATTTTCACATTTCACCAACTGTAGAAGGTACAAACAAGAAAATCACCAAAAAAAATACCGAGTGTGTGTGTAATCTTCCACTCGTTGTTGCTATTTCTTGCGCACCTTCCGTTTCTGCATCCTCTGCTGAATTTTCTTCCATTTTCGTTTAGTGTTTTGCTTAGGACGATGAATAACTGATTCCCTTTGATTGAAGAAGAAAATTTGGGATCTAGGTCGTGTGATTTTGTTTGTTTTTTTCTTTTCTTGATTTCTGGGTTTCTTTATGTCTCGAACACCGAATTTTGAGTTCCAAGAATGGTGGAACAAGCAGAGAGAAAAGGAACACGACGAACTCCGACTGGAAAAGTCCGGCAACTTCCCGACCTCACCTGCATTTCTATCTCTTGAGATCCGGAGTTCTGGGAGTCCTGGAGATCGAACGGCCGATAAGGACCGGGCGAGAACGAGGAGTGCCCGCCAGATTTCTTGGGTTTGGCTGTTGAAATTCCAGCAGATTGCTGGTTCTTTGGCTTCAATCACCAATGGGTTCGTTCATCTTATCCGCACTGCCAATCGTCGGATTGCATCGCCTGATTCTCCAGCTGATTCGGCCTCGTCTCGGCTCTATAAGATAATCAAAGTGTTTTTGATTGTGGTGCTTCTGTTGCTCGTTTTTGAGCTTGTGGCGTACTTCAATGGCTGGCATTTCAAACCCCCTAACGTGAGTTCCGCTTCTGCGGAGGTGCTTGGAATGATAGGGTTTGTGTATGCTAGTTGGCTTGAGATTCGGGAAAATTACTTGGCTCCACCGCTGCAGAGCTTGATCAATTTGTGCATTGTGTTATTCCTGTTCCAGTCAGTGGATCGTTTGGTTTTAATGATGGGGTGTTTTTGGATAAAATTCTGGGGATTGAAGCCCGTGGCGGCGTTTGAGTACTCGGACACTGATGAGAATGCTCCCGAGGATTATCCAATGGTGTTGGTGCAGATTCCCATGTGCAATGAGAGGGAGGTAAGAAGATGTAGGTGTTCCTTCACCCCCCTTTCACTCCATTTTCTATTTTATTCTGCTTTCTAGTGAAGAGTCATACTCAAAGCAAGAGTCAAATGGATCTTTGAGTGGAGATTATAATTCTTCTCATCTCTATAGTATAGCAAACACTTGGAGGAGTATAAAATTTTTGTGGAGGAGGAAGAATTCTTGATAATGAGGACGTTAAAAGTGATACTCATTACTCAGTGTCCTCCATTCTCCCGCAGGATAGGTAGCTGCTGAGGGATAACCTGAATTTCAGGTAGCTAGGGAGGTGACTTTTTTTGTTTGGTGGGTCCAATCACTTGGTCTTTTCCTAGGTTCCCTCCAATTTTCATTATAGATCCTATTATTTTGGTGGTGGATATGCCTACGACCCAATGACATGGAGAGTGTGAGATCCCACATTGGTTGGGTAAGAGAACGAAATATTCTTTATAAGGGTGTGGAAACCTCTCCTTAGTAGATGCGTTTTGAAAACCTTGAGGGGAAGTCAAAATAGGGAAAGCCAAAGAGGACAACATCTGCTAGCGGTGGGCATTGGACTCTTACAAATGGTATAAGAGCCAGACACCGGGCGGTATGCTAGCAAAAAGGTTGAGCCCCAAAGGGTGGTGGACACGAGGCGATGTGCCAGCAAGGACGCTTGGCCTTGAAGGGGAGTGGATTTGGGGGGTCTCACATCGATTGGAAAAGGGAACGAGTGTCAGCGAGGACACTAGGTCTCGGAAGGGATGGATTGTGAGATCCCACATCTGTTGGGGAGGAAAACGAAACATTCTTTATAAGGGTGTGAAAACCTCTCCCTAGTAGACGTGTTTTAAAAACCTTGAAGGGAAGCTCGAAAAGAAAAGTCCAGAAAGGTAATATCTGCCAGCGGTGGGCTTTAGTGGTTACATGTGAGATCTCAAAAATGATAAGAAATGTTCTTTGTACTTGTCATCTATTATGCTATTTTTTGGTATAAAATGTTTAATCTCTTTGATTTATACACTTATGCTTCTCTCTTAACCAGTTTGGAAAGCTTTTTGTAATCACTATGATTTGTTCATCATTTTAGTAAACTTCATACATGAATGAAATTTGTTTTTAAGATTTTTTTTTTTCTTTTTTTTTGAAGTTTCTTTTATTCTTTTATATGAGCTCTTAAACAAGTTCCATACTTGCGCTCATTGGTTGGTGGACAGGTCTACCAGCAATCTATTGCAGCTGTTTGTATCCAGGACTGGCCAAAGGATAGAATACTTGTTCAGGTTTTAGATGATTCTGATGAACTAGATGTTCAACAACTTATCAATGCTGAAGTACAAAAATGGCAACAAAGAGGTGTCCACATATTGTATAGACACCGCCTCATGCGTACAGGCTACAAGGCAGGGAATCTCAAATCTGCTATGGGGTGTGATTATGTAAAAGATTACGAGTTTGTGGCGATCTTTGATGCAGATTTTCAGCCAGGACCAGACTTTTTAAAGAAAACCATTCCACATTTCAAGGTAATTGAATTGAATACTCTGTATAAGTGTAACAACACAAGCCTACCGCTAGCAGATATTGTCATCTTTGGGCTGTTACTAATGGTATTAGAGCCGGACACTGGGTGGTGTGCCAGTGGTTGGGTGGATTGTGTGATCTCACATCGGTTGGGTGGATTGTGAGATCTCACATCGGTTGGGGGAGGAGAATGAAATATTCTTTATAAGGGTGTGGAAACCTCTCTTTAGTAGACACATTTTAAAAACTTTGAGGGGAAGCTTGTAAGGGAAAACCCAAAAAAGATAATATATGCTAGCGGTGGGCTTGAGCTGTTACAATAAGCCGCAAGATGCATATTATTGTCAGTATTACTTTGTTTGATGTAGAGAAAAGTCTTAGAATTCATTATAAATTTTTACACCTCATATGCAACGGGCCAAAGTATGGAAAACCAAAGAATTATGAAAAGAAAACTTTATTAGAGATAAGTCCAGAGTTGAGCTATTTGCAAGGCCACTGCTAGCAGTTATTGTCTGCTTTGGCACGTTACGTATCGCCGTCAGTTTCACAGTTTTAAAATGCGTCTGTTAGGGAGAGGTTTCCAAACCCTTATAAGGAATGCTTTGTTCCCTTCTCCAACCAACCAACGTGGGATCTCACAATCCTGTTTTTCAATTTTATTGCATCTTTGTGGTGCCTTGGTTGAAGTTCAAAGTTGATTTAGTTTCCTAAATAATCAGGATTCTCAAACTTAATGGGCCAGGCCTTAATTAGATAAATTAGGTTCTAGACATCAAGTTATTCAATTTTAGTGGAACTCCCTGTTGTTCCCTCCCCTCCCCACCCCAGTTTTAGGAGCTTTCTTTTTTTCAGTTCTCTCCTACTAAATGGTGACTTCAAATCATATATTCTTGATTTGTTTTTTCCTTTTCTAACTACATGATTTCTATCAAGGAATCTGTGGCATTCAGTCATCTTCTCTTTATTTTTCATAAGCTTGGAAGATCCCCAGGATACAATAATAAAGTGTTTACGTTTTTCATTAGGGGAATGATGAACTTGCATTGGTCCAGACAAGGTGGTCATTTGTGAACAAGGACGAAAATTTGCTCACAAGATTGCAGAACATAAATTTATCCTTCCATTTTGAGGTTGAGCAGCAAGTAAATGGCATGTTTATCAACTTTTTTGGTTTCAATGGAACTGCTGGAGTCTGGAGAATTAAAGCTCTGGAAGAATGTGGAGGCTGGTTAGAAAGAACAACTGTTGAGGACATGGATATTGCAGTTCGTGCCCATCTTTGTGGCTGGAAGTTCATATTTCTTAATGATGTGAAGGTGTGTGATCCTATTTAGCATTGGAAGTTCGCTGTGATATTGTTAGTCGCAATATTTTCTAACTCTTAAAGTTTTCAGTGCCTTTGTGAACTTCCGGAATCATTTGAAGCGTACAAGAAACAACAACACCGATGGCATTCAGGCCCAATGCAGCTATTTCGTTTGTGCTTCGCTGATATACTCAAATCGAAGGTATGGAACTTATTTGTTATTAGTTTCGAATGCAAAATGTTTTTTTCCTTCTTAAAGATTGTATGTTTGTTGACACTCATGTTATCATTGAGATTTGTGTCTGCCATTTTATGACTGTTGCCACCACCGTCGTCTGTAGTTGTCATTACTCCCGGTTTTTCGCTGCCATTGTCAATTTTGTCCATTTTTTTCATAATTTGTTGTCATCGCCTAGCTCAATCGGAATTGCAGCCGCTGAAAAGCAAAACCTCAAAATTTGATCCCCATTTGACTCACTTTTTATGAGATTCCACGCCAGCTGAGGAGGAGAACGAAGCATTCTTTATAAGGGTGTGGAAACCTCTCCCTAGCTGATGCATTTTGAAAACTTTGAGGGAAAACCCGAAAGGGAAAACCCAAAGAGGATAATATCTGCTAGCGGTGGGCTTGGACTGCTACAAATGGTATCAGAGAAAGACACTGGATAGTGTGCCAATGAAGACGCTGAATCTCAAAGGGGGTGGATTATGAGATTCCACGTCGGTTGAAGAGGGGAACAAACCATTTTTTATAAGAGTGTGGGAACCAATCCCTATCAGACGTGTTTTAAAAACCTTGATAGGAAGCCCAAAAGGAAAAGCCCAAAGAGGACAATATTTGTTAGCATTGGGCTTAGGCTGTTACACTTTCTGTCCCGACCTTCTGTAAATTGTTGTAGGTGTCAACGTGTGTAGGCTTGTAAGCCACCATTTTTTCCTCGGTTTCATGTATTGTATTCACCAACTAATTTTCCGTTTGTGATTTTGCTTTTGGCCCTAGAGTGTTCCAATTGTGGGTTTATGAAAGGAAACTTGTTTGGGAAGATGAGGGTTTTCTCCAACATTCATTTTCTTCTGTTTAGATTTTAATTTTTTTTTTTAATTTTTTTTAATTTTTTTTTAATTTTTTTTTGAGGGTGTGGTTGAGAAAAATGTAGTAGTGATGTCAAAGATGATTCTCATGGTATTAAAAATTGTTGAACATAAGCTCAATTCATCTAACTTTTATTCATGATGAACAAACATTTGTCGTGATTTTGTCATGGATGATCACCTGACTTCAGAATTATCATCGACAGATGAGACTAAAAAGGCTTAGTTACAAGACGATTCTAGGATTATTCTACGGATAAAGAATTCCAATGTGAGCGAGATAGTTGAGTTAGTTAATCATTGTGAATATGTAAGAGCTATTGGAATACTTAGTAGGGTGCAAGAATCTAGAGGTCTCTACATCTTTGAACCACAAATATCGAGAGTTGTTGCATGCTCTTAAAGTTCCTTCGAAGCACATTTTCATTTGGCTCATACGTCTATTTAGTTTAATTATTTGTCTTCTTTAAATTGAGTCTGAGGTTACTTAATATTGCTTTCTGGAAACTAAATGGTTCGTTGTGATGAGTTTTTTTAATCTGAGTTTAATAACATATGGGAGAGTAGGGAATTCTGTCTTTTGACCGCTTGGTGGAAATCATACGTTCTAATCAATATCAATTGAGTTATACACATGTTGACTGATGTGATGATTTGTTGTCATGGATTTGCTCGTAATCATGAGCATGGAGATATGGGCTGTCTCACTTCATTAATATAGTCATCGACATGCAGGTTGATAGGAACCAGATCATATAACAAGACTTGGAAATATATTGAAATATCAATGAGAAAATGGAGGTACTTAGACCCTCTTCGAGAACATCCTACCTTTTCCGAAAGCCCCTCTGTTTATAACAAACTTCTATTAGACTACCATGAGAATTATTTTATTACACAGGCAATTAAGTTCTAACACTTGTCAACATCGATAACCATAAACACATATCGCTTTTTAACATATGGTTCTACTTTTCTACTCTTATAGTGATAAAAGGTCTTCATTTTTTTCTAATAAGAATCTCTTGCTATCTTTGGAGTCTTCTGTTGCAGGAATCTTAGATTCCCAATCGGATATTTAGATTCATATGTTTGTTTTGTAGGAAAATAGGACGTTAGTGTGAGATTCCACCTCGATCGGAAAGAGGAATGAAGCATCCCTTAAAAGGGTGTGGAAACCTCTCCCTAACAGATGCGTTATAAAACCTTGAGGGAAAGCTTAAAGAGGACAACATCCGCTAGTGGTGGGCTTGAGTTGTTACAAATGGTATCAAAACTAGTTATCAAGTGGTGTGCTGGTGAGGAAGCTAAGCCCCCCAAGGGGGATGGATTATGAGACCCCACATCAGTTAGAGAGGAGAACCAAACATTCCTGATAAGGGTGTAGAAACCTCTCCCTAACAAACACGTTATAAAACCTTGAGAAGGAAAAATCCAAAAAGGACAATATCAAATAACAGTGGCCAGACTGTTACATTTAGATATTTCGAGGCAGCTAGCCATTCTAGGTCCCCACATCTAGGAGGTATCTAATGGGTTTTCACCTATGAGGTATGGAGCATTTTAAACATTTTTGTTGCTCATCATGTTTATGTTCTTTCATTCGTCAATTCTCTCATTTTTTAATTTCATAGTTCAAAATGTCCCATTAAATTGAATGCTCTTTTTCTTTTGAGTTCAATAATATGTGGGGTAGAAGATTCAACTTCTCACCTCTTAGTCAGAAGTATATGTCTGAACCAATTATACCATATTCAGGTTCGAAAATATATAGTTTATTAGTCCATAACCATTTGTATGCAAGTTTCAAATACTTAGTTTGATGCTTGCTATTTGCTAACACGTGATTTTGTGTTTCAGGTAAGTTGGAAGAAGAAAGCTAATTTGATCTTTCTTTTCTTCCTTTTGCGAAAGCTTATCCTTCCCTTTTACTCATTTACCTTGTTCTGCATAATTCTACCCCTTACCATGTTCCTTCCAGAGGCTCATCTACCAGCTTGGGTTGTTTGCTATGTTCCCGGAATGATGTCCATCTTAAACATTCTCCCTTCACCACAGTCGTTTCCTTTTATAGTCCCCTATCTTCTCTTTGAAAACACCATGTCTGTTACCAAATTCAATGCCATGATATTGGGATTATTCCGCTTTAAAAGTTCGTACAAATGGATAGTAACAAAAAAACTAGGAAGATCATCCGAAAACGATCTTGTTGCTTTTGAAAAAGAACAAGAATTTTTGGTTGAAGGTTCTACTAGTCTTCATCGGTCATCCTCGGAATCAGGTCTTCTAGACCTAACCAAGCTCGAGATATCGAAAAAAACAGGGAAATGCAAAAGAAATCGTCTGTACAGGAAGGAATTGGCTCTTGCATTCATTTTGTTAACAGCCTCCGTCAGAAGTTTGTTATCTGCACAAGGAATTCACTTCTACTTCCTATTATTTCAAGGTATCACTTTGCTAGTGGTGGGTCTCGATTTAATTGGAGAGCAGGTGAGCTAAACTATGTTACAATTTTGAAGTTAGTCCTAAAGGAAATAACCCCAGATGCATATGGGTTACTCACTAGTCATCTTTGTCCTATAAAATCTTGTTCACTTTCGATCGATCACTTCTTGCTCGTGTATTGAGATCTATTTGCTTCCGATTGCGGACTGCTATGTTAAGGTTGATCATTCAAGTTGGGCAGAGGATGTGAGATGTTAAAATTATAGGGGAAAAGAAATGGAGCATTTATATTTCCAGGTGCCAAGAATAGGAAATTCTGAGATTTTTGGAACCTTCATTCTTTATTTTTGTCAAACTGATGATTTCTGTACCATGAAACATAATATATATCTCATTGTATGTGTTGAAATTCATTGATGTTCTAAGACTTGAATTCTATTTAAATCAGTAGCAGGCTTGTCATTGCCCTCATGTTCTTACTGGATGTTCATAATATTAGCTTTTTATTATGAACTTCATTGTATCAAAGGATAAAGATACCAATGACTACATCAATTTACAGGTTCCACAGAGCCCGCCATTTTGCAAAGCTTCTTCGAATAGAAAGGCATTGGTAAGAGAGTCCTAGTTTGAAAAGAGAGTGAGTTGGGCAACTTAATTATATAATCAAATGCTTATAATCTCACTTTGAAACCAGAAGGAACCATCAACTGATTTAAGTTCAAAACTCAAAACCTCAAGTTATAAACGAGTGAGTGAGATACAAAGAAAACCACTCCAGTTCCCTCGAACCACCAAACTGAAAATCAAACTCCCAGGCCTAACGTTTCTGCTTACTCCTGGGGATTATAGACTGATTCTTCTCACTTATTCATTTTGGCAAACATGTTGCCGTAAAACTTGGCATCCTTCTTGTTGTATTCCTTCACCTTCTCCTTTAGAGTTTTGTACTCCAATTTCACATCCCTGAAGGTATCAACATCAACTGTTTAGAACCAACAAGCAATCTTGGTATTGAGCATTTGGAGAGGAGGAAAGGTACATGCCTGTTATTTGGATCGATTTCAAGAGCTTTCTTGATGTCAACTTCGGCCAAATCCAAATCAGCTAGTTGGATATATGCTTGAGCCCTTCTATAAAGAGCTTTAACATTTGAACTTTCGAGTTCCAGAACCTACAATTGTAGTGATGTTACAGTTTCATCAAGTGGTTGTTTGATAGAAATACGCCAAAAGCAGCAGCAGGCTTGGTCGCTTCTATATATATCTCAATCTCACTCACCTTGGTGCACAATTTCTCTGCCTCCTTGTACAGCTTTAGCTTCAATTTACAAGCTGCATCGTTCAAATTGCATGCAACTTTCAATGCCTTAGCCTGTTTTTTCTCTTCTTCGCTAAAGGAAGAATCGTGTTCAATGAACTTCACAGCCTGTCCAAAAAAGCAAGACCAAGTAAACAAGTTCACATCAGTTTTCATTCCATCCAGAAACTAACAAGAATAAATATCATGTTCTTTTTACATAAATTGTGTAGAGCAACAAAAGGAGAGATGAACAAAGCTAAGAGTCTATTCCGAAGTCAAAACGATTGTTTTTTTATCTTGTAAGAGGGGAAAAAGACAGTTTACACAGAATTCCAAATTATTGCTTACGACCATAACTGTGCACACTAACCTAAAAAAAACAATTCAAACCCCCAACCAAATCAGAAGCAAAATAAATAACTTGGGTGGTTTTATCTCCTCGAGGACAAATCCTGAAATAGAAATAACCTTATGGATACCAACTAGCAAAGTACTCCAGTCCATCATATATCAACAAAAGTTTGAAAATAAATTAGAAAGTAAACTATAAAAGTGAATAAATTTCTAGATATAAGGTGTCTAAGAAGAAATTTATTGCGAATGCAGATTAGTATTTGAGATTGCAAGCAGAATAATCACCTTCTCATATCTCTTGGAGGCTCTAGCAAATTTTCCAGCCTTAAACAACACATTTCCTTCTTCCTTCTTTTTACCAGCAGCTTCAATCTTTTCCTGGTTATTCATATCCCATGATTCCTTCTCCTGAAAAAAGGAGAATAATGATATGATAATTATAAGACGTGAAAATGAATGTGAAAGTTGAGTTCCCATGTTTGCACAACAAAGTACAAACCTTGTCAAAAGCCACTAGTTCAACTTCGTAATACACAGTCGAGTTCGGAGGAACTACAGCTAACTCCTGTTTTGACTCAGATGAACCAAAAGCATACTCAGGTGCTATAGTCAGCAGGGCTTTCTCACCTTTCTTCATTGTTGCCACAGCTTTGTCGAGGCCATCAATCACTTGTTCTATATTATGCAGAAGTACAAATGTTTAGTAAGCGAGCATCAAACAAAAAAGTATACAATATCATAGAATAAACATACCTTCATCTGTTTTAAACTCAAATGGCTCTTCACCATCACCATATCCTTTCTTCAAAAATATCTTGCCATCTCCCAACTTCCCGACCAATTTCACTGCAATTCCATTGTTGAGTTAGAATTCTGAACTGAAACAATGTAACATACATAGGCCACTGATTCGCTAGAAACTGACCTTTGACGACAGTACCATCGTTTGGCTTCTCATACCCTTCTCCTTCTTTCAGAATTTTCTTGATAACCTTCTTGTCAGGAGTAACTTCTGAAACAGTCTTCCAAGATACCAACTCTAGTGTAATATCGAGAGATGCATTTGGCGGAACTGCACCTTCATTGCTAGAGGCTGGTTTACCCTTCTCCCCAAACCCATCTACAACAATAAACAAAATAATGTAAGGGAAGTTTTGAATCAATCTTGAGGAAAATCTGTTGAAGAGACATACATTGTGGTTTCACCGTGAGGAGTGCCTTTTCACCTAGCTTCATGGTTTTTACAGCCTTTGCAAGAGCAGGGCAAAAGTAACCTGTTGAGAGGTACGGTTTACTTGAGATGCACATATAACCAATGTCTGACGAGAACATCTTTTCCGAATAGTAGTTAATAAAAAATCCCAATCAAAGTCAAATTAACACAAGTACCATCCCCAACGGTGAATTCCACTCCATCTGCTTTTGCAACAAGTGTTCCATCTTCCAGCTTAGCTTCAAAATTAACTGCAGTAACATGAAATTAAAATCAACCGCTAAAAAACAAAGAAGATTCGCACAATAAATAATATACAGAAAATTTTAACATATGCACTTGCCTAGCACTTCATCAAGGTCTTTTGGATTTTCCCATTTCTGTCCTTCAGTTAGGATCTTCTTGAATATTCCTCCATCCTTGCATATGTCCTTGACGCTTGTCCAAGATAGTAGCTCAACATCAAACTGCAATGTAGCACTAGGAGGAATGGTTGGTGGGGATCCAGATTCACCGTATGCCAAGTCAGGAGGAATGGTAAAAAGAGCTTTTTCACTCTTCTTCATTGTTTTGATACCCAGATCCCATCCTTTAATCACTTGTCCTGGCACCATGAAGAATATAAAAAAGTTGAAGATATTGAAATGAACACTCAAGAATGAAAGCACCTTGCCAAAAAAGAACCAAGGAAACTACCTAAGCGAGGCATGCTTGTATACGGCCTCAAAGAAAAATCAAATAAAGAAAATAGAATCCCATCGTAATGGAAGCATCATAATATGCAATGCATCTCAAAGCGCAGATTTTCAAGAGTTTACTGAGAAAGAGCAGCAACAGAAGTTCCTCAATATAGGCAATAGGAATCCCCAGAAATATTGAGAAAATGGATGTAGAGTTGCATTAACAGAAAAGGAGGAGGTCAAAATACATGGCTTCCCTTTAAGGCCTTGTTCTTAATCAGAACTACTTCAGCAGTTGAACTTCAGATATCTAAAATTAAGGAGAGTTTTTTTTTTTTTTTTTCAAGACACATTGTTCTAAACAAACAATGTGGGATTTCACATTCTGTCACAAATGATTGCTATAAAACATCAATTTACTTTGTAGCTTTCAACCGATAAACCCAATCCAACCTTATTGAATTGAACATTGCTCCCTCCCCACCGACACACATGACACCAGTTGTTTATAAACCATTGCACAGCATTTAAAATCTTTCAACAGAGAAATGTGCATTACAAACTTTACCAACATGAAAACAAAAGGCTCCAATGTACTCCAATTGCCATTATAATTGGCTCGATTGCCAAATACTAACAAATAAAAGAAACATAACAATCAAATATTCAATCCAAAAAAAAAAAAAAAAAAAAAAAAATCCCCCAACCTTGGCCAAGAGTGAACTTGAACGGAGTTCCACGATCGCGGCTCGAATCAAACTGAGTCCCATCAAGCAAAGTCCCAGTATAGTGAACTACGTTACAAACAACCAGAACAACCCAAAATCTCAGAATAATAATAATAAAAAAAAAACAGAAAAATAAATAAAAGCCATTACGAAAATCCAATTTCTGTAGAAGCTCGTAGCGAGGCACATACCTTCAACCTCATCGCCATTTTCAGGAGTGACCCATCCTTCACCTTCCTTCAAAAGCTTCTTCTTCAACCCCTGATTTCCAATTTCTTTCTCCTCCCCAACCTTGAGAGCAACGGTTTCATCAGGAAAATCCAAGTCGTCATTCATGTCAGCCGCCGCAGGGATATCAAAATCCTCATCCATGTGGGATCAATTAAAAACAGAGAACAGAGGGAAGGATCAAAAGGACTCGAAAGAAGGAAGAAATGGAGGACTGCGCTCAGATCAGCGGAGGGATGACACTCGGGTAGTTTGGAGAAACGAGGATTAGGGGGAAGAAAAGGTGGGTTCTAGAGAGTTCTACGAAGAGAATATGCGAGGGTTTTTGGAGATTTAAATTGGATTGAAGGACGCTTCAAAAAGAAAGGGGGAAAAATTATAAATATGAAAAAGTTAGGGACTGTATAACAAATGGTATGGCGAAGATGGTTCTAGATTTCATGAATTTATAAATTAGGTTAAAATTATAATTAAATAAGAAAAAAAAAAGTAAAATACATGTTGCTTTGTCTTGTAATGTAATGAATCCGATAAATGATGTTACTCGTATTACCAACGTTACCGATTTAAATAAAATATTACATTCTAATATATTATTTGTCGAAAATTATTTCATTATATAAATAAAATTGTTGAGTTAGAAAATTTATAAGAGAGTACTTTCGCCTGATTTATTATTAATAAATAGATACATTAAGTCATATTTTATTTTGATATAATATAATTTAAATAATATATTACATTCTAATATATTATTGGTAGAATAGTATCTATAAATAAGATTACTTAAATAATATGTAGAACCGTTCCTATAAATAAAATATTAGAATCTAATATATTAGATAGAAACGTTCCTATAAATAAGACTATTGAATACGTTCCTATAAATAAGACCATTGAATTTACCAAAAGACATCTCAAACTTTCATTTTCCGAGAAGTCATAGCAAGAAACATTTTGTAGAAGACCTTCCACTTTTTAGAATACACCAAAGAAACAATAAGAAATTCACTATTTATATTAGAAATTGAGTATGTCATTTGCATGGCGACGAAAACCTTTTAGGAGATTAGGTGCTCATAATGTAATAGGAGAATTTGCTCGTACCAACAAACATGTTGGCATAACATGTAATACGGGGCCGTAAAAAATGGGACACGTGATGATAAGTGGTATATCGTTGTTCTTCGTTAATTCTAAGAATTAAAAATAAATATCATAAATTAGCATCTCATCAAAATTAAATGAGAGGCAAATAAATGGAAAGGCTCATACTCTGAAGTAGCTACAAGAAAAGTAGAAAGTGAAAAGAGTATGAAAAAATGGAAGAAACTAAAGTTGGAGAAGATCGATAAGCATCTCAACCGAAGGGGCTCCAATGGTAGAATAGTTGGTTTGACTTATAGATCATCACTCTCTTCGCTGACTTAGTTTCCACCGCTTGATGGTTTCCCATTAATAGCAACAAGCTCAGTGTCAAATACAAGTGTTACACCACCTGTATATTCAAAATCCAACAAGGGAACAACACAAAACTCCACAATACTTCAGCCGTGATTAAATTCAAATCATGTAAATAATTAGTCCTTATAGTTGCTTCTTTTCAGAACACTTATAACTAATGTCAAGGATTAAATGCAAATGTTTCTAAAAGTCCGTGGATTTCATCTTGTCGACGTTGTTTTTTAATAGGAAGACCGAGAGCTAACGATTGAGACTTAGGACTATCTGGATGCATACTTCGTGAAATGGTTCATGCATGCTGGGCAACAAGATCGAGTTGATAAGGATTCAAATATCTCTTTCTATTCATTTCTATGACCATAGAGGGACCCTTTTACCATTCTGTATAAATCGACTATTCTATTTGTACTTATCTGGTATAGGAGTGCATTCAATCTTTGTTTGTTTGTTTGTTTGGGAACACCTTCTTACTAGTACGGTAAAAGCTTGATGCAAATAGACCAAAAAAAAAAAGAGTTCTTCGTAGTCTATCTTGTTTAATTGGGTTTTTTTTGGATTACCTGATATGGTTGGTGGAACGCCTTGCGGTCCATATCCTAACTTTGAAGGAATTGTCAATTTCCGTTTCTCACCAACGCACATTCCTAGTAATCCTTGGTCCCATCCTGAAAATGAAGGAATTTTCAACTCTCAGTAACTTCCCACGCACAACATCAAAATGAGTATCACAGAGCAATTAGCAAAGTTTGTTCAGTACAGATCTTTGCGTAATGACCATTTTATTGGATCTTTTGAGCTTAGTATACAATTTTGTATACTTGAGTTCACAGATCAAAGGTCATGAACAATTTGAACGAGTGAAGGAACAAATTACGCAAAAACGAGGGAGCGTACAGCAATTTGTTAAGTTCAAGCAACATTAACAGATGAGCGGATTTTAAACCAACATCAGTTCCAAGGTATATCCTAATTATAGATAATGAGAATAATAAACCAATTAACTAATATGGTGCAACTCATAAGAGATCTATCACAAAAGATGAATTGTTACTTAACCACAGCTGAGCTCGAACACATAGAGTCAACAAGATGGTGAACAATATGGAAACATTCAAACTACAAAAATAAAAATAGTAACAACAATAAATAAACTATCTTTTGGCTGCACCAGAAATTTTTCTACCAATTACTAGATGTATGTGTTTTGTGCACAAATACCTTTAATTACTTTACCAGCGCCAAGCTCAAACTCAAATGGGACACCCCTTTCAAAACTAGAGTCAAAAACAGTCCCATCTGCGAACATCCCCTATTGAATCATAGGATAACAGATATCAGTCAAGAAGATGTGCGAAGCTGAAAGAAAAATCTTAACTATAAATGAATCGACTGTGTTATATCAGTGGAAATCATCAATCTATCATGTTTGTATCAGCAGCAACTGCGTAACGATTCAAATTCAGGATCATTCCTTCAGATATACTGAATGATAAAGTTCTCAGACAAATTCAAATTCTGGTGTAACCCAGTTAGTTAGTTAGTTTTATTTGTGAACATTACAACATCCGTCATGAAATCAAGAATGCCCTTTTTCTAGCAGAGGCAGTGCCTTATCTTCCCAGCTCTGACATCTCCCCAGTTCTTCCTTTATAATTCATTGACTAATTAACAAATTGACTGTTTGTTTTATGCGCACACACAAAAGCAAGAGTCGAACTAAAATATTATTCAACTTACACGATAATGAACTTTGATTTTATCTCCTTTTTGAGTTTGAATATCACAAGATGATGGCCTACGCTGCAAAAGAAGAAACAAAGAGAAAAGAAAAAAATCATCAAAACAAAGAATTAGCAAGAAAAAGCTTGGGGAGTGGTCCAGAGTATCATATTCCAGAATCTAAAGGCTGGAAGTGCAATATCAAACATTCATTGGAACTGTGAAAAGCTAGGGAAAAAAACGCAACTTGCAGACACGGTTCTCATGAAACCAAATTCATATTTTAGCATATAGTAGATGTTTGTCTGAGCAATAACGGAAAAGAACCGCCTCTTCGTCAAGCAGCTCTTTACCACATTACCAGCTAACGTTAATTTCGTGATACAAAAGTAAGAGAGTAACCGAAAGATCTGACCATTCAACGTTTTCTCACAAAATTGCAGAAATTACAACTTTATAAGACCATTATCAGTGGTTATTGATTCTCATGGCTCAACTTCCCACCTGGGACTTGAGCTCAAAATATTACCAAAAGAAAAGTTCAATTGCGTTATACTAGTATCAAGGTTAGGAATCAATTCAAGCATGTTGACCTACTTCCTCAAATAATGTTGAACTAATGAATGGGATCCATACCTTCCACATCGATCAAATCCCTATGAATAATAGGCCGGAATGGTGGGGGAGGATGCCCTAACAAGACTCTTAGTCAAGCCTTAGCGAGTCGGGCCTATGAATCATTTCAAAGAAAAGTTCCACAATTCATTTTCCTACCCCACAGGAACAGCGCAATGAAGGTCTGAGAGGAATTTTTTTTTTTTTTTGTGAAGAAGACGTCATATTCATATCAAATTCAATTCATATTATGACATGGGGAAAACTCCATCTCATAAATTGATCTCAACACAATCCAGAAATTAACACAACTTTACACTTTTCATTGAACATATGGATCTCATTTTAACAACATGAAAGTCCCATATACGTTCACAAGTCCGTAATACAACAGTGTCGGTGACCATAGAGCTTTCACTAGACAAGAACAACTTGTAGAACATAAAATCCGTTCGTTTATCAAAGATCGTTAAATTCCTATCAAATTTGAAAATGGAGAGACCACCAGATTCATAGCAAAAGGAATAATGTACGAAAAATCAGAACCAATTTCTGAAATAATAGATTAAATAAACAAATTACCGTAACATCAATCTGTAACTCAGTTACATCTTCATCCGACATTGCGTAAACTGAAATTAATTCAAACCACCGACAAAAATGAATCCATTAAATAGAATCGGAAGAACGACAACCGATTTATGACGAACTACGATCACATTTAACATTCCGCTACGAAAAAACACAATAGAATAGCATACCTGAAGTGCACGCAAGCAAGAGGAAAATTAGAGAAGCCTTCATTATGCACCTGGAATTTGTTCTGAGAGTGCGATCGTGTTGATCGATTGCTAAAATCCAAATAACAATATCTCGCAAACAGACATAAGAAGCAGATTAACAAGTAAACAAAATAATTTTCTTTACCTGATCCAAAAAAATAGGCTGGTTCGTCGCAAATCTAGAAAGACGCGTCAGAAGAAGCGGTGATCGGGCTACATTTCAGACATTTTCGTTATCTCAACCGATCATATTGAAGATCTTTCACCATATCAGAAATTGTATAAATCTTTGTTTATTGATTTTAAGCTATCAATCACTATTCACTCTTGTTATTGTTATTAACTATTACAAATTTAAAATAAAAATTAAAGGCGTTCCAATAATACATAAACATTATAATAAACAAATACACTATTTGTGTAACGACCCAAGCCCACCACTGTTAGCAAATATTATCCTATCTGGATTTTATTCTTTGTTTCGGGCTTTCTCTCCTTTAAAAGGGGTGGAAAGAGGTTTCCACACCTTTATAAGAAATGTTTCGTTCCCCTCTTTCAACCGATGTGGGATCTCACAATTCATCTCTTTAGGCCCAACATCATCGTTAGCACACTGCCCAAAGTCGGACTTTGATACCATTTATCCATTTTAGCTCGTTACATGTCGACGTCAATCACATAATTTTAAATCTATCCCTAACAAACATGTTTAAAAACTTTGAGGGGAAATTCACCTGAAAAAACCTTTGTTTAAAATAAAGTTTGAATCCACCCATGAGGTTTCCACACCTTTATAAGAAATGCTTCATTTTCCTCGTTCAACCGACGTGAGATCTCACAGTTCACCTTCTTGGAGCCAGCGTCCTCGCTAGCACACTGCTCATGCTCAGAGTCTGACTTTGATACCATTTATCTGTTTTAACTCGTTACCGTCAGTCTCATAATTTTAAATTTAACTACGAGGGTAAGAATTGGACCGCGGATCTGAACTTGTACTCGCACATGTCGGATTAAAACTAATTAAATTCATCTTATGTTTTAACTCCGATCATATCGGGGTGGCCGCGTTGAATGATTAATATATATATATATATATATACATATATATTTTTTAATGGAGGAGGATTCTTCAACGTTGAATATATTTTAACATTCTTTTTTTGTGTTAATTGATAAAAAAATTTCCATGTTTTTCGATTTCATCAGTTTCAAGGTGGTTGTAGTCCAACCCATTTTAGAGAGATGTCTAAAATTAGTCAAAAACCTGTAGCAGAAACAGAGCGATTCAAACCGCTTTCATCAATCGTCCTCGATCCATAAATATTTCGTATCGATTCGTCTTCCACATTCCTTGATTCTTCGTTGTCGAATCAATTTTCCCCAATTTCGTTCTGGTTCATTATCGATTAATTTCGTCTTGTAAGAAATTCACGGCCCAACTTTTGGTTTTTTGATATACGCTCCGTTGAATCTTGAAATCGACTGGAAATTGAGGTAACCAAATCGTTTATGCTATCAAGGTTTCTTTGCGGATCATCATCGGGAATGAATCTCGATTTTGATGTTTCTATCTCTGTCTGCATTCGCGATTGGGCAATTGACTTGGTCTTTGGCATGTTTGAGAGGATTGACCGGACATTCAAATGTTTTGAGTTAGCTCATTATCAGCTTTTTTTTCCTTTTCATTTGAATGCTTTTGTGACGAGATGGGATTCGAGTAGGTCGATTTATAGGACTCTACATTCGTTTGGAACTAGGGACATTGGTTTATGTTGGTTAATTAAAATGTTGTTTTACTCTGTGAAATGTTATGGGCTAGATCATGTCACATGTAACTGGATGATCATCCTATTGCTTTCAAAGTATGGGGTTGCGTGTGCAGATTTTTTGGTATTTCTATTGTTCAAAATGTTGAGATTTTATGAAACGATTGAGTCGTTTTGGATTCATCATTTCAGAATAAATGCTGTGTGAGAACATGTTTATTTGGTATCAACTTGAACATATGCTATTAGTTAAGGCGTTGTAAGTTCAATAAAAAGGTCAAAAGATCAAATCTCCACGTCTACTTGTTATTGAATTAAACAGAAAACATGTATAGTTGGTTGGAAGGAGACATGGGAACTTTCTTGGACTTAGATAGCAAGAGAAGGTCTCCTTCGTTGAGTTTCTCATGTTTTTTGGGTATTCTTTGTGTTATTTTCTTGTTAATAACTTGGTTTTTTTAGTTGGCCTCTCTTTGCATGGTTTTTTCTTCTTCTTAATGTTGAAATTATTCTAACAGAGTTACTAACTTGGATGGCTGAGACAGGCTAATTGATTTGCATGCTCTGTTGCTTCAAGCTAACTGGGATTCTTATGACGAATACTGCAACCGCAACTGAGCTGGATGCATTTTATCCAGTTAGAGCTGAATGTGTAGCAGATATTCCGAAGACCCGATTTAAAATTAAGGTATGAAAATATTTAAAAGCTTTTCATCACTCAAGGTAGGAAATGAGAAGAAAACTTTTCTTTTTGAATGATATTGTGCTGGAAGTTGGGTATGCTGGTATCTTTTCCCAGTAAACTCATTCATTAGAGAAAAAAAAGGAAAGAAAAGAGAAGAGAGCTTGTTTTTATTTTTAGTTGAGTCACTCATAATTCTTGCTGGTTTGCACTCCTAGAATTTGATCCTCCTCCTGTGAAGACATCAGCTACTTCAAGTCTATTATAATATGCACACGACTGTTTTTATTTTCTTATGACTGCAGCCGGGGAAAACTCTTAGTGCAAGAAGGTGGGATGCAGCATTTTCGAAAGATGGCCATTTGGATATAGCCAAAGTGCTTAGACGAATTCACCGTGGGGTAATGCATACATTTATTTGATAATAAAAATTATATATCTTAACCTTGTTTGCATCATTCTACATTTAAAATCTTATAAATTAATTCAACGATTTGTACAAGTTTCCTTAAGTTCTATGAGTTTCTCAAAATTTCTATTGACATCAACATTTTCGTAACATTTGAATTTTGTCATTTCCATTGACAATTACATTTTAAGCTTTGGGTAGGAGTTGATATTTTTTCCCCTACCATAATTAGTACCCCTGTACTTTACAACTTGAATTTGCCATTAAACCTACTTTTTTATGGATCAAATTATTGAACAAGCTGAACTGTACTTCTATAACTAATTAATGTTTGCAGTTGTCACATTTTTCAGTGTTTCCTTGAAAATAAGGCTTCACTGTTCATTGTAATAGATTTAACATTGCCGAAATCTCCTGTTTTAAGTGCTTGATTTTAGTTTAGATCATGGCAATATTCTTAGTCTTAGCACACAGTTATTTGATTTAATATGTCAAAATGTACCAAAAGAGCTTGTACGACTATTTTTACCACTAATTATGTTTTTTGTTCTAATAGGGAGTTCACCCTTCTATCAAGGGTGCAGTTTGGGAATTTTTGTTGGGTTGTTATGATCCTAACAGCACATTTGAAGAGAGGAATGGAATCAGACAGCAACGTAGGTAAATTTCTTTTCTTGTTTATGTTTGGCTTGCACAAATAGGATCTAGAAACTTAGGTAGCCTTCCAATTATCTTGGTAACCTTTGAGTTTAGTTCTCTTCTCTTACTCATGGGATTAATGAAGTCTACTTTATTTGAATTTCATTTGATGTTGGTATACTTTTACTCGGTTCTTGAAAAATTAATCTTTTCTTTTTTAGGAAACAAGGCTTCTCATTAATTTGATGAAAATAACTTAAAAGGTTAAAAACCTCAATTAAGGTAGATTAAAATATTCTCTCCAAATATGTTAATAGAATTTGATACATCAATTTTTAATTTTTAATTTTTTTTTTTTTTTTTTTTTTTTTTTTTTTTTTTTTTTTTTTTTTTTTTTTTTACATATTGAAAGAGAGTTTTACAAATTTTTTAATTTTTATAATTGTAAAATCGAGAGTTTCAAAAGATTATAGACCAAATCAGGAATTACTTGAAAGATTAATAACTATTTGGCATATTTAGCCTTTTTTCTATCACTAAGCCAAAAGCTCCAAATTGATTAACAATAGCATTCCCTATTATGCAGTAGTCAATCTGCTGAATCACGGGCAGGGAGTCTTCCGCTATTTACCCAATTAGTTTTATTTCTCAATATCAGTCCTTTCAACCTTAGTTCCCTTAGGAACTAACAGTGGCTTGCCTTTAAGTTTAATTATCCCATAGTAAAATATAGTCGAAGACATCAAGAGTTAACGAAAGAATACGTGAAACCTCATGCCCTCTTTTAAGAATATTCTTGTCCTCATGTTCAAATAGTCAGCTAAAATTCATCAGGCGGATGATACTCAATCATGTTGGATCCCTTAGAATTGTTCAGATATTCTGTTGGTTCATTGTTTTGCAGGGACTATCAGATCTTCATCCGTTAGTTCCTTAGATTTAGAACTGAGAGTTAGTGCTTGTTACAAACACATGCATGTGTTTTTATTTTTAATATATATATTTACTCTAATATTAGCATACAACAATTTTTGTCCACATAGCCTTTTCTTTTATCCAAATAAATCGATGTTTCTCTTCTTGAATTAATTTCTTGTTTTTCAGATTCGTTGAATCAAATAGCTGCAATAAATTTTTGTCTGGTGTGTTTATTTCTAGCATTTGAATTTAGTAATTAAAAACAATAAATTTTTTAAAACAAGATTTTCATGTTTTAAATGTTAGCATATTCTAAATTTGCTACCAAGTGCATATTCAAATACAGCTATCATATTAACTATACTCTATTTTTCAGTAAATCCCTTTCTTTTCAACCTCTTGTTTTTAGATCACCGACCCATGCACTCTCATGATCTTAGAAGCAGGATCACTTTTTTTAATAGAAAATATTGACTTTATTAAGGGAGCAATATGGCGTCTGGAAAGATGAATGTCAAAAGATGGTTCCAATGATTGGTTCTGGAAAGTTTGTTACAACAGCTATTATCACTGCGGATGGACAACCGGTAGAGGAGAAAACAAGCACAAATTTACAAGAAATAGATACCGTGGGCACATCGGATGATTCTCTGGGCGGAAACAATTCTACTTTAGACAAGAAAGTTATTGAATGGAAGCTAACTTTACATCAGATAGGTATGTGTTTGATTAACCGTCATATATGTCAATTTAATAAATAAGGCAGTTGGATTTGTGTATATTCATTCTTCTCTTTTTTGCATTATTTGTACTGGGTCTTTGGTTCTCTCAGAATAGAAATTGAGAAATATATTTTTTCTTTTAAGTGACAATTTCATTGATGATTGAAATTTACATAAAGGATGTAATATCCATGATGTTTGCAAAAGACCTTTCCAATTTACAATGAGTGAGGTATGACTACCGGAAGTAAAAATATTAGACAGTTTACGCCAAGATATAGCTTGGTAAATAACATGTTCGAAGAGTTTTGCATAAGTCCGTGTCTTTTTTGCGAATATTCTTTGATTTCTTTGATGGCAAAATGGAGAAATTTTGATACTTGACAATAATTAGAAGGTATTGAGGACAAGCTAGGAAACATGAGTGTCCGTTTATATATATATATATACACACACACGTATATAGTATTTTAAGTTGAGACATATGACGGACACATGAAAAAAATGAAAAGTAAAAGAAAAACTCATTTTATGTGCTACAAGGGCAGCCCATTCAGAAGGAAAATGGTTAATATGAGGTGCCCATTTATACATTGCAATGGCTGAACCTAAACAACGAAAAGAGAGGTTGCTGTAAATCCATAAAAAAAGTCATTTTACTTAATTTTTTACGTTTTTACTGGCGTATATTTTCTTTAATGTTAAATGACATGTTTCATCTATTTTGAAATGTTAAGTACATCTAGACATACACATAGATGAAACATGTAAATTTAACACCACGATTTAGTGCTGTTTCATCCATGTGTATGTGCTCACCTCAACAACACGACCTAGTGGGATCAAGACAAGCAATTAGTTTGGTACTTTATGTGGAATGTAAATTGTAATAACTTGTTGTTTGTGTAACAGAGAATATTTGCGGGCTAGTAATTTGCATTTCAAAGGAAAAATGGATAATTGTCTGAGCATTCTAGTGTTTTTTCCTTTGGTCATCTATACCTCATGTTTTTCACTAGTTGTGCTTATCTTGAGCTATAGAATTTGGCTGCAGGTTTGGATGTAGTTCGCACAGATCGAGCTCTTGTATACTATGAGAGTGAAGCTAATCAAGCAAAACTTTGGGATATCCTTTCTGTTTATGCTTGGATTGATGGTGAAGTTGGTTACATGCAAGGCAAGTCCCCCCCCACCCCATTTGTTTTTGAAAAAAAAAGAAAATATATATATATATATAAATTAAAAATTGTGCATAGTTCATAATACAAAGAAAGAAATGTTCAAGTCCACTCATTAGAGTTCGTACGATGTACATATTCCAACTTGAAGTCTGATAGATTCTATTTGTTGGCAGGGATGAATGATATTTGCTCGCCAATTATAATTCTACTCGAAAATGAAGCCGATGCTTTTTGGTGTTTTGATCATGCAATGCGCAGACTGGTATGCACTATCTTATCTTCTTACTTTCCTTTTATGGTGATAAGAATATGTTAAATTTGGTGAAAAAAAAATATGGTTAGGTGACAAATTTTGTTTCTATATCTTGGACATAGCTTCAATTTTTTCTTATAGTTTTAACCATTTCAATTAGTTTAATTTGGTTTGGTTTTAGAAGTCTTACTTTGGTTCTTATAGTTTAGATAAATCTCATAAATCTTTCCCATCATTACCATATTGACCTTTTTTTATGTGGCCATGATTTGATTTTTTTTTTAGTTTTTGTGTAATAGATGACTGTATAGGAGTTTAGTGTTGAATGAAAAAATGGAAGGATATAAGTGGTTTTCAAGTGGATAAAGACAGTTTATGAACAATTTGTGAGGTTTAGCTAAACCATAGGGACCAAATTGAAATTAGACTAAATTGAACTTCATGGTACAAATATTACCAAGATGCTCGGCAGCATATTCCAAGTCATAGCGACTATGTTGTAGATTCATTTTGAGCATAATTCTTTGGTGTGTTGTGCAAGCTTTATTGCATTAAACTAACGAAGTTAATGGCAAAGGCTTAATAGACACAAAATCAAAAGTTTATAGTTAAGGCCGCGAGTTTTTCTTTTGAAATACAAAGATTAAATATAACTTCGCGAGTATAGTGGCTAAAGTTCATCATTAAGTCAAAATTATTAGAGGGGGAGAAAAACATTTGTTTCTAACAGAAACGAACTGCTCAATGTTACAAATTGTATATTCTACTTTTTTTCCAGTTCATAGTTCTCACACTCTATTCTCTTCCCCCTCCCTAATTGCAGAGAGAAAACTTTAGGTGCAGTACTGGTACCATAGGAGTGCAATCTCAGCTCAGTACGTTATCACAAGTAATTAAAATTGTTGATCCTAAGCTTCATCAACATCTCGGTATGGATTTTTCTTTTTAAAATCATTTTCTAACAGTAGGATCCAGAAACTGCATTTTGCTTTTGTCATTTTCGTTTCTTGTTTTAATTTTTTTTTTTCAATTTTATATGCAACTCCAAATGTCCGATTGGTATTTAACTATTTGAAATTTCTATCTTTATAACATGGCCATGACAATTCTCCAAACCGAGACAATGTATACTGAGTTTCTTTAGAATGTACAATTCAATGGTTCTCATGGTTTTGTACCTTCTCATTTTGTGGAAGACGCTTGATTTTTTTTTTTTTTTTTTTTTTTTTTGAACTTTTATTTTTAGAAGATTTGATTCTGCTCAATTTATTTAGTTCAAAAAGTGGATTTCAGAGTTGAAATAAAATACATATTTATAATTCTCATAAAATATCAAATATTTATTTCTCGTTCATTATATTGACTTCTTTTCCTTACTACTCTCTCCCTATTCTCTCATGTTTCATGGTTCCTTTTTGGTTCGATTTTCGAGATTATGTTTCAGAAGATTCCTTTCATGTTTGCAGAGGAGTTAGATGGTGGAGAATACTTGTTTGCATTTCGGATGTTGATGGTGCTTTTTCGCAGAGAGTTCTCCTTTGTGGACAGTTTATATCTTTGGGAGGTAAAGAGTAACTATTTGATGAGCTTGATAGAAAAAGTGGTTTGGATTTCTTGGTGTCTCTTGAATATTCATGAGTGTTGAAGTTAGCTAATAGTGTGTTTGAACTCATTTTCCAATTACCACTTCAATGTCTACTAAGCCAACCATAGTGGTGAACCTTTCCCAATCTAGATTGATTAAACACATAATGGAAGTTGAAAGAATTTAAACAAAAAACACCAAATGAGCGATGTAGTTTTTCTTAATCCAAAGCTTGTTCCTATACTCTTGATTCATTGTTGTGTATGATTAGAGTTCAGGGGACCTAATGAACATTTTAAACCATATGGATATGTACTGAAGTGTAAAAACACCAGTGGCATATATTTAGCTAGATTTTTATATAATGTAGCATGGTATGCATGAATTAAAATTTGTTTAACTGATACAGTAATATAGACTGGTTTCAGATGATGTGGGCCATGGAATACAATCCAAACTTGTTCTTAACGTACGAATCGGGGTCTGATTCGAAGGGAGGAGGGGGAACCGGTGGGAACGACAAACATCTAAAACAATATGGGAAATTTGAGAGGAAAAATGTGAAGATGGGACCCAATGATCAGCAACTTCCGCTTCCAGTTTTTCTAGTTGCAAGTGTCCTTGAGGCCAAGAATAAGCGAATTCTCAAGGAAGCCAAAGGTTTGGATGATGTTGTAAACGTAAGACATACCTTCTCCTCTTCTTCTTTGTTTTTTCCTCTTATTATCTTACCATTCATTGGATTATACCTCTCAATAGGATTCGAACCCAACCCATATGAAATCATGACTGATGTGGATATTCCTTTTAATGTTGATCCATGATTTTGGCTCTAGATCTTGGGTGATGTAACTGGAAATCTGGATGCCAAAAAAGCATGTAATGAGGCGTTGAAACTACATAAAAAGTACTTGAGCAAGGTATGAACATATGGGGACTTTCAGTTGAGTTAGCAGCTAAGAAATTATTAGTGTCCTTGTCTCTTAAAGGCCTATTTTACTTGCAGATCAAGAACTAGCAAATGGCTGGTAGGCTCAAGATGGGACAAAGAAAGCCAGAGGATTGCTACTTCAGCAATGGCTCCTGTGATTCCATCAATTCCCATTCTGTTTCCATTTATCCATCATTCCATGGAAATGATGGAACGAAGAAAATTCCAAGTTTGGTTTGTGTATATATTTCAGATGTTTGTGTATTATTGTGGCTTTTGGCCTTTTGGATATTCATATCTCTCTCAACTCATCTTTGGATTCCACTATTTTTTCAATTACTTCATTACAGTTATGCTGTTTTTTTGGGTCAAGAAACAAGATATGTTTTAGGGGTCGAAGAATTTTGAGGCACCCTTTGTTATTTTCGAGGGTATCTGAGATTTAAGGGATGAATAAGTAGGGAGTTTATTCCAAATTATGTGTAAAGTAAATTCGGGTTGTAATAGCTAAGCCTACTGTTAGTCGATATTGTCATTTTTGGGTTTCTCCTTAAGGTTTTAAAACGTGTTTGCCAAGGACTTGTTTCCATACCCTCATAAAGAATGGTTTGTTCTTCTCTTCAATCGATGTAAGATCTCACAATCTACCCCTTTTGGGGTCAACCTTCTCGTTGGCACACTACCCCATGTCTGGCTCTGTGACCATTTATAATAGCTTAAATCTACTATTGGTAAATGTTGTCATTGGCTATTTCTCAAGATGTAAAACGTGTTTGCTAGGGAGAACGTGTTTGCTAGGGAGAGGTTTTTACACTCTTATAAAGAGTGTTTCATTTTCCTTTCGAACTTATACTTGATCTTAAACTTGGAAAAGACTTTATTAGTATAATTGGCTATTCTTGGCCAATTATATAGAGATACCCGAGGATGTGTAGCTGTGTAGCTGACTCTTCTCGTTCTTCATTGGTTACAAGAATCGTATAGACTCTTATTTGCACTCAAAGTTGGCTCGATTTTGCCTCATGGATCTTGAATTCTATATCTTGTTAGTTCTATTGTGATCTAATTTGATAAAATTAAAAAAATTTAACTTGTTATAACAAGTTTGGGGTATAGAAAGAATTATAAATTTATACGATTTTATTATTAAAATTTTAAAATTTTCAATTTTATCCTTTAATTTTCAAAATTTTATTAATACCTTTAATTTTTTTAAAAGAAAAATCATAACTTTTTTAGGGAAAAAAAGTAATAATAATAAGAGAAGTCAGAAGTGGGGAATATTGATTTGACTGGAGTGAAAATAATGTAGTGTGTGGGGCCGTCCTTCGTAAGTACTCTGCACCATCGTCTTCTTCATCTTCTTCTTCTTCTTTCTTCTTATTTCTGTCCTCCCCATTTTCAATGGCTTGGGATTTGGAATGGAACTCCAACAACCCATATCTTTTGGGGCCACTTCCATGTGATTTCTCTGATACTTTTCTGTCTTTCATTCATGAGGGGACGTCTCTTCTTCTTCTCTCTCTCGAAAAAAAAAAAACCTTTTCGACCCTCTCATTCGTTAAGATATCGAAATTTCCAAAAACTAGATGAAACTCACTCATTTTCATATTAAACTTAGAGTTTTAGTTCAAGAAGTTTTAGACTTTAGCTTATCATTGAATTATAAATATACAAATTGATCACAAAGATTGAAAGATCTACTTGGAGTTGATAATATCTAAATTAATCGAACTTATTTGGAATAATATGAACTATTATTTATAAAATTTTATCAAGATGTTTGAAATAAAATTCTTATTTTTTGAAATGCTTTATTATCTACCTGTCTCTATTGGTTTGAAACTATTCTCATTTTCAGTTAATTCTTTTAAATATTTCTTTATTATATGTGATATTTCATATTGGAGTACTAATCGAGAATTTTTTTTTAAGGAAAATCTAATTCAAACAAACAGCTTAGAGATCCTTACAAACTTTCGATTTAAACAATTATCAATAAAACAAACGAAAAATGTTACAACAAAACCGACCGAAAATTTATGTAACACAAACAAAATAGACTCAAGGAAGGTAGGACTCAAATCTACCTCTCAAATTGTCTTGGAAAGAACAAAAAACTAAGAAAATTGGTACAAAAATTTAGGGAGATTAAAATGAAATTACCTATGACATACACATCTATAGTGGTAAGCACTATTGATCGGGTCGTTGCCTTCAACTGGCACTTGCTCGGCTCTGCACTTGTATTTGCATCCTCTACATTCATTATAAGTACATATCGGTGCTGTTGAACCAATCATCAACCTTCTTGAATTTCTCATCTGAATTTTTTAAAATTTCCATCAAACATAAACACATTATAGCTTCGAGTCTCGAGCATTAATCGATTACTTTAAAAGTACATTCAAGAGATCAGAAACGCGAAACAGAGATCAAGAAACGAGACGCGAATTCCTGAATGGAAAAAATCGAAAAAGATTTATCGTCCGTATAGTACGAACAACTAACCTCGGGCGCGATTGTTGTTTGTACGGAACGGAATTGAGGCAGAGATTTTGCGAAAACGTCGTCCTCTGTTGAGAATCGTCCTGAACGCGAAAAAAGATACGGAGAGAAGATGAATAAAGTAAATCAAGCGACGAAGAACGTAAACCGAGAGAGAGAAACCTTTTAGCGCCATTGTTGAGCAGAGAGAGCAGAGAATTAGGGCTAGAAGGAGGAGAAGAAGAAGTGGTTTCGCAGCTTTTGCCATTGAAAAAGAGAGGATAAGAAACCAATTGCTGCAATTGTAGAATGAGAGAATGGAACTCAAAAAGTATTAATACTTGTGATAAAATGGGAACTCTTACAAAATAAATATAAATAAATAAAAATTTGCAAAATTTAAGCAGTGAAATGACAGTTTGGTCCCCCCATCCTCTCTGCACCCATATACCTTATTTGTCCCCACTTTATGGAATGTTTTAAGGAAATTACATATATACCCCTCTTTTTGTTTTTTTTTTTTTCACATTATTTTTGACTCCTTTTAAAATTTTGAATTGGAGTAAACATCGACCCGAGTCTAGCTCACTTTTAAAATATAAGTTTGAGTATTTTTATGTCGAGAGAACGGTTGTGTGTGATTAGAGTTCAAAGACTAAAATCGACCCGAGTCTGCACCCATATACCTTATTTGTCCCCACTTTATGGAATGTTTTAAGGAAATTACATATATACCCTTCTTTTTGTTTTTTTTTTCACATTATTTTTGGCTCCTTTTAAAATTTTGAATTGGAGTAAACATCGACCCGAGTCTAGCTCACTTTTAAAATATAAGTTTGAGTATTTTTATGTCGAGAGAACGGTTGTGTGTGATTAGAGTTCAAAGACTAAAATCGACCCGAGTCTGCACCCATATACCTTATTTGTCCCCACTTTATGGAATGTTTTAAGGAAATTACATATATACCCTTCTTTTTGTTTTTTTTTTCACATTATTTTTGGCTCCTTTTAAAATTTTGAATTGGAGTAAACATCGACCCGAGTCTAGCTCACTTTTAAAATATAAGTTTGAGTATTTTTATGTCGAGAGAACGGTTGTGTGTGATTAGAGTTCAAAGACTAAAATCGACCCGAGTCTGCACCCATATACCTTATTTGTCCCCACTTTATGGAATGTTTTAAGGAAATTACATATATACCCTTCTTTTTGTTTTTTTTTTCACATTATTTTTGGCTCCTTTTAAAATTTTGAATTGGAGTAAACATCGACCCGAGTCTAGCTCATTTTTAAAATATAAGTTTGAGTATTTTTATGTCGAGAGAACGGTTGTGTATGATTAGAGTTCAAAGACTAAAATCGACTCGAGTCTGCACCCATATACCTTATTTGTCCCCACTTTATGGAATGTTTTAAGGAAATTACATATATACCCCTCCTTTTGTTTTTTTTTTTTCAAATTGTTTTTGGCTCCTTTTAAAATTTTGAATTGGAGTAAACATCGACCCGAGTCTAGCTCACCTTTAAAATATAAGTTTAAGTATTTTTATGTCGAGAAAACGGTTGCGTATGATTAGAGTTCAAAGACTAAAATAGAATTAACGTAAAGTTTAGGAACTATAATAAATATTTTAAAAATTTAGGAAATAAAACGAAATAATTCTTTTTTATAAAAAAATTTATGCTTTTTAATTTTTAATGTTATACGTGGAATTATATCATTTAAATTCTTTTTTTATTTTTTTTCATAACTATCGAGATTTACAAGTTTAGTAGTTGAATCTAAACATAATTACCAATATACCCTTATAAATTTGCATAATATATATATATAAAGCCATTATAAAAACGGAAGAAATCTAAATAACGTCAAAACTACTCATATTTAATTTCTTTTTAAAATAGGATTTATATTACTTTTTTGAGGTTATATTATTAAATTCTTTTTTTTAAAATAATTATCCAGTTTTACCTATTTGAGTATTACCTTTTTGTCCTTGCATCTAAGCACAATTACCAATATACCCTTATTAATTTGTATGTATATATAAAAAAAAACAATTATAAAAACGGATGAAATCTGAATTTTAAATATAATGTCAAAACTACTCATATTTAATTTCTTTTAAAATGGGTTTATATTACTTTTTGGAGGTTATATATGGAATTGTATTATGTAAATTCCCTTTTTTTTCATAACCATCCAATTTTACCTTTTTGTCCTTGCATCTAAGCATAATTACCAATATACCCTTATTAATTTGCATGCATATATTAAAAAACCGGATGAAATCTGAATTTTAAAAATATGTCAAAATACTCAATATTTTAATTTTTTTTTTTTTTATGGGGGATTTTACGAAATTTTTATATTTAAAAATTAAATATTTTTAAATATATAAAGTAAGATATTTTGTGAAGATATATTATTATATTATTATTATTATTATTGTGATGAAAAGTCTAGATGGGTCTGTGAAGTTCCATAGAGAAGGATCTAGGGACATTCAATTCAAACCTTAGAAATTGGTAGACAATTCATTGAATTGCTACAAACAAGGACAATTTTCTCCCATTTATATGCCTTCATGTGCATCCTCTCTTTATTACTTCAATCAATCATTCACTACCTTTTTCAATTTGTACGACCCACTACACACTTTTAGGTCGTTTTATAGGTCTTAGTGGACAAACACGGTTTCGTAAGGATCTATACCCAGAACTTGAATCAGGGTTTGACAGATGATGGCCCCAACATTCTCTTGCGACATGGTTATGTTACTTACTTCTCGTTTCTAAAGTGGTGAGAGAGTGTGAGAGATGCAGTGACTGATGAGCTCGTTGGGATGCTAAAGTGTGTGTTGAGTTAATTATATGCTAAACTGTAAATAGTACGAGATCCCACCTCGGTTGAGTGGTGGAATGAAACATTATTTGTAAGGGAATAGAAACATTTCCCTAATAGATGCATTTTAGAGGTTGATAATGATACGTAACGAACAAGATTTTTAAAAATATAAAATTTCAAGGAAAAGAAATCCCTCGAGGCGATGCCAAAAAAGGAGCGACATGTCGTGATGATAGGGAAAATGGGGTTAAAAATGTAGGACAGAGGCTCCTCCACTTATGGACACAACCCCTTCCCGTGTAGGGTACCCTACGCAGATTCCGTTAGGCCTTCTTTTTCCCGTTTTGTCGTTGTTGGTTATACTTTATTCACAATTTAAATATTATTGTCTTTTTTCTTTTTTCTTTTTTTTTTTAAGAAAAAAATGAAAATTTATAATAAAATATTTGGTAATAAATAAATAAATTAAAAAAATAATAAGATATGAATTTGAGTTTATGTGGGCTTGGGCTTGTTTTGGTTTTGAGCCCAATCATTTTTATGTCAAATTGGGCTTATTGGACTTTGAATATAAAGTATATTTAAAAGTATAAATAAAAAAAAAATAAAAAAAAATATATATATATATATATTTTGAAAAGGTCGCTTTCACGCAAGGTTTCACTTTCCAACCGCGGGAAACGATCTGCAAAGCTATGAAATGAACAAATCTCCAAGAAACTCTCAAACTCGGAAGGATTCCAATTCAAACTCTGTAAATCTCTCTCAGTTCATCCCACTAAACAGCCGAAATCATTCCTTTGAAACAATCCCTTTCCCTCCATTAACATTCTCTCTCGATTTTCCCATCTTCTTCCCCAAGAAAAGCATCTCAAATTTGTTCTATATCTCTCCATCCATGGCTCATCTTCTTCACCCATCAATTCACCGTTTCTGTTATCTTTCTTCGTCCCACACTCTTCAATGGCCGCCGAACACCCTACTGCTTTCACCCCTGTCACCTTCTCCAAGTACTCGAAGCGGGTTCTTCTCAAAACTGTGCTGGACTGCAGCGATGGTGGTTTGGGGTTTGTGGATCAGAAATTGGTGATCGGAGGCTGGGTGAAGTCCTCCAAGGAGGTTTTCAGAGAGGCGGCGGTGCCGGCTGATGCCAGTGTTAGAACGGCGGGTGATGCGCTGCCGCGTAGGGCTAAGGATGTTAGCTGCATTGAGATTTTACAGTCGCGGATTCCGATCGTTAGGTCTTTGCTTAGGATGCTGTATGGAAATGATTTACACGCCGGTGAGAAGTTGGAGACGCCTGTTCATAAGCCGCCGCCGCCGCTTCCTTCCACTACTTTTCTTGTTGTTAATGATGGCTCTTGTGTTGCAAGCCTTCAGGTAACCTCTAATCTATGCACGCTAACTGTTTGTAAGTTTGTTCTCAAAGTAATAAGAAACTTGCAGGTTGTTGTTGAGTCCTCGTTACATCATCCTGGCCAGCTGATGCCTACGGGAACTTGCATCTTGGTGGAAGGCATATTGAAGCGGGCACCGGCACCTGGGAAACATCTGGTTCGGCTTGAAGTGGAGAAAATCCTTCACGTAGGGAAGGTTGAACAGGAAAAGTACCCACTAACCCAAAAGAAGTTGCCAATGGATCTTTTGAGAAAATTTTCTTATTTTCGTCCTCGAACAACTACGGTAATTCGTACAAGCTTCAACCATACATTGCATTTATGTTCTGTTTTATGGGTCTGTTTGCATGCCTATTATTATACCGCCATTAGTTTTAAGATTGTGCTTAAGCAATAGCAGCATGTGAATTAGAGCAAGAGCCTTAAGATCAGAAAGATGGTGATACAGTTCAATCTCTGGTAAAGGAAAGGATTTGTATAGTAGGGTTGTCTATGAAATTAGTCGAGGTGTACACAAGCTGAACTGAACACTCGCAGATATTAAAAGGGAAAAACAAGAAGATTTATATGTATAGGTTGATGTTCTTGATCATGGCGTTTAATGAACTGAATAGATCGATGCAAAGGGCTCTGGGGCTGAAGTTTGAGAAGAGAGTTTTTCATATTTTAACCATTGAAGCCAATGAAGTGTTGGATCTTGATCTTCATCGATATTCATTACTTTATGCAGGTAGCATCTGTTATGAGAATCCATAATGCCTTGACTTTTGCAACTCACACATTCTTCCAAAATCATGGCTTTCTTTATGTGCAATTACCGACCATCACGACCACAGACAGCGAGGGATTCAGTGAAAAGTTCCACGTTACAACCCGTGCTGGCAAATCAGAAGATAAGAAAATAGAACCAACAGAGGACAAAGAAACTGATGGTGTGAGTCTTGAAACTGTTAAGGCTGCTGCAGTAGAGAAAAGAAATATCGTCAAAGAACTAGAGAGAAGTGAAAGCAACAGGGAAGCCTTAGCTGCTGCAGTTCAGGATTTAAAGAAGACAAATGAACTTGCATTACAATTAGAAGCCAGAGGAAAACAAAAATCCCAATTGAAGAAAGATAAAGTTCACATTTCTGAAAATTTCTTCCCACAAGAAACTTATCTCACGGTGTCTGGACAACTCCATTTGGAGACCTATGCGTGTGCCCTTGGAAATGTTTACTCATGCGGACCGAGGTTTCGGGCAGATAGAATCGTGTCGGCAAAACATGCTGCTGAAATGTGGATGGTGGAGGTCGAAATTGCTTTTGCTGAACTCGAGGTATGTATCTGTGATCTTATACTTATTCCTTTAGATTGCTTAGTATTTGACATATAAATTAATGTTGATTTAGCCATTAAAACCTTTATTTTCTGTGATCGGTAGTTGTTTCTAATATCATTGCACCATTGAAATGAAGAATTTCCATCTTTTAACTTGCATTTTGTATCATCGTTTGGGGAGTCCAGGATGTCATCAACTGTGCTGATGACCTTGTTAAGTTCCTCTCCAAATGGGTGTTGGAGCACTGTCTGGATGATATGAAATTCGTGCAAAAACGAATCGACAAAACGAGTGTTCATCGCCTTGAATCAACCATCACAAGTTCATTTGAGAAGGTCTCTTACACTGCTGCAGTAGAAATTCTGGATAAGGTGAATCTTCTAACAGATGCCTCGGTTTTTCGTTTCCACCCGTTTATCTGAATATTGAAAAACAAAATTCTTCACTGTCAGGCAACCGATCAAAAATCTCAACGCTTGAAAAGGCTTAAATTTGGTGCTGCTTTAACTGATGATCATCTCAGGTGTGAAAATGCTATAGTACAACACAAGCAAATTGATATTTTTTCATTTATCAAAAGTAATTTATTTTGTTTACATGAAACAGTTATCTTGCTGATGCCATCTTTAAGAAGCCTGTGATAGTATATAACTACCCAAAAGAAACCAAGCCATTTAATGTGCGTCTGAATGATGATGGGAAAACAGTGGCAGCATTTGATGTAGTTCTTCCAAAGGTTAGCACCTTAGTTTTCGGATAGATTCTGATTCAATGAAAAATTATTTCTTAAACTCGGACCCGACTGTTGTAGGGTGGAGTAGTAATTTCTGGCAGCCAAAAGGAGGAGCGTTTCGATGTATTGTTGTCAAGGTATAAATTATTCAACCGAAACTTAGACACTTTCACATCTTTTATTTATTTACTAGATCCATAGACATCTACATAGACACGCGTTTATATCCACGTGTAGTAGGTTAGATGTCTAGATTTAGGTTAACCATTATGGGTCGGCTCGTGGTCAATAAAGACCATGAGAATAATAAAAGGTCTAAAGAGAATAAGTTGATCATAGCGACTACCCACTAACCAAATGCAGTAGAATCATGTAGCTACCTCGTGAGATTAGTCGAAGTCTGTGCAAGTTGACACATATATATCGTAATAACGAATTATAAATTTAGGCCATCGACATTATCCACGCATGTCTAAAGTAGTTTTTGATGCAAATTTTACCCGAAAAAAAGAGAACATCTTAAAGTTAGAAGAATCAAAGTAAAAAAAGTCTAATTATGAGCTGTTCTAGTGTGTGTCACTAGGCATGTGAAAAAAGTAAATATGCTTTTAAGAAATGGGTTGAAACTCCATGATAACTGTCCTAGAAAGTTATTGGTTTGTTGTAATATGGATGTTGACACAGGATGAAGGAGATGGGGCTGCCAAGAGAGCAGTACGAGTGGTACTTGGAGATTCAAAGGCATGGAACAGTGAAGCACTCTGGTTTTAGTTTGGCATTTGATCGTTTCGTTCTGTTTACTACTGGCCTTACTGATATCAAAGATGTTATTCCATTTCCAAGGAGTCTTGGAAAGGTCAGCCATTAATCCGAGTTCAGTGCCAAATTTCTAGATCAATGGAACTCAAAACGACTTGTGTTTGTTTCTCCCTAAGATTTGTTCTTGTAAATAACAGAGAATTTGGAATAAAATGAGATATCTTTATGAAAAAGACTCGTGCTCTCGAATCGATCTTTAAAAATACAAAAAAACAATATCATTCCTAATTTATAGAAGATTAAAATCGTTCTTACTGACCAACACTGATCAAGAGCTTAGAAGTTTGAAATACATGATGATCGTTGGAGAGAGGTTCTACATCGGCTAATTAAGAGGTTGATCATGAATTTATAAGTAAGAAATACATCTCTATAGTATGAAACCTTTTGGAGAAACCAAGAGCAAAGCTCCAAGAGTTTATGTTCAAAGTGGACACATGCCCTTAACTTACCCATTAAACTAAAAATGTTACCGTTCAAGCTCACCGCTAGCCGATATTGTCCTCTTTGGACTTTCCCTAAAGGTTTTTGGGGTTTTCACACCCTTATAAAAAAGAGGTGGGATCTCAAAATCTACCTCCTTCGAGGCCTAACGTTTTTGCCAGCACTCGTTTCCTTTACTAATAGATGTGAGACCTTCCAAATCGGGGGTCCTAACGTTCTCGCTGTCACTCATTCTCTTCTCCAATCGATGTGAGACCCCTCAAATCCACCTCACTTCGAGGGCTACCGTCCTTTCCGACACACTGCTTCGTATCCACTTCTTCAGAATAGGAACATAACTTAATACTTCATCTAGGATGGAACCAAAAATGAGGAAATAAAAAAAGTATTGTTACCAACAAAAATTTAAACGAGATATTTGGTATAATTTGACTCAGTTTGACTAACGCATTTTTAAGTGAGGCATAAAAGGGAAGAAAGAGAAGGGGGGTAGAGCGAGTGCCTTTAATTGCGCACACATGGATTCCGATTACCAATGTGAATTCATGAGCATGCTATCAAAGCCAGTTGGGACCCAATTCAAGCGCCAAAAAGTTGATTATATTTACGAATTTCCCGATAATCATGGCGTATTTCAGTGCCTCCTGTCATGAGGTTGTAGTTATAGTCATTACTATCCATTTCGGACCGCACAAAAACCTCCATAGCAAGCTTCTTCATCTTCATCTGCATCAATGGCGAGTGACGAGGACCAGGGCGGTGAGGAGTACTTGTACAAGATTGTCCTTATTGGCGACTCTGCTGTGGGCAAATCGAACCTCCTCTCGCGATTTGCTCGGAATGAGTTCGATAACAACTCCAAGGCTACAATCGGCGTCGAGTTTCAGACTCAAGTGGTGGAAATCGACGGCAAAGAGGTGAAGGCTCAGATCTGGGATACTGCTGGCCAGGAGCGATTTAGGGCTGTCACTTCGGCCTACTATCGCGGCGCTTTTGGTGCGCTGATTGTCTACGATATCAGCCGTCGGACAACCTTCGACAGTGTCAAGCGGTGGCTCGACGAACTCGGCGGTACGTTCTCTTTGAATCTTTTTGGTTGCTTTACTGTTCAGTTTGTTTGCAGAAGCTTTATAGAACTGAATCCAATTTTTGCGTCTGTTTACTAGAATCTGTTGCTGGTTTTGTTTATTGATTCTTTGATTTGTGTAGAACTGTAAGTAAGATATGAATAATGGAAAAATCAGGGTTATTGTTCATTCTTCTTTTGTTGGGGGAAAGCTGGATTAGATTGGTGAAAAAGGTTGAATCATGTGTTCTTTTACTTACTAAAGTTGCTTCAGTGAGTAGTTTTTAATGAACTAAAGGATGAGCAGTGTTGAGTTTTGCCAAATTTACATCTAAGAGAATTGTATATTGTTTAGACCCGTGTACTGGTTGAAATCAGATTCAAAAAGAAAAGCTGTGGAGGGACCTTAAATGTTAGCTCATAAGTCATATTTGATAGATGAACACGACTCTCTAGATATGATATTGTCCACTTAGGTGATGTGGGACTTTCATCATCCAACATCTCCCCTCGAACAAAGTACGCCTCTCTTTAATCGAGGCTCGACTTCTTTTTCTTTTGGAGTCTTAGTCATTTTTTACTATGTCTTCGAGGAGGCTCGATTCCTTTTCTTTTGGAGTCCTTTGTTCGACATTTGAGGATTCACCAATCTATTGGCACGAATGAGTTTAGGGCATGACTTTGATACCATGTTAGATGAACACGACTCTCCACCATGGTATGATATTGTCCACTTTGAGCATAAGCTCTCATGGCTTTGCTTTGGGCTTCTCCAAAAGGCCTCACACCAATGGAGAGAGTATTCTTTGATTATATACCCATGATCATTCCCTAAATTAGCGTAGGTGGGACTTTCCTCACAAATTTAGGGCAACTACTTGTCAACCCATTATATTGAAATTTGAACTTCAGTTTGTGGCATTTGAAGGTATTACGGAATAGTTGCTTAGTCGATACAGGCCTATCCTAAGAAGTGACTAGATGTTAGTTACTTATTGTTTTTTTTAGTTCAACCATCACCATACGTTTTGATCTACAATTTATGCCTTACCAAATGAACTTTGCTTTTAGGTTGGTAGGGTTAGTCACCATTGAATCAAGGACCTAATAACTTCTTTTTTCCAAATTTTGAACTGTATGCTTTTCAGGTGATTTATCCTTTCTCATTTGGATATATTTTTTAGTTTCTTTAACAGTCTAAGCCCATTGCTAGCAAATGTTGTATTCTTTGGGTTTTCACACCCTTATAAGGAATGCTTCATTTTCATATGAAAAGTTTCCACACCCTTATAAGGAATGCTTCATTTTCATAGAAGTTTGTACATTTTCTCTTAGCTCCCTTCTCAAAGTTTCAAAGGAAAAGTTTCCACGCCCTTATAAGGAATGCTTCATTTTCATAGGAGAAGTTTCCACACCTTTATAAGGAATGATGCTTCATTTTCATTGGGCATCTTCTCCGAAGTCTGGCTTTGATACCATTTGTAATGGCTAGCCCATTAGCAGATATTGTTTTCTTTGGGCTTTTCCTTCTCGGCTTCCCCTCAAAATTTTTAAATGCATATACTAGGGGGAGAGGTTTCCATGCCCTTATAAGGAATGATTTGTTCTTCTCTCAAACCAAGATGGAATCTCACATGTCCTAAACTAAACTAAAGCTTAATGTTAATAGTGATATTGCTTATACTTGAACATAGTTGTTTCTCTTGCTAGGGTATGGGTTACATTGACATCTTTGTATCTCTAGATAGGTCTATAAAGCAAGCGAGAAACCATCCCTCTGTCAACACGATCTCATACCTTCATTGTGGTTTGCAATTTGTAAGATTATAATAAACTAACGTATCCCTCCCGAAACGATTACAGTTCATTGTGATACCGCGACTGTGAAGATGCTGGTAGGAAACAAGTGTGATTTGGAGAACATCAGAGATGTGAGTGTGGAGGAAGGCAAGAATCTGGCAGAAGAGGAAGGACTGTTCTTCATGGAGACCTCTGCTCTTGATTCCACCAATGTCATAACAGCCTTTGAGCTTGTCATTAAGGAGATTTACAACAATGTCAGCAGGAAAGTCCTTAACTCTGATTCTTATAAGGCTGAGCTTTCTGTAAATCGAGTAAGCTTGGCTGATGGGGCTGCCTCCTCCAAGAAAGGCTTCTCTTGTTGTTCTCAATGAGTTTCAATTTTTTTTTTTTTCGGGTCAAATTTTAAAAAATATTTAATAGGGCCAAGAGTACTGTTGGACGTATTAAAAGTGAGATTTATTAGATATCAAATGGAAAGCGTTTGAAAATTTAGAAATATATTACACATCTTAAAAGATGTTCACGAGCTAAACTTGAAATTTAACGTTTTTTTGAGTGCCATTGTTTTGTGGTGCTTATGAATACTCAAATGTGGGTATGTTTGGCTACAAAAATTTTAAAAGGATTACATGTTAGAAATCACGAACCTCTAATATGATATTATTGTCCGCTTTAACTTTAAGTATAAACTCTCATGAATTTGTTTTTAGTTTCTCCAAAAGGTTTCGTTGACAGAGTGTTCATTCCTTATAAATTCATAATCTTTCTCTCGCTATTTCTCATCAAAATTTTAGTCTTCTAATCTCGACGTGCTAAGGAGAAACTTTGATTATTTATAAAATTTTATAAAAGGTAGTATTTGTTTTATTTTATTTTAACTCTTATTTAAAATTATCTAGACACAAATAAATTATTATAAATATTTGCTTAAATATATAAAATACTGAATAATGAAGAAAAAATAAAATTTAATAGTGATTTGAAAATTATTAATAGTGATACGAAAGAGAATTCCCTTTAAAATCTGATGTTTGTGAGAAAATATCTGCCCTCGGAGTGCGCGCGGCGGAGACTGCAACTTCATGTCCTCTGCCTTGCGCTCAAGGCCGAGTCTGATGCCGACCTGCAGGAGATTCTATGTCGCATGGATCTTTCCGAATGCGTCTACAAGGTATGTGCAATATCTAATCCTCTTGTTTGATGATTTCTATTCTCTTCTATGTCGCATGATTCTATGTCGCATGGTTCTGGTTCTGGTTCATACTGCAAATTCAAACTAATATTCTTGATTGCATTGTGCAAAAATTCTAGCATATGATGCACGAACAATTTATGCATCGTATATTCTTTTTATTATTATTATTTTTTTATGGGATTGGGTATTGGTAACCCTAAGCATCATAATGACGCCTTTTTGGTCAAATGGTTGTGGTGCATCTTCTGGAAACCTAAAGACTTTGTGGCGTAGTCATTGTGAACAAATACGGTCCTCACACTTTTAAGTAGGCTTATGGAATCTTCTAAAAACCCTTGGAAAGCTATCTCTTTAGTTTTTTTTCCTTTCTATTCCTAGTTTTCTAAATGCTCCATCGGGGATGGCTTAGATGCTTATGTTTGGGAAGATTGTTGGGTGCGGAGGAAACTCCTTTTTAGCTCTTTCTGATATGAAGATACTGTTGATGGAAGTTGAAGATGGTTGTGAGAGAGTCTCACATTGGCTAATTAAGAGAATGATCATGTATCTATAAGTAAGAAATATATCTCCATTGTTATGAGACTTTTTGGAAAAACTAAAAACAAAGCTACGAGAGCTTACACTGAAAATGGACAATATCATTCCATGTGGGACAATATCATTCCATCGTGGGGTCTTGGGCCTTCTTCTTTTATTTTGGCGTTTCGCCATCCCCTTATGGATAGGGCCTTCTTCTTCTTATTGCCCTTCTTATTTGTGTGGAGTAGGGATTGCAGGGCTATGATGAAGGAGGTTTTCGTTGATTCCTCCGTATATGGAGAAAGTCACAACTCCTTATACGGTGGATTTGACTCGAAAGGAACTAGAATTTTTAGAGGAGGCTTTCATAGGGGAATGTTGGGAGATTATTAGCTTCACTTGCTTGGTTTGGGCATCGATGGTTAAGACTTTTTTTTTTTTTTTTTTTTAACGGTCCAAGCCCACCGCTAGCATATATTGTTCTCTTTGGGCTTTCTCTTTCGAACTTTCCTTCAAAGTTTTTAAAACCCATCTAATAGGGAGAGATTTCCACATCCTTATAAAGAACGAACCATTCTCCTCCCCAATTGATGTGAGATCTCACAATCCACCCCCTTTTGTGACCTAGAGTCTTTGCAGGCACTTATTTCCTTCTCTAATTGTTGTGGGACCCCCCAATACACCCCTCTTCGGGACTCAACCTTCTTGCTAGCACATTACTCGGTGTCTGGCTCTGATACCATTTGTAACGACTCAAGTCCACTGTTAGCAGATATTGTCCTCTTTAGACTTTTCCTTTCGGGCTTCCCTTCAATATTTTCATCGTACTTCAACTTTCTAAATAAAAGCAATGGGTTAAAGGAAGATGATATGGAAGGTCAATTCCTCAGCCTCTTAATCAGTGGTGGGTATCCATTTTTTGTGCATTTGGTCATCTTGTTTCATACTTTGTTTGAAGAAAAAGCATGTTGAAAAGACAATATTCACTCCAAAAATCCAACCTTCTTTTACCCACTCTCTTCCACTAACTATTTCTTCTGTTCCCACATTCAATTGAAAAAGGCTAAGCATTTTGTTATGAAACAATGGTCCATTCCTCACTAAAGTCTCTCCTTTCTCAAGCAAAGTGCCTTTACCTATCATGCAACAAAACGAACTTCTCAAGCTTACAATGCTTCTTGCACTTGTCGACCTCTTAACGAGTGTCTCGAGTAAGAATTGAGCTTTTCGGTGGGTTCGGCTCCTTAAGACCCCCATAAAAAAAACAATCCCACATGACATAGCTACAAAGAACGAGTTGAAGGATACAAAATCTATGGCTCTGTTTGAAAACTATTTGATTTTGTTGGATGAAATTGTGATAATTTTGTTTGGTGAAAGAGAGGTGTATGAAGGGCAATAAATGAGTCCCTTTGTAGTTGTGTGTTGTTTGGGAGTTGCAAGCAATGCTTTGGTAAAGTCACAATCACATCCCATCCTTCCAAATGTATCAAACTCTATTAATTATTTCATTACATTTATGAACTATAATTAATTCAATTATATATATATATTGAATATGGTGGATAGTTCCATTTTCTAATTAATTTGTTCTCTATATATTTTTATTGAAATAACTATAAGTATAATGTTTTTTTGAAAACTATTTTTTTAATTTATTTATCGAAATTGTATTACGACTTTAGTTTTTTTTAAAAATTATAATTCTAGACTGACTGGAATCTAAAAAGAAAATGAAATTAGAAAATAATAAACGAAAATAAGGATGATATCGTATATAACTTTAATAAAGTGGATGAGTATTTAATTTAAAAAAAAAAATTGCATGCATGAAAACTTTAATTATTGGTAAAGGTTGGTGATAAAGGCTAAAACTCATTTTCCATTATTATTATTTTCTTTAAATGAAGCTTTATTGGAATATTTGTGTTTAATTTTTTTTTTCTCTTATTCTTTTGAAAAACTGATTTTTCCTTCTGTTTTAAATTCTGGGGTTTTTTTTAATATAAAAAATTAGTTTCTATTTACTTAATTTTTTATTTGATTTTAATATTTTTCAATAGAAGTTTTGAACATAATTAATGGTTAATTAACAATAAATCATGGGGTTGATAACATCAAATTATAAAATTATAAAATTATAAAATTATGGGGGACAATTAAAATAAACTAAAATAAAGAATTGAGGAATTTTACCAATGGGAATCATTTTTTTTATATTAAAAAAAAGTTTCTTTAATAATTAAAGGTAGATAAATAAATAAATTACTAATTAAAGTTATTGACTTTTTGCCTAACCCCTCTCTGTCTCGGCTTTCGAGATATATATTATTTAATAAATTAAAAAATTTCGAATTTTTATTCTATTATAAGGTTAAATAAAATTAAATAGAGATTTTTTGGGTAAGAAATTAACAGATTGTCTACTAAAAGTGAACTAACTATTCAATTGATATATTATGAACAAAATTCATTCAACTTAATTGCAAATAATGATTTTATCTCTGTCTCGTCTATAACAATTTCTATGAAATAATTTTTTTATATCGAAACGCAATAAAAATAATAATAATAAAGAGTTAAATATTTCCCAAAGGGCTTTTGTTTGTTTGTTTGTTTTTTCCAAATTTAATATTTTCCTCATCAAAAGAATAGGAAAAGAAAAAGGAACAAGAAATTAAATTTTTTTTAAAAAATAAAAAAAATTGCACTTTATAAAAATAAAAATGAACTGTTAGCATCGTTGGGAGCACTTGAGTGCAGTTAGCCAATCAAATCCCAACACTTGGAATACAACAAATTTAGATTTAACCATTTCAACAACTTGCCTTCCAAGGGGCCCCTTACTTTTGCCTGTTCATTATAAATTATTATTATTATTATTATTATTATTTTTTCTTTCCATAATTATATTTATCTCTAAATAAATAAGGTATTAGATGTGGTAATGTAATTTTATAAATAACAAAATAGAAAGAAAATAATAATAACGATAATTAACCTCACAACGACGTAATAAATAAAAATAATAATTTAAAAAGAAAAAAAAAGGAAAAGAAGGCGAGCATTGGGGGGGCGGGGGCGTTCAGGGAGAGGGCTTCCTCTTCAAGACGACGATCCAAGTAACCGCTTCCAACACCACAGCAACACCGCCGACGACGGCGATGGCCACCACGTACGCGAGTTTCCACTTGTGGGCGGGGCTCAACACATTGAACCCTTTGAACACGTTGATGATGCTTAGGATTAAGATGGAGTATCCTATGCTATGGTGGTATATGTTCCAATATATCCTGTATTTGTGCTCCTTTTTCGGCCTCAAAAACAGTGCCAACATCTGCACCACACATTTTTATCCAAACCAAAGAGGAACAAATCATTTCAAATACCAAAATATATATATCAACCTCTTGACTATGCTAAAAGCAAAATCACGAACGTTTATGTTTAAATATTATACAACTATAGAGATTTATGATTACTAACATGGTGTCTAAAACCATGTCCTTAACTTAGTCATGTTAATAGAACCCTCAAATCTTCATTCTAGAGAACGAGTAGAGCCTTAATTGAGAAGAGACTGTTTGAGAACTACAAAGGAAGAGGCATCAAAAGAGACTCTAAGTATACTTTGTTTTTTTTTTAATTAATTTTTTGAAATATATATATATATATATATAATTTCCTTTTTTTTTCCAACCACCATCGTAGTACTTATCTCACTGTTCTTCACTGAACGTATCATTTTCCGGGAAATTTTGCAGAACGCAGAGAAAGTTCCGAAACAGAATTGATTATTTATTGAGCAGAAATAAACGATTCGCGTGAAAACGTACCTGCAAAGATGCCATGGAGAATAGAGCAATTCCAATGTTCCGGTGATCGTAAACCACATACCCTTCAGATTCACTCCCAAGCTTCAATCCAGTCGCCCAACCAGCCGTTCCAATAGCGTACGCGGAAATCTGGCACGAAATATGAAGATAAAACCACGCTGGATCCGCCGACGGAAAAACCCTAAGGTACCTCGCAATAACGATTCCGATTGGGAAAAGAAGCCCCCAACTCACTGCGTTTAGAACTCCATGAATCTGAAAAATCAAACGCAGAGAAAAAAAAAAAAAGTCGGAATGAAAAAAAAAAAGAAAAAATCAGAGAAAAATTAGGGCACAGATTTTCCGTAGACATCGTACATTTTTCCTCATGGTTCTCGAATCAATTTTCCCGCCACTAGAGGCGGAGTTTGTCCTGCCGCCAGACAAGCCTAGGGTTCCTTTCGCGTTGAGATTGGGAGGTTTAAACTCATGAACGCCCAAATCCGTTCCATCAACAGACGGTCCAACTTGCCAGACTTGATTCACCGATTTAGCCGCCGCAGGCACCTTCAATTTCGCGAAAATCATCAACTCTCCAGCGGAAAACTCCGCCGTCGCATCCCAAACCTCGAAGGAAAGCTTGGAAGGCTTGACAGAGCCGTAAGAAGCAACATTATAAGTCTTGACAACTGGAACGCCGCCTTGTAGATAGGCAACGAGAGCCTGAGAGCCGGCCATACCAGTGGAAGTAGGATTGACGGCCCAAGCGATCCATCCGGCGGATGTGGAAGGTTTGGCAACAAAGGCAACAGAGAGAGAAGAATTGGAAGAATCGTAAGTCCAATGAATGAAAGCAGACAGGGAAGGGAGATCGGAGCAGTGAGAATACAGATTGTTGTTAGAGAATTTCCTGGAAGAACAGGTGAGAGAATCTCCTAGAGAGAAAAACAGAGACAGGAAGAGGAAAAACCACAACCCCCAACTCGAGGAGGAAGAAGAAGACGCCATGGAAGAGCAAACTGAGGTCTGTGGGGATTTATTTGAGGACTGAAATTAGCGTCTGTCAGAATGCAGTAATCAGCAAAGATATTGCTTTAATAAATTTAGCGACGGAACAGATAATGCTATAATTAGAGAATAAAAAAAAAACAAAAAAGAAACAAAAACATGAGGCTGTCGATTTACGACACGTGGCAAAACGATCCTTAATCTCATGGAAGCGCATTAGAGTGGTTCTTATTATATATATTGTTTTAAACAATCAATAATAATAATTAAAAAAAAGTTAATAATTCCGCTCAAAACGACACCGTTTTATATTATTTTAAAATTTTGACTAAAACATAATTTTAAGATTAAGGTTTTATTAAATATAAAACATATAATAGATTAATTAATATTTAAAATATTTCTATAATTAATATTTTTATCAATGACGTTACTTCATCCTATTTTTATTTTTATATTAAATATAAATTTAATCGATAATTAAACAATTTAAACATAGTTACAGGCACTATATCATCGACCAAATATCAGAATTTTGAATATTTTTATAAGTACATAATTGAAAGATAAAGTCTAAAATGCACGTAATTGATAGTTTTAGAGATTTATTAAATGCGAAATTTAAAAAAATATATTAATTAACACAAATTAAGGATATAATCCCACCTGAGTAACCCAACTCTTTAAATTCGTCATCAGTTCGAATGGTAAGTTGTAAACTCAGATTGGGATTCTTTGAGCAACTCACGTAATCGTTGATTTTTCTTGTCAATTGATTATGGGTAGCTTTATCGAGATCAAAAGCTAATTGCACAAACGCTCCTAATCCTGGCTTTAAAATTTGGGTGGAAGATCCTACTCTGGAATGAAAATACCCGCATTAATCAGGTTTGCCTACGTGGAGTCTAAAACGCTAGTAATCACCAGTCAACCATATGGCGAAGAATTCATTCTCGAACCTTATACACACCATCGGTCGCACTATGGGAGATGACCATGCCCAAAGGCAGGAGCGGAGTCGTAACAAGATAACCGTACTTATTTCATAAATTTGTTTTTTAAAACAATTTTATTAAAATTGCACTATCTTTATATAATTTTAATTATTATATATATATATANAAAAAAAAAAAAAAAAAAAAAGTCAGCATTAAATCCCTGATTTTAGGCGGACAAAAACTGATATTCCCCAACGATCTGTTCATCATTGTTCTTTAAAAACCCATTTCCTTCTCCCTCTCAAACCCACCATTTCCATTCCCATCTTCTTCCGTTCTTCATTTCTCCCCAAAATTCCTCAACAATGGCGTCCCTCTGTAAAATCTTCATCCCCTTCCTTTCCCTCCTCGCCCTCCTCCTCTCCTCCGCCCATTCCCTCACATGTTCTTCCCAATCCTTCCCCAACCGCACCTTCGCCCATTGCCAAGACCTCCCCCACCTCAACGCCTTCCTCCATTGGACCCACGACCCCAAAAACTCCTCCCTTTCCCTCGCCTTCATCGCCCCTCCGCCCCACTCCGTCGGCTGGGTCGCCTGGGCTATTAACCCCACCGCTACCGGCATGTCTGGTTCCCAGGCCCTAATTGCTACTCTTTCCGCCGATACCCCTACTGTTCGTACCTTCGATGTCGCCTCCTACTCCTCCGTCCGTCCTGCGCCGCTCTCCTTCCCTGTCTGGGATATTGCCGCTGAATTTGCTGATAAACGAATCACGATCTTCGCTACTGTGGAAGTTCCGGCGAAGGCTAAGTCGGTGAACCATGTGTGGCAAGTTGGAACTAAGGTCGACCCGGCTACTGATGCGCCGAAGATTCATGAGTTTGCGCCGGCTAATTTGAAGGCGAAAGGCGTGTTGGTGTTTGATGGGGAGGGGGGTGGTGGTTCTCCTGCGTCTGCGCCGGAGGATGCTGGGGTTAGTGAAAATGGCGGTGCTGCCGCCGCTGCCTCTGCGCCGGGATCGTCGGATAAGGGTGGGGCTGATGGGACTGGTAACGGAATTCCGGGGTTTGTTGTGGGTTTAGTTGCGTTTAGTTGGGGGGTTATTAGTTTCTCCTTTTAAATATTTTGGGGAGAAATGGAGAAAAAAAAAACCGTATCATTTTACAGATGTCTATTTTGGGGAATTATAATAATATATTCTTTTAAATAATTTGCTATCTTGTTCCTCTTTATTTCTTGTTGGTAATGTCATCTCTAACACTAAAATAAAAGGGAAGTTTATAATTCAAAATGCCCATGATGTCATTCACGTGCCACCGCCTTAACCTTGCTAACGCATTTTCCTGTCGAGAGGCCCTGATGGCGGTTCCCCGTCGTGTCGAGAGATGAGGCCCTGATGGCGGTTCCCCGTCGTGTCGAGAGATAAGCTATCAGAATCTAGAATCTAAGACAGTGTCATATGTGTATTTCTTTGTCTTCATATACCATATAAGGTACAGCCAATATAGGAAAAATGTAGCCGAGATGCCGGTTCCCCTTCATGTCGAGAGATGAGACCCTGATGGCGGTTCGAGAGACGTGTCGAGAGATGAGGCCCTGATGGCGGTTCGAGAGACGTGTCGAGAGATGAGGCCCTGATGTGGATTCGAGAGACGTGTCAAGAGGCCCTGATGACGGTTCCCCGTAGTTGGTGGTTCCCCTTTGTGTTGAGAGAATAGGAGGAAACAAGGAGAATTTTTTTCATATTAGCTAAATTGAATTAGGACAAGACTACATTGTTCATCTACGTCACTCTCGTCCCTCTCCACCTCACTTTTATATATAAATATATTAAATTTAAAACACAGACTCCTATCTTTCGGTCGCCTTCCTTGCCCCGTCACCCCATTACCTCATATGGTCGCCTGGGCCGTTAACCCCACCGGCACCGGCATATCTGGAGCCCAGGCCCTCATCCCACCCTCTCCGGCGACGACCCCTCCGTCCATATCTTCAGCATTTCCTCCTACTCCTCCGTCCGCCCCTCACCGCTCTCCTTCCCCATCTGGAACATCGCCGCTAAATTCGCTGACGAACGACTCACAATCTTCGCTACCTTGGGAGTTCCAGCGAAGGCTAAGTGGCTGAACCAGGTCTGGCAAGATGAACCAACGTTCGACCCGGAAACTCATGCGCCAGAGATTCATGAGTTTACACCAGCCAATTTGAATGCGAAAAAGCGCGTTGGTGTTTGATACGGAGGGTGGTGCTGGTCTTCCCCCACGTGCCCTCACGGCAGCGCGTCTCCTGCAACTTCGCCGGCGGATGTCGGGGTTAATGGAACTGCCACTGCCGGAATTGGAAACGGCATTTCGGGGTTGGTTGTGGGTTTGTTTGTATTTATTTATAAGGACATTTTGTTAAAGCTACATTATAAGTTGGATATTAGATAGTAAATAAATAGATTATTTTAAAAACATTACCACAAAAAAAGATATTATGAATTTAATGATTCTATAAAATATTAATTTATTAAATTTTTTCTATGATCCTTGGCCTATAGCGGTACCTTAACCAACCCCAGGTCCAATAGCTCGACAGTCAATCTAGTAACAATAACGGAAGTGGCAGAAACCAGTGTTAAATATTACCCACTCCATCCATATTTTAATTTGATCCATCATTCCCTATACTTTGTACTACAGTTTTTATTTTTTCTTTTTATTATTATTTTTTATTTATTTATGAATTTATCATTCTTATAACTAATGTATGAATTACATGTATGAAATTTAATTAAACGATAATTTAATAGCAATCGATATTTAGGCAATACGGTATCAAACAAACTTTATACACTAATAGATATTAGAAAATAGATTGAGAAGTTCGAGTAGATCTCTATTTCACTTCAAATATTACAACAAATAGTGATAAACTCTACTTTAAAAAAATACACGAAGTGATCATTAGTCAAATTCTATCAAAAAAAAAAAAAAAATGTGGCATTTCAAAAAAGAAATGCCAAGATAAGAGTAAAAACCTATCATAAGAGGTACTACACTAGGGAAACGTTGTTGACTGATCCTTCACTATCGTTAACTAAAATTGGACGTGCTAGTGTCGAGATTCAGATCCATGACCTCTTAGTCAAGAATATACGTCTTCACCAATTAAGCTGCTCTGATTATAACCATAAGGGGCAACTAGTCAATCATAGTTTCTTTACGTTCCACGTCTTCTCTTCAACAGCAAAGCATTTATGTTGAAATTTGTCAAAAAATTCTCTCTTTTCTTTTCTTGTTTCGTATCGACCATATAGATCTAAATCAGATATGTAGATGTATTTTCCTACTCTCCAGATCAATGATCAACACTAACTTTATCAATCTAGGTATACAAAAATGAACCAACCGATTCGAATGAAAACTGACCTTTTCTGTTAAGGATTTGAATTTTGCGTTCTTACGAGATCTCTCTCCCACTCGAATACTTGAGAAATCTCAGTATCTTGAGGTAACAAAACTTGAGGATCAAGAGACTTCTTACTAAGAATGTTTGAGATAACTACTTGAAGAGTTTGACAAGCATGGACTTCATCAATCTTCTGCAAATCTGTCAATTCTAAAGTATAATCTTTCCATGGTTGGTAGAACGTCCTGAAATCAAAAGATCGGTCTATAAGATAGATAGCACGATCAAGAGAATATTAAGAAAATTAGACAGACTATATTTTAATTTCTTCTGCAAGCAACTTTTCAGATCCCACTTAATAATGAAAATTAAAACCTCCATTCTTCTAACTTCATAATATATCATAAGATTCTACAAATGTTGTGGATTACAAAATTTGAATGCAGATTAACTGTCTTCCAACCTTTTTATCTAGCAAATTCATACTCGAAGCTGTCTTAAGCTATCGCAATCAGTTGAATTTAGAAGAAGCTGTTTATGATCAAAATGCACCATAGAACATATGTAGATTTGATCCAACAAGGATTAAGAAAGGTGGAAAGTAAATCTGAAAGGAAAAGATCAAAAAATAAATTTCAAAACTGAAAATTTGGAAGTTTGCCACTATAGAACTACAAGTTAAAAGGAGGGAAATAGTGAGATCCCACATCGGTTGGAGAGGGGAACAAAACATTTTTTATGAGAGTGTGGAAACCTCAACCTAACAGACGCGTTTTAAAACCTTGAGAGGAAGAGCAAAAAGGAATGTCCAAAGAGGACAATATCTAGTAGTGGTGGGCTTGAGCGGTTACAAATGGTATCAGAGCCAGACACCGGGAGGTGTGCCAGCGAGGACATTGGGTCAGATCCTACATCGGTTGGAGAAGGGAACGAAACATTTCGTATAAAAGTATGGAAACCTCTCTCCAGCAGACGCGTTTTAAAGCTTTGAGAGGAAGTCCAAAACAATATCTATTAGTAGTGGGCAAGCCAGAAATGTTTCTCCCCAAACAATTATGGTTCAGAAATTGGAAAGGTTGGGGAGGATTTCATGACATTGTGGTTTCTCGAAAATTTGCTATTAGACTCAGCAGAACAGAATTAAATTTCTTCTTTTTTCTTCAGTTTTTCCAAACACTGAACCCCAAAGTCTTTGGCTCCTAGCAGCTAGCATACTTTGTGCAATGCAGAATATATCCAAGACAAAATGGCAGTCACTTAAATACGACTGTGAATAAACTGAGCCTTCTAAAAAGAATATAACTACTAAATCTTTTGCATCTCTTGTTTGGGTAAGCTGGAAAGACGTCAAACAGAAAGGGTAGAGGATAGAATATGCATACCATCTCCATGCAGGATTTACTTCTTCAGGGCAACGTATCTTTGACAACAGTTGTGCCAAATCAGCTCCATGACTATGAAAAAGACCTGATTCGTTGTAAAAAGTAGATATCAGACAAAATATGAGACAACAAAGTAATGTAGAAAAGCAATTGAAATGCTTTTGGATTTACCTAAGAAATTATGCACTTTCAAGATATCCAAATGAATAAATTAGACGAGAACAGCTAGCATTACAGATATCAATGTGTAGACTTGATCAATATATAATAGTAATTACTTCCTTTTTTGCAACGTTATAATGATTGTTATTTTGACAATTTCTCATAACTAGGAACACAATACTTATACTACCGATCAGACTCAAAGTGAATCCTTCGGCTCGGAAACAGAAAGAACAAATGAGAAAATGAGAAAATGAGAACAAGGCCTCCAAAAAAGGAAAATTCATAAAGTTATTAAAATATATATAAAGTTCACATGAAGTACAAAATATACTCCCCTAAAAAGTATCAAATATTGAGTTAATTAAGTTTGGTGAACAACCGGCGACGAAGAGAAATGGTGGCTGGTAGCGAGTGGTCAGTGATGTTACTTGATAGGATTTTTAGATTCACGATTTTGTCTTTTTTGTTTTGTTTTGTTATTTTTTGTTTAAATTTAAATGATTTTCCCTTCTGTTTAAAAACTTCCCCTACCGTGCCCAAAATTAAAAAAAAAGCATGTAAAATAGCAGTGTCTTGGCCTACAATGAAGTGTTTGTGCTTCTAGGTTGCTGAGATGAATTTCACTGGTTCAATGGAAGGATAAAAGGTTTGCTCCAATAAAGACACCATCTGATAATCTAATCGCAACAAAAAATTTAAAGAATTTAAGACATTCAAAATATACCTGCAGAAATGAGAGCATCCAAAAGGAGGAGACAAAGGGCAGATATCACCACAGGGAGCACCATGAAACTACTCTTAAGATGTTGGAGATAGAAAATATTTGCGGCCAAGAGCTCCTCACAACCAAATTCATGTAGACTACTGTCATCACCCGTATTTTTAACATGTTCTAATAAAGAGTAGAGTGTTTCAGCACTCGGTTTTTCTGTAGTGGCAAGGTTCAAACTATCAAGCTTCCAAGAAATCCTTCCAAAAATTACAGAAGCAGATAACCAACGTAGAAGCTTTGATGTCAAGGATTCGTCAAAATGCTCTTCATCAGATTCACTCATTAAACCCAAATGAGATTCTTTGTCTATCATTCTAGAATCAGACTCTAAAGCGGTGGAAATTGCCCATGAAAGAAAATCTGAGCACTTCTTTAGGCCCTGCAAGAAATCAAAGAACCAGTTGATAATTTTAACATAAAACGTAGTAAAAATTTAAACACATGATTCAAGTGTAAGATGAAAAAATGAGACAAATGAAACACTATGAAGGATCATGAAGCATATCGATTATATATAATATAATTAAAAGAAATGATACGGGCTTAAGTCCATCAGACTCGCGGATAAAGGATGGTAAAAATACAACTTCCCCAATCAGGCCAAATTAATACAAGTTCAAGACGGGAAAAAGAAAAAATAAACACAACACTTTTTAAATGCAAGTAAATAAATCAAGGACTCTTTTTTTTTTTTTTTTGGTGAGAGAGAGATACCGTGCTTAGAAGCGTTTTCTGTGGAATGTTCATGAGTATCAATTTGAGCCCAGTAGCTGAATTTGAACCCAGTCTTGTACGATCTAATCTGTGAACAGCCTGATAAATGTGAAACAAGCCCTCAATTGACAACGTATAATGGGGCTGGTAAACTTTTCTTTTCTGTGATATTCTGAGCACGGATGTTATTATCTGCAACATTCGATTAACTAGTGCCCCTTCTATTAGCGATTCCTCACCACCAAGCAAGAGTTTGAAAAGGTTAGATGAAAATTCCATTAGCTGCTCAAGGGCATCTTTTTGCAACCACTCACAGATGTTTCTGAATGAAATGGCATTATTTACAACCTGGATCCAGAAACATAGATAAGAAAAAGAGATATTGGTTTAAGTTTATTTATTTGATCAAGGGAAAAGATGGTATTCCATTAATTGCAACCTACCTCTTCTAATTTTAATCGAGCACGAATCCAGTTTCAGGTATAAAATCCATTAATTATATCAAAGCGCACATCACACGGTTAAGTAGTAGTGAAAAAATAAAGCACATGGGTCATGACTGTAGAGAAGCTATTAAACCCTGAATGAAAAAAAAAAAAAAAATTAAAAAATTGCTACCTCTAATACCAAGTTCAGCTGCTTTGGAAAAAAGGATTTCTGATCTTCATTAAGTCTCCTGCTAGAGGTTGAAATGATAGAGCATAACCATGAAAATAGACCATGTTCCACCAAATAAAATGCCATCCGTTGCAACTTAACAGACTTCTTCATTACCTAGAATGTCCATAAGGCGGAAGACATTAAATTTGCTGATAAAAGCCCAAACGTAAAAGAAAACTGAAAAGGGGATATAGGAAAAAATGTGTGAAAGCTACAACAATCACAATATATCGCCAAAGAACCCTCCCTCCCCTCCACCCTCACCATCTCAAGAGAGAGAGAGAGAGAGAGAGAGAGAGAGAGAGAGAGAGTCTAACCTTTGGCATGTTCTTTAGAGGATGATAACATAAGTTGAATAATTTAAAAACTCTCAGGACAACAAAGTCCACGCCAAAATAGTACAAAACCAAATAGAATTCATCCAAAGAGTAGATCTAATAGCATTCAACCAGAGGAACTTTGAAACTCCACAAGACTTTTCCCATCTCTTTTACAACTTTCAATAGGTCTCTAATAAATCGTGGGTCTTTCTGCTTTAAATTGTTTCCCTTATTTGCTGTTATTTTAACCATTCCTTTAATCATTGTTTATATATAATCATTAATTGCTCTTTAAGTATAACGTGTTTAAAATGTACTGTATTATCAAATCAACATATACAAGTAAATAAAATACAATGGCACACCCAGTAATGAAAATTATGCAGCACACACCAGATAACAATCAAGAGAAAATTTAGATAGCAATCAAGAGAAAATTTTATAAGGTTAAAATACCATTTTGGTCCATGTACTTTGATTTCTTCTCTATACTTTCAAACGTCCATTTTTAGTCCTAGTACTCTAAATAACGCTTAAAATTGGTCTCTACCATTAGTTCAGAGTTAATTTTTATCGAAAATAATTAAATAATAATAATTTTCACATAATAAGAGACACAATGTGAACATATTCCAAATTTTATAAAATAAATACTAATAGAGTCTAGTTTTTTTTTTTTTATTTAGAAAAGCTAACAATAAATAGATAACAGAAACCACTTCAAGCTTTATTGAAAGTACATGGATTAAAATTGAACATTTGAAAGTGCATGGCTAAAATGGAATGAAACCCAAAACATAGAGACCAAAATAATACTTTTAACAATTTAATTAAAATAAGAACATTGAAAAGCTCCATAGATTTAATTTACCTGAAGAATAAGAACATGAATAAGACCATGAACTTGATTTACCTGAAGGATAAGCTCCTTAGATTCATTATCTGAAAGAGAGGAAACATAAAAGCTCTGCAGATCCTCGTGAATTGAGCTTTTGATATATAACCGGGCATCATCATCAACGTTAATCCCCACATAAAGTAGGCGCAACATCCATAACCTTTCAGATTTGAAGTTTACGGAGCTGCTCCAGAGAAAATTCTTAAACAAAGGAACCGACTGAAATTACCAATACGGCAAAAGAAATTTAGGCTTCAGCCATGAACTATCATGAAGTCTAAGGAAAGTATGCCAGAAATATGGAATGTGCAAAGGACAATATAATGGCAATAATGAAGAATATGAAATAAATAAAGAGATTATCTGCAAAACTGTTTTTTTTTTTTTCTTCCTTTTTTTCTTTTTTCCTTTATATTTTTTCTTTATTTTTTCTCTTTCGTTCTTTCTTTTTGTGTGTGTGTGTGTGTGTGTGTTATCATCATATACATATTCTCACTGAATTTTTATTTTAAGAGACATATAACTGGTATGTCAAAAAATGCAAGTCATATATAATTCATAAAAGTATTACCTTCCTATTCATCCTGGAAGATCGCACCAAAAATTTACTTAATGCTGCATAATGATGATGGGATTGTTCCAACAAAATAAAGGATGCCTCTGCAGCAAAAAGCGCAGTGATGGAAGGAATTCTCTGCCATGGCTCTTCAATGCCATTTTGCACATATGTTAAGAGGAGCCGTAGTCTCATGGTACCCTTTCTCCGCTTACCGCTCTGCAAAAAATGGTCCAGTTGTAAACACTTGGAGGAAAAAGTCATAAACCTTAAAAGGAGAAAAATAAAATGAAATCCAATGGTGCAATAATCTTTCTTGACAGCGGTTGGGTAGACTTGGACATCATCCTTTCCACCTTCCTTTCTATCCAGGGAAGTTGTTTCTTTGGCTAAAAAAGAAAACACATTGACAACCAACTTTTAAACCTAACAAGTGTTATCTAGTGCCTCAATACCCCGTTAATATCAGCCATGACACAAACTGCTTTTAAATATGCTTATACTTCACCCTTTGAGCCCATGTGAAGCATAATTCGAACAATCCCAAGCTGTCCGTCATTCGGATTCCATTAATGGAAATGCAGCATATAATCAAATTCCCAAGATAGCATTTTTCTAAAGCAAGTAACCAATGAAAGAGCCAAAGAAATGCAAAGCAGCATAGACCTTATTCCAGCTGAATTGAACTCTAATATTACGCTCTAAATGTTGTTTTGTTGCTTTCACATATTTCCTGAGTTCTAATAAGGTGTTCCATTATTGAACTTTTTCTAAAGTGATAAACATGTGTTTAAGAAGGAACGCACGGTACCAAATTTCAAGCATCAGTACAAGCATTGCATGCACGATAAATCAACTAGAAACCATATTTAAGAAGAATATTAGGATTACCTCCAATGCGTCTTTTAGTGCCCCAAGAGTTTCATAGCCTAATTTTCTTAATGTTTCATTAGCTGAAGACAAGCTAACAAATGCAATTGCAAGCAAACCCATCGAAGCAAATTCCAAAGCTTCGATGTAACCAAATGACAGAGCATGAATTGAAAACCGCAAGACATAAACTGGATCATATTGTTCAGGTTCAGTACCGTGAAAATTACCCTGCATCAATGCATTAAAGTATTCATTTTGAACACAAAAGTATTAAAGAAATTGTAAAAAGAAGCCTTTTGATTTGTGTCAATACAGGATAATAAAATTATTGTTCACCTTAATGAGCTCATCTAGATTCTTTATTTGATACTTCTTCATGTGTAATACGTCATCCAATTCAGTTCTATCAGGAGAAAAGCATAGCACTGTGGACACACATATTCTGGGATCCACGGGAATATTTTCTCTAAATTGATTTTTGCGGCACTGTTTGAGAACTTCAGCATCATTCCTGATATTTGAAGAAGATTCCTGCTCTAGAAGCCGTTCTTTTGAAACTCTCGATACAGCATTTCCCCATAAAAAATCCATTTGAACAAGATTTTTCGCATCTGATCCAACTATAGTTTCAATGTCATTTAATGTCTTTAAGATAGCAGAGTCAGTTTCACTGATAGTGCCACCATAAGAAGACAGAAGCAGTGAATACAGTTCTTTGAAATTTACAGTATCATCTTTTCCATAACCACCTTGACTTACCTGCTTGTGCACAAGTACATGAACCATCTTAACAATTACCAAGCGTTTCAAGTCTACCTGAGTGGTTCTTGAATCTTCGTGGCAATTAGATTCCCAATGATTAGTTGAAGGTATGACAAGTGATCTTAGTATGCTGGACATTGGCCTCAAAAAGGTTTCAATCGAATGAGATGGTTTTGGAGCTGAATGGACAGTGGGAGCAAACTGGGAGTGCGCAAGCAGCAGCTGCAAATATACATCTTCTGCAAATCTTCCATCAGACAACAAATTTAGAATGCTATAAAGAATATTCAATGTTGTTGGATCCTCAAACCTATATAAGAGGGAAAATCTCATTAATTGCTCTAGAAAGGGGATGGATAATAATTTGACAAGCGCATCATGCATTTCTGTGCTTAATTCAAGAATATTGTTCAGTATGAAAAGCTCCAAGTATCTGAATAATCTTGAGTTGTCCATTTGTTTTTCTTGAATATCGGAGATAAAAGAAAATCTTTTCACAATCCACTGCCAGATGTTCACCAAAATACTCAAGTACTGCAATCTTGAGGATTCTTCTTCATTTGACCTTGCTGAAGAATATTCTGACGACTTCGCATCTTCTTTTGGCAAAGACTGGATGCTGCAGCTTTCTGGAAATAGCAACACCCTACAAAATGATATCTTCGCAACAACCTTGTTGAGAAAATTTAATATCTGACTGGGTGAATAAGAATCAAGTTCATCAACCTCAAATTCTAAAACTTCATCAGTTGAACAAGAAGCTGGAATAAGGCAACTAAATACTTTCAATCGCTTCTTCACTGTCACCAGATCTCCACTAAATGCAAAGTGGTGCTTTAGCATACTCACTGCTTTTCCAAGGAGACTGTCATTAACAAGATCAATAAATTCTTGAGTGGATGATGGAACTAAATCACCAAATTCTTCATAGAAAATAGTTTTGGTCACGAATCTCTTCCATTTACGTAAACCTTTAAAAAGAATTCTTGAATATACTGAAGAGAAGCTTTTGAAATTATACCAGCAATTTTTTCCAAACTTCACATCAACTGAATTCAAGTATAACAGAGAAGTAGGCAGGAGCATCAAAAATTCCTCATCAGAAAAATGGAAGTTCAAAGTGTCTTCCCTCTCAATGTCCAAGGAATTCTTGTTCATAACATCCACAATGAAGAGACCAAAGATTGAAAGATGCAAGGAGCTAGCCTCAGTAAGAATAAACAACAATTTAGCTTTTTCTTTATTGGTCCCATAGATGCAATAAGAAACCAACTCACTTGATAAGTTCACTATAAATCTGAACATTGCTAAATGTATTTGATCAAAATAATCACATAGCATGGATTTCTTTGCACAAATAGTCTTAACCACTTCAAGCAAGCATGTATCTGCAAACTCTGACTTGTAACGTATTGCAAATACTTTTGTTTTAGTGTAAATTTCATCAATGATTTTACATGCATTCTTCTCATCCATTTCCCAAAATAACTTGTACTGTAATCTTCTAGAGAGTGATAACTGCAAAAAGCCTGTGGTCTCTCTTAAAGAAATGACAGCAATGCCAAATCCAAATGATAGCCCATGAATTTGGGCCATCTCAGATTTCTGTACCGCCAAGTCCTTTATGTATACTCTATTGAATATCCAAGTCGCTAATTCAAGAAGATCAAAAGGAGGTATAAAATGATTTAAAGCATGTAAAGCAAAAAACGGGGGCAGAAGAGGTATCAGGTCCATTGTATCAATAAAGAGATCAAAACGGTCCCTGAACTCAGAAAATAGCTTCTGTATGAGAACCTTAAAAGTCTTCAGTATCTCTCTGAATGTTGAATCTAGGCCATCACAGGAGGTTATAAAATACTCACAAAAAGTGGTCAATAAGTTGACAATGTGACGATCTAATGTGTTGACACTCTTCCCAGACAATTGAACCAAAGATTCCAAATTTAAATTAATAGCATCATTCATCAAGTCCCCTGGACAGTTTAGGGGACAGGACAAGGATGATACTACAGCAGGATGAGAGAATATGGTTTCTGCTACATCTTGGACCTCTAGCCTTAACAGAGAGCCCTTGTAATCTCCAGCAGTGCCAGAATGAGTTATTGAAGCTAGCAGCTTAGCTACGATGTTCTGAAGAAGCATAAAGCAAATTTGGGAAAGCTGCTCAAGTTCAACTATAGGCTTAAATCTATAAGAGATTCGTATCTGATAGGCCCAAAATAGGACAAGCCTTAGATACGATAATAGAAGGTCATCAAATGTAAACTCATTTAGTTTTAGCAGAAGGAAATCTTGTATCTTCGGAAGCATAAGAGAACTGGGACCACGAGCGCACATGATTACAGGAAATAGAACATGAAAAGGTGTTCTCTTCAAAATGGTAGAAAACCCAGTGGAGTATGCTTCAATTTTATCGAACTCCATGTTGCAAATTTTTTCTTCATCATTCATTAAATTACAATGACCAGCAAAAACATCCTCAGTATGCGTAGTAGACATTCTGCGGGAGAAGAATAATAAATTTTTCAATGGTCTCCACTCACAGTTAGAACTTCCAGATTCCACATCCAAAGGACCATGGTCATCGAATACCTCAGACAAGATAGATTCAATCACTGAAGCCAGTAACAGAGTATCGACCTATAATAAAAATTGATGTCAGACTTTTAAACAACCTAACCACTAAAAAGTAGAAACCTCATAACAAAAAATGTGCACCTGAGTCTGCAAGAGATACTTTAGCGTACTGCTCACATAATTAGATATAACTGCTTTCTCAAGCTGGGTGAAGGCTACAGATTCAGAGCTGAGCAACCTTAGACACTTCTGCAGAACACATACGATGATTGGGCTGAACTTTGGTGAGACATCTGCAAGAAAAATAGAATGACGGACAGAAAGTGTATGCTTCAGTCATTTGGCACACGATGGACACAAAATATATATAAGCTGATTTATATTTATCTGGAATTAAAAAACAAGACTGAGAAACTGAATTAGCCAAACAAATTTTGTTCCAACCATCTTTGGTTAAATGTACATAGATCATTTTAAATGCTAAGGAAAACTGGAAAAGAATATTGTAACATATAAATTATTTTTTAAAATAATGTCAAGCGTCTCCACAATTGGTTTATCAACTTAATCTAGAAAATATGTGATTAAATAAAATGAAGAAGCTGAGATAGGTGTCAGGTTGATATTATCATTCTGAAGTTATTTTTATTGTTGTAGATAAAAAAATTTCTTTATAAGTAACAATTGAAAGCTATTGAAATGTTTGACTGACTCAGAAGAGAAACAATATAGTCCTTGTCAAAGTGGAAAGCGATATTAGACATTCAAAAGAGATGCATGAATAAATCAATATTGTGGTCCCAATGAAGTGAAAAATCATGGTACCAGAATCACAATAATATTTTAAAATATAGATAGATAGATATAGATATAATATACAATTCAAGGATCTAGACTAATCACACCATAAGATTCATAATAAGGAAAAAGCAAAAGCATGGACCAAAAGTTCACCATAAGGAAGGCTCTATAAACAAGCTGGAGATCTGTTTTTGATCTCTGAAAGCTAATATCCAAGAATCAAGATCAGATATCCAACCTTCTGAATCCGATATAAATATCCGAACTCCAGCTAAATTAAACAGGTACATTGTCTATAAAAAATCTATTCACATCAATGTCAGGTATATTCTGTCTATAACAACTTTATTCACGTCAATGTATAGGAGGGGAGACATACAACCCATCAGGGGACAAAATTTTGCGTATGACTTACAAATTACCTTTGGCATCTTTTAAATTGCTGATGTAACTCTTCACAATACCCCAATATTTGAATAAGTTATTCCCCACAGTGGAAATTGCATCACATAAGAATGAAATTACTGTATAAATTAGATTCTCTGAACTTTCTGTCTCAAGTTCCATAAGAGATGTTCGTTGATCATGATTCAATAAAAATAAAAACCATGATCCAACTTCATACACATTTTGGTCAAGAGCACCAGTACTTAGAATAGAAGCTTGGGCCAGATAATATGCCTTTTTCTTTATGTCCCCGTCTGGTGAATGAATGAACAAGCTCATAAATGAATGCAGATGCTTGTACATCCCTGGTGGAGTTCTAAAGTGCGTTGACCTCATTGATGATGATGGAACATAGTCAATCAGCAAGGACAGCAAAGAATGCTGCACAATAGTGGGCAATAGTAAAGAATTTCCAAGAAGACTGATGAAAAATTCAAACGATCCCTCCAAAGTATGTGGCAATCTTTGCTGCAAAAAAGAAGTTTCAAATAAAAATCATGAAAGATGATAAGCACAAGGAGGGACAACAACATAGAGCTCCAATAATGAGTAGTGACATTGCATATCATACATAAAATGTATATCAATTATCAACCAAATATAAGCATTATCCTCTTTATAAATGTCTGAATATATGCGTATTATACATTACTAGTATATCAATTGTCCCTCAAAATGGAAGCATTATACTCTCTATAATTGTCTGAATACAAGAGCATTTATCAGCTGATTGAGTTGAAGACTATAGTTGACCATCTCCGAAGTCATCTTTGATTAAAAAGATTGCCAACATCATACAAAATCCATGTTCAACATTTAAATTGAATAAATACCAATAAGAAATTCAAAAAACTAATTCCAAAAATTGCAGGATAACCATTTAATTACAATGCCAAGATGCCAAATAAGTATCTTAGTTCTACCGCTATATTAGTTATTTCTTTATATCACAGAGAGACATGATTATAGTATCAGATCACAATATTCTCTTACAACCTTACGTGAACAGGATATGTTCTTAAGTTGTCCTAGAGTTTTAAAGATCACAACATTCTCTTAAGTTAGACTTACATGATAAATTGTAAGAGCATCCAATATCTTTGAGTGGAAGTACATCTCTACGTCATTCACTTCAACAAGAGTTGACAATGGATCCAAATCCCATAGTTCAGCAATAGAAATCATGAGTTCTCTTTCCTTCTCTGATGTCTCTACCGAACAGACATCCATCATTTTTTCATCAATATCTGGAGCTGACACAATTCCACTAACAACAATATCAGTGTCATGATCTGGTGAAGTTGTTTTTAACCTTTTAACACCATGGAAGCGGCATTCCAGACCAGAGGCCCTTTTCAAATTAACTGCTTGAACTCTAGATTGGCTAGCGAATGAAGAAAGTAGAGTAAGTAGCACTTGTGAATCAGGGAGCAAAGTTTGAACTTCATTCTGCAATTCCTGCTTTAGAGACAGCCAATACAACATCTTTTGCTTATTGCCAGAAGATGCTTGGTTTAAAACATCAAAAAAAGAATTGACCATCTTCAATGCCTCAAGTAGAAGTCGTAGAGTGCCATGCTTTACAAGAATATTTGAGTGAAGCAAACCTTTGTTGATTACTGATCGACTAAATGGCCGAGAAGAGAGACACCTTACAATGTTTTTTACACAAGCATTGTCCAATGAAGTAGTATCATCTGATTGAGAATCAATAGATCCAATAGACAGGTCATTGCTCACAGAAGAAACCAACTTAACTGTCAGAGAAACCACAGAAAACCTGCAATTGGAAAAGTGTCCATCACATATACAAGCCATCATATTAAGTACACAAGGTCATAAGTCACATAGTTGCAAAAAGAAATCTCACCAGGTAGGTGATAAAAAGTCTTCAAGGTTGTAAGGAAATTCCTCCAAGTAAGTTGAACAGAAAGTTGGCTGCCCCCTAATAATTGCCAAAAGCAAGTCTCTATGATAAAAAACTCCAGTTGCTTTTAACTTCTTCATGAGGTCCATTAGTCGCTTTGGATTACCTTTTAAGGGATTTGGACATCGTTTCAGATCTGGCATTAACCCATTACATGGGTCAGTACAAACCATAGTTAAAACCTGGTAAGCCACCTCTGCAGCAGGACCACCATTCTCTCTTCCACATATGGTGGCCAATTGTTCCAAAGTAACACTTCCAAAAAGCACACTCCGAAGACCTGGAGGTACCAGTGACTCCTCAACAAGGACCTTGTCCCTCAATGTGGATAAAACATAAATAATAGTCACTTCATCATCATTTGCAAGTCCACGAAGCACACCAGAATACATTTCCCTTTGCTGCAAGACCCACCTCAACAATTCAGGCTTCCCCACCTCCAAAAATGACATAGCAAACCCAATAAACAACTTCCTTGACGATTGCTTTGATCCTTTCTGATTTGGCTTCTGTCTAAATTCTGTCAGCTTGGAAAATGCACGAAGTTTAAAATCAAAGTTCTTTGCAACTCCTGAAGCCAAACGTGAACCGCGCCGAACAATGGAAGACATCAACAATAGAGCTGCATTTTTGTGCTTTAACTCTTGGGAACCTAGTTCACTATTTATGTCTCCCAAGCATTCTTCAACAAGTGATCGGGCCATCATGTCAAGAACACGACTAGTTGATATTCTCTCCAAGTCATTAAGACTGTAAATTCCATCAGGATGACTCAAAATGGCAGAAACTAATGAAAATATATACCGCATTCCAGCCTTCCCCCGTTGGAGCTTCCAGGCATCTAAAAGTTCTGAGCACTTGGGAGAAGTCTTTGCATATAAATGGAGCAACTTACACCCAATCTCCCCTTTTAATAACTTTATGAACTCTTTCGTAGCATCTGAGCATATCTTAATCTCCAAAGAGTTAATTTTAAATAGGAGCTCTTTGAGCTTAGCTTCAAGGTTTGCATTTATCGTATCCATAAGACCCAAGTTTGAATGAGTGTCCTGGAATAAAATTCAAATCAGCTACCATCTCACTCATATTAAAGTACATTTAGAACCAATTTTGTTAAAGAATTCAATTGATTTGATTTCAATTCCACTTTTCTCAGAACATAACTTCAAGAAGAAATTAATTATTTTGAATTTCATAGTCTAGAAATGTTGAAATTGTACCCTCGGGTGAACTTTTTCAGGGGACTTGTAGCATATTTCTTTATTCTATTCTTCATAAATGCATCAAGGTAGGTTTGATATTCTAGTAGCATAATATTTAAGGACTTGTAACCAATATATTTCACTACCATTGAATAAAAACTTGAGCTTCAAAAAAAAAAAAATTATTAAAGAAAAATGATAACCCTAGGGAGATGACATAGTATTAGCGCTTACTTATCCTTGTCAGTTTCCAAGGAGAACCTTAAACCCAAGTGTGGAGTTTCTATCCCCTTGACACTCGTCGATAAGTTCTAATCCTCCATAATCACACCCTTGCATCAACTTCTTTTAGATAACACCATCGCCAAATAAAGGGCATATACAAGCAGCCACAACCCATAAAAAATCCCTTGCCTACCTTGCCGGTAAGTCTAAAGAACCAAATCTGCTTGCTGCATGTAGAATCAGAATGCAAAAGAATGGGAGTCACAAAAGACAGAAACTAGTGATATTGCACTGAAAAAATCCCATTTTCTGAGGGGGGAAAATAGCGAAAGAAAGGGAATGATAATCCCATTCATATGAGAATATATATATATATATATATATATATATATCAAACAAGCAACATTGAAAAGGGGATGAGAGAACAAAAATATAAACATAGATAATCAATAAGATCATCTCAATTCAATATAAAAACCATACAAATACGAACAGACAGAGAAGGAAAAAAACTTGCAAAGGACATTACAAATTTGCAACCAAACGAATTGACACAGATGGTTACAGCAGAGAGTCCTTAAAACAAGAATAATTAACTATTCCTCTAGCTGATTTCTGCCTTTCGGCCAAAAGGAGAAAGAGAGACTTACAGTAGCTTATAGCATAGAGGGGGAGACAGGGAATAGAGAAATAGTGAGATTATCCAGTGGACTAAGAAACCTCTGGTTGATTGTCAGGTGACGCAGCTATGGATAGAGCTGAGAAGAGGGCAGCTGTTTAACTGTTACAAACAAGGGATTAAAAAATAATTTGATAAGGAGCCTCCACTTATAATAACGACTAGCAAAAAGAGCCTTTTTCTATCTTTTCATTAATCAATCAATAGTTTGCTTCTTGTTCCAAGATAGAAAAGAATGAAAAAAAAAAAACGCATCTGCTATCCATTGAGTGTGGTGTGCGCATTGCAAGGAGCCAGAAACAACCACCCATGGATGCATAAGATCTCGAAAAAAATTTCCCTACACTAATTTAATTTCAATATGTGCGACCTTTTAATTGTTAGGCAAAATTGGTAAACAATAGATTACTTCGATTGGTTCTAGACAAATAAGCAAAAACGGACATGCTGGGAAATTCATGGTGGGTGGAGCTTTGGAAGATTTAGGAGAATAAAAACAAGGCAATTTATAGAAGAGACCACAGATACATACACAAAACCTCAATGCATATGCAAGAAATAAAAATGCAGAGGGTAGCACACGGCAGTTCGGGAAGTCCCAATTTGCCGCAAGGCTGGTTTCTTTTCGTTGCTATTCTACTATAAACAACGCAGTTCTAATTTGGGAGAATAACGGTAAGAACAAGAGAGTAGAACATCAGAAGTACCCGCTAAGATGGAAGCGGCGGCGGCACTAAACGGGAGAGACTCGGCAGTGGCGACGGCGACACGGCGCTGCTGAAAGTTGGAGGAGCCGGCGTGAAGGTGGGTGGAGCACGTGAGAGTGAGAGGAAAAGGGTTTAAGCAGGGTTTCTCTCTCTCTATTTTATTCGACAAAATGGGCTGATTTTACAGAGCATAAGCGTGGATTGATTTAGGTTTTTTTTTGCATTTTTTGCATTTTTTCCAATTGGTATTATGTTATATAAATGGTATATTGTAATTTAATTAATTACTTTGAAAAATTAATTTAAATTCCTAATTTTATGGTAATTAAAATTAAAATTTTATCTAATTAAATTTGAACTTCCATAAATATATACGCAGTTACACCAATGCTATATCGTATCTATTATATATATATATATATATATATTTGCATATACTCCACGTTTAGGTATATTACCTAAAATGAAATTTAATATGCTCAATAATATAAATAAAACAACAATATACAATAAAAATTGTTCTTTTAAAGACTTCAACCTTATTGTTCTTTTAAAGACTTCAACCTTGTTCCTACATGACCCGATCAATTCGATTAGGCACTCGCCATCTATTTTCATTTTCTATTTTAGGTTTCTTCTCAAGGTTTTTAAAACAATTCAAGAGGTTTCACAACCTTATGATGAATGTTTCGTTATCCTTTCCTAAAACAATTCGAGAGGTTTCACAACCTTATAATAAATGTTTTGTTATCCTTTCAGGTTTCACAACCTTCACAACCTCTCCTATGAGACTCGGCATCTTCACTAGCACACCGTCCAATATCCACCCCATTCAGGATTCAGCATCTTCATTTGAGGTAAATATTAATTGACATGCATCACTTTTGGAACACTCATTGACAGGTAAAAACATCTTCGAAAACAATGAAAAACATAAAATACAACTCACATCTTCACAGAAGATGACCAACCTAATCAAAGGCCACCACACATAATGGAACGAGTGTGTTCTAAACATAATGCAACAATGAACATAAGAATATATGCAAACCGCATATATAATGGAATGAGTGTACTAAATTTAATGCAATAATAAACTAAAAGATATATGCAACTGCCAATCAAACACACGAAGATACATTACAACAGCTGGGAACAAATCAACCTCCCTTTCTATACTAAACTATGGCTGGATTTCAAAATTGTGATACATTTGGAAGAGAGGTATTCTGAAGCTCGGGCATCTCAGATGGGGCCTCCGATGGCAGTGCTGCATCATTTGTCGACGATGAATTGTGAACAGAGGAATTCTGAATCTCGGCCGCCTCTACAACAGCCTCTGAATGTTCTGTATTAGTTACGGACGATGGTATTTGAGTCTCTACTAGTGTCGTGTTAAAGGATGATAGTTGTACATCAGATGGCTCGGAACCATTTGATGTCGTAGGAACATTTTCTGCTGGAGTAGTCGGAGATGTGTCGGTACCTGTTGTTGACGTCGGGGCTTTGCCATCCAAAACCTGTTCGCTTAGTTCTGATTGGTTCGGTGTACCGTCTGGTGGTGGTTGCGGATTAGCAGGTGGTGCTTCCAGAAGCAATGGCTTGGCTGGTTGCTGCAATGCTCCTTGTGCACCAGGAGTTGGCTTCTTGGGAGCTAAAATGGAAGATGACAAAGTAGGCATTCCAGGAGGAAGGATTTCAATTGCAGGCTTCTTGCCTGCATCTGCCAAGCTTGTGAGTTTCGGTTCCTCGAGGGATGCAAAAAATGCAGCTGTGGCATCGGTCTTCTCCGACACAGTGTGCGCCAATTCCTTTTGAAGCATTTTGTTCCAAGACTCGACCAAGTTTTTCAATGTCGGTCGACCATGAGCCTGGAAATTGCACGTAAGTTAATACACAATCAAAAGTACAGATACAACACAGCTAAAGATGACATACATGAGCATGAAGCACAGCTTCCGCAAGCATTCCTGTGTCTTGCCATGCTTTTTCCATGAGAGCATTGTCTCCCAAGACTGCAGCTGCAAACGCTGCTTCACGTCCCGAGCCGATCGAGATCAAATTGTTTACCAATCCCTGTAGCATTTACATCGTCATTTACCATAAACGGACCATTGGAGACTAATTATTTAAAGTACATACACTCAGTCGTGTCAACTCTCCATGATTCGCTAATCGCAGAGCCAATCCTCTCAACTCATGACCCTGTAAAGCACCTTTCAAGGAACCTGCAGCAGCTAACCTCTTTAGAGCCTCACGAGCGATATCGGCTTGTCCAGTAGCATCAGCAGCATCAATCAAATCCAAAAACTCTTTAGCAAATTTCGTAATTCCTTGAAATGTTTCCACAATATCTTCCTTTTTAGTTGTTAGGCTGAGAATGTCATTCAAATCAAGCCCTGTATTATCTTGCCCCATATCCCTGCTGTTGCTCATTGTAAGAAGACACTGAAGTGCTCTTTTTAAATCATTTCCTTGCATGGCCAGATCAAATTCCAATCTGAAATTTTCAACAATTAGAACTAGGACTAGAGTAATCAGATTGTTATGCAACTAATATGGCTTTGATTAACACAGTGACCTCATATCGAGCGATAGAATCCAAGCTACTAGTCAAAGAGTGATTGAGGAACTCTGTATAAGGGGGCTCGTAAACGGCAACAAACCACGAAAATGGGTGTACATGTTTGTATGCTTTCTAATAAAAAATCTTGATGTAACAGCAAACATATGCATTTTATTTCTACAGTAGGGTAGCATCTTTCCTGCAAGTGTTTGTTTACCTTTTAGATATTCCATGCAGATGTAAAGCTTCGGTGGCATAGCCCATTCCAAGCATAAATTGGGCTAGGTCATCATGATGTTCTCTACCAAGCCTACTTGCCCTGCAGGAAAAAGAAGTATTTAGGACTTGAAACAATTCTGGCTATTGCCAACATGTAAGAGAATGAGAAAATAGCCAATACCATTTGACAGCACTGACAGCATCACCGTAGGCAGCAAGACATCGGCACCGAATACCGGGATGATTTAAGGATAAAGCATGTGCACTCATGTACCTGGCCAAGAAAAATCAAGCAGCGTAATTCATGAACCCTTCCAAGCATAAGAGATAATGACATTGGAAATGTGAAAGGGGTTGATAAGTGATGGTATAAACTCTAAGAACGGTAGTGTAATTTTGTAAATACTCCACAAGCACATCGTTGGATGAAAGATTTAGTGAACTTTCACCAATAATTCTGGGATGGTCTAACACAATGAAAATACACGAACCGACAGAGAACCGGGTTGAAAATTTGAGCTGAAAAACTTCAACACTTGTTCTTTCTTTTGGGAGGAAGTGTAGTTATGTCCTTTACATTGCAATAAACTACAAGATTCAAGTACCTGTCAATCAACCAGAGAACACCATCTCGAACACCAACCACAACTAGAGGTCCTACAGGGCGTTTCTGCTCAGCTGGGAAACGAGTAACAGCCACTGACACTCCACCACCGCCAACTGCTATCTCGTTAGCTCTTCTTTCTTCAAACTCTTTTTGCATCATTGAGTCATCTGAATCCACTTTCGACTGTTTGGGTAATGATAAAAATGGTGGCACAGAAGGAGCTTGCTGAAATGATGCTAGTCGCACCACCTGAAATTTTAAGGTAAAATTAATATTAAAAGATAAGAAAGAAATTCATACGATTCAAGAACCATATACTGCTATATACCAAAATTAAGTTGTAGAAACACTATTTTGAGCAAAGGGTTCAGCAAAAGGTTTCAAAAAATAATGATATTTTTTTGTTCCCCTTGGTTTTAAGAACTAGTTTCCAAATGGTAAACCAAATGTCATCAGTATTTTCTATAGTTTTGAAGAGGTTTTTATCAGAACTATAAGAAAATTTTAAATTGTTAAATTTCACACTGGAAGAGACTTTCCCGATCAGAACCTGCATGTATTCTGAAGTCAGTAGGAAAGGTCTTCCCATATTGTCAAGGATATGCATGATCAAATCAAGATTCACATTGTGTGGACCCAAAATCAAACAACATGGCTAATATTGTGACCACGGATAGTCACGTACAAAGAAAGGGAAGGATATTTGACCTGAAGCATTGGGGGCCTCAACGTTATCCTTTCTTGGTTAACAGTTTGAGGGCCATCTACAGTAATAAGAGCTAAGTCCCCATGCTCAGCAATGGCTTTAGCTTGTGCTTCTTTCAACTTCATCTCGTCTTTCATCCTTTTCGTTTCAATGTCAATAGGTGCAACTCCAGCATCCACAAAAACGCATCTAAATCAAGCAGCAGAACTTAAGTACCTGAGTTCTAGACTTCTAGTAGTATTTACTTAAAATTTATAAAACTCAAATTTCTATCATAACGATCAGATATCTAGAACTTCAAATAATTTATAAGATATCAAAGAATATGAATTACATTAAATGACAAAGACAGACAAATGAGAAAAGTTATTTGAATGAGCAAAGAAAAAAAGACTGAGTACTCTCTTCGCTCCAGAATACTCAATCTCCCCTTTCTCCACTAAGCCTCACCAGAAACAATAGAGATGGTAGAAATTTTTCCCAGTTCTCTCAATGGAAACACACATAACAATGAACAAGATTGATCAAAATGGTAGAAGAAGAATACTTAAAATTTGAGAAGCCCATATGAACCATATGTTACATAATTAGTAATGTTTAGCCCAGATGTAGTTATCCTTCAAGAGAAAGTTGAGCAAGATGGATAGGAGGATGATCAAATCAGTTTGGAGAGCGAAGTACATTGGTTGGTTCCTCCAGAGGAATATTGTTGATGTGGAAAGAGGAAAATAACTGTCTTTGAATCTATTCAGAGGTCTTTTCCATCTCCATTTGCTATCTCTTCAGCAACAATCTTACTGGTGGATAATGGGGGTGTATGGGCTGACATCCCCTCGGAACATGAAAGAGTTTTAGCAGGAGATCTTCAACGAATCAACAAACCCCATGTCATTTTCATATCAAATGTGAATAATGATTACAGATACAACAACTCATCACCTCCTTGGAAATGGCTAGGTGGTAGCTGTTGCAGCTAGTGACACAACGTAAGGGGATGGAGGGAAAAGGATGGACTAGGTGACGAGAGGAAAGAAACAAATGAATAATATAAGAAAGAGACGGGAAGCAGCAGTTGAAGACAACAGAAAAAAAACAGAGGGAATCAAGGGGAAAAAGCGGAAGCTAGGGTTTAAAGAAGAAAACCGAAAGAGAGTACGGTCAGGCGGCACCAGACAAAGCTAACAGCGAGGAGGGGTGGCTAAGGATAAAAGAAAACAAAGGCAAAATAGAACTAAGGGGTGCAAGAAGTGGAAGGGACACAGCCGATATGCAGCAGACGAAACTGATGGAGAACAGTGACAGAAGGAGGCCTGTCGACGCATCTATGGCGTTCAGGAGCCTGAACAGTGAGGCAGCAAGAGCTTTGGAAGGGGAAAGGTTATGCAGTGTCTTTTCAATTCCCAGAAAAGATGCCTCTTCATTTCCAATTTTCGGAGTATAGAGGAAAGGGAGTGCTTCTAATAATAGTTTGTTTTTTTCCATTAACGGGGCCTGCCTTACAACTCTTGCAATTTATTGGGAAGAAAACAAATTCATGAGAAATATGATGAACATTAAGCCAGGAATCAAACAAGAAATTACGCAAGCAAGGGGGAAATGTAGCTTACTCTATAGTAGTTGGAGTAGCCACAAATAGTTGTCTACGGTGCCAGACAGCTCCAGTAGCATATGGAATTGCTACATCACCCAAGTACCTATACTGAGGACGCAGAGAAGATATGACAATGTAATGCTGATATGCTAAGGCACAGTATTCAACAGTTTGATCCCATGCAGTCCACTCTGGCTGGGGAAGAAGCGCACCGACAGGCTGAAAAGTTTCCCAGCTGCATGATATACACCATCCAGAGTGAATAAAAAAGAAAAGTATGAAAAACTTGTATTTAGAAGTATAAAGGTGGTGACTTGTAAAGGTATAAACTCGCCCTTTAGAAGTCCAGGATAAATAATCCGTAAGAAAAGAACTATTTGAGACTTCCAAAAAGGAAAACTAACCAAACATGATTTCACTAAATGTTTGTTCTAAAATAACTCAAGTCTTTGGCACCAAATAATGGGAAATAATATAGATTGTTGTAACTATAATTTATTTGCGATTCATGCCAATCAGAGCCTTTTCTAGTGTCCGTTGACTTTTTGGGTGAGTATTCCTCTTTTTGATTGGAATAAGTTCCATTTCTTATCTAGAACAAAAAGAAGAAAAGAAAGAAATAAATAAATGAGCCGTGCAAAATAAATAAAATCAAAGTTACACAAACCTATACAATTGAAAGTTTGGTGGAGTTGTTTCAGCCGAAGATTTATGGGAAGAAAAACCATCGTCGAAACTTGTAAAGGAAGAAACACCACTGTTACCGAATCCTGATAAAGGCATTGTTGAAATTGCTGTTGCAGCAACAGGACTAATTCTCCTGGATGTTCGATATGCAACGCCAAGTAGAGCCCCACCATGCAAACCCACAACCTAAAAATTTTATTTTAGCTAAATTATTTTCTCCTCATACTGAATAATGATGTAAAGTAAATGAGACAACAAATATGAAAAATGCAACGACTAGCAGAGCTCATTTTAGTTTGACATGGCAAGGGATGAAAGCAGTAGAATATCCAATAACTGTAAAAAGAAATGCAGACCTCTGATTATCAGACAATTCTATAAGAAATAGCTAGATATTAGACAATTAAGATTAGAGAGCCCCATATGCTTTATTATTCTTGTTTCAAGAATATTTCTATGACCAAAGCCAATGAGAGGGTATTTTTGTAATCCCCCTTGGGAATTCTAATTGTGGAAATTTCTCACCAACATTTTGTATTTCTTTAGTATATAATGATGATTGTTAGATTAGGTTAGGTTTTATTTGATTTGGATTCATTTCGTAATGGTAGATTAGTCTTTGCATATTGCTCTCATTAGCATAAATAGACCTCTTAGGTTTGTATCTAATTATGCAATTCTATATACAATGTAAACCCTGGCAGTTTTTTTTTTGTATTCTCCCCCTCTTTTCGCTTCCTAAAGTAATCAAATCAGAGCTTGAACATGTCGGATCCTAAATCGAAAGTGAAGTGTTGTCAGTCGCTGGTGCAGTGAAGATACACTTTTTGCAATTGTGGCGCTGCGTTGTACCTTTGTGTTTCGCCAACAGTGTGTGTGAGTTTCGAGTAAATTATGTGATTTTGGTGGCTGGTGGAATTTTGACTGTTCATTGCGCTTCCGTGAATATGGAGGAAGAAGAAGGGGAGGATGATCAAATCTCAAGTAAGTTTTGAAATTGGTAAAATTTTCATGGAAATTGGAATTGGAAATGGAATTTGGCAATTGGAATTTGCAAGTAACAAGTAACAAGTTTTAGCTTACTTAACCTTCTAATGCGTAATGAAGAAAAGGAAAAGGGAAGACAAAAGAGAACAGATAGACTTGAAATACCGGTTCGTTGCGGCTACCAATAGACCTCATTAATATGTTTGACGTTCCATCATCGAGCAATATACGAACTTGAACACTGGCCGAGGAAGCAGCAGAAGCAGCTGCAGCCGCTGCTTGTGCTGCTGCTGCAGCAGCCTCCTTTGCTTTCCGTGATGATCCGCCCTTAGGAATTACAGGAAATCTAGGAGGTACAGCAGATTCAAGCAAAGCAAACCTGTCTCGACATGTATCCCAGGCCAAAAGCCTCGCACTTCCAGAATCAACAATGGACCAGTCACTTACTTTGTAGATGGAAAAGTAGGGAATATCAGGCCAAATTATAGCAAGGTACCTGCATCAAAATGATTGTGACTTTCCAATGAAACTACAACTTCTAACCAGATTCTTGATTTAATCTACTAGAAATCAATGGTGGCAAAGAATAGCAAGTTACAGAAAGACAGCAAAACTGTCAAGTCAGAGAGCAATAAATTCCCGGCCAATAAAATAGACATTTACTACATATATACAGGATAAACAAAAAAAAAAAAAAAAATACACCCACGTATTGGTTGCTTATTACTCGAGACACTGAAAATAATAGTTTTTTTTTGTAATTATTACTCGAGACATTTATTATCTTTATAATTTTAGTTTTCGCTTTCACTCGCTTGTAGAGTTTTTATCTTTTGATTATTTATCTTTTTTCATTTCATCAATGACTAGTTTTGTTAAAAGGAAAAAAGGGGAAAAATCTGCTAATCCATCTTCTATGATTATGGATGCACAACCAAATATACAATTCATTTTACACAAAAAGGTTCAAACAAGAGGAATAGGGGGCAAACTTACTTTCCGGAACTGCTAACAGAAAGAACCGAATATGCATCGTGTGGAACAGGAGTACTGATGTGCTTTTTGACCTGCTTTACTTGTAGCACCTCATCTCCCTTTAACCTTCCTCCTTCAGATAAGGATCCATTGTTTCCCAAGGATGGATTGGTTGTGTGTGACAATTGAAAATTTAGCAACTTTAGTTCCCTTTCAACGATATAAACAGCAGCATGCTCTTGGCTGCCTGATGGAGTTGGAAGAGGAGCTACTGCTGGAAGAGATCTAGCATCAAGTTCACTGATGATAACACCAATATTGGTTCCAGTAGCAACAAGATGAGGTTGTAAAGGATGAGCAATCATACAGTAAACCTGCAACATGAGACCGATGAGCAATCATACAATAAGCCAGCAACATGAGATAGGGTAGCTGTTTGATAATTCATGTTATTTGATTTCGCTAAGAGGAAGCAAAAAGAATTCTCTTGGGAAGAATAGAAGAAAGAAGAAGATGCAAGAACACCATGGGGCTAGGAAGAAACCCCCAACAAAACAACAAAAATCTAGGCGAAACCAAGACAAAACAAACTTATTAGGAATATTTACAAGATTCATGCTTGTGGTAAAAGACGTACCCTAACTTTCTTGTTTGGAGCAAGCACTTGAGGAGGGACAAGGGAAGAAAGTTCACAAAGAGGTCTTGTGAGAGCTGAGTACGTGGGGTGCTCAATAGCCCTGAAAAAGTGAAGGCATTAACCTATAAGACCCTTGATGCAATAAGAAAACTGAAAAATCACAAATGAAATTTAATATAACCTAGAGATATATGGAAGCTGACACAAGCTCACTGCTCTTTATTTCACAAAATGAACACAAGAATGCTCAACATTCTTATCTAACATAACTCATTAATCAAACGAAAAAATAACAAGAAAATAAAAATCACACCATATGTGGGAATCTTTAACACAAGTGAGAATATCAAGGTTGGGAGCTCGAGGATGACACCAAGATGCAACACTGTGGCAGGCCAATTTTGGAACAGGTTTGATGCGACGCAATTCCTGAGAAGAATAGATTAAATAGGATAACATAAAATATTCAAGAGAACTTGGAAGTAGATAAGGTAATAAATATCTGCTAAATGCTTCAGTATTGTAAAATGTAATGAACTATTGATATGCAACGATACCTTAAAAGAGATAGTGTCCCAAAGAGCAAGTGTTTTGTCTGCACCAATCGTGATAAGTTGTGGAGAACCTCCAATCACTCTGGACAGTTCGACAGCTACTACCCCACCATCATGCGCCTATCAAGAATGCAAACGATCTATTTTATCATCATCCCAGTTCATTAATCTTTGAGGAACACACAACAAATATATTTGATCATGAAAAGGATATGTGAATACATTAGTCATCAAGTATTCAATTTCAAAGAAATAACCAGTTAGAGGTAAATAATGGAGAAAATTGGACTGCAAGAGAAAGTTTTTTGAAGAAGTCAAAAGCATAAAATATTTAAACATAATAACTAACAAACCTACTAACAAAGTAGTTATAGAAATTGAAGGTAGAGGGCGCACTTTTAAGCTTAGTTTTGGTACAAGTTCTCGTGAATCTTGGCTGTTGTCCGCACTCCAGAGTACAAGCAAGCCATCACTAGCACCAGAAACCAGAAGTGCCTGGCAATCAAATTTACAAATACAAAACGGTAAAAGATCCAGAAGGAAAGCAGGGAAAGCATTGATAAGGAAAAGAATATGACATGAAGACAGATAGCGGGTACATAAGAGAGCTAACTCAAAAGGGCAACTTATTGAAACGCATATTTATAATTCAAACATCGGTCCCTCAAACTTTACATGCTCTCTCAATATTGACAAAGTCAAAAAAGTTGTAGAGTAAACCAATAATTAATGAATAAATGACCTCATTAGATAAAAATGAGAAGTTTCCTATCAAATTAATTGAACAGAATCGATGTACCATCATACATTACAGCTAGATAACATTTTATGGAGTTACCTCACCCGAGGAAGCTATGAAGGTCATCAAACATGAGATTGATCCTTTATGACCTCCAGTATATCTACGCACTAGCTGCAAAAAAATATGAAATGATAAAATAAGAATTAACAGTTTGATAATGCTATCAAACTTGGCCAATAAGTAAATATCCCATACCTTCCAGGTTAGCATTGAGAGGACCCTAATAACACCATCTGATCCACCAAAGGCCACAAGAGGACCATCTGCTCCTGAAGATTTAGAGAGGAACTCCATGCTGCAACATGGAAAAAAGACGAACAGTTTAGTGATCCAAAACCACTAACCACAAACAAAAAGATTCTGATAGCAGCTTAAATAACACATTTTCCTACATTTCTCATGTTGGTATACAGAAATTGAGGCTTTAATTGAAAATATCAACTTTGAAAGATTTGGATTGTAAAAAGAAAATGGAAATTTTCATAAATTTTGAAATTCAAGCATTTGAATGTTAGAAAGAAAACGTGAAGTAAAATGTAGTCTATATTGAGACAGACATGTTCTTTTGCCCAATGCATGCATTAGGACGAATAAGAAAATTATTGACAGTGCAGTTACTATGTTATTATCATAGGAGAGGAACAATGTAATCCAACAGTAATGTGTCATCTTATGATAATAAAAACATAAAGTCCCTAATAAATAAACAAGTTAAACAACAAAATAAAGAATGCAACAAGGTTAATGATTGTGTCAAGCGCAAATAATTCACGCAACAGCATTTGCCAACATGAGCATATCTCAACTAACATGAAGCATGTGTTCTTGACCAAGAGGTTAGAGATTCTAGGAAAACACTGACTAAGGGCATTAGCCAAAAGAAAAGCCAAGACAAAGTAGGTGCATTAGTATTAATAGATTACAAAAATGCCCTAAAAATCTACTTTTCAAAAGGCTTAAAAGGATGGAGCATCAACAAGGATCAAGTCCATTAACAAGACAGCTTCTAAAAAATGGGAAACAAATTGTCAGTTTTTTTTAAGTTTAATCGTTCATTGTTAATTTCAGGAGGACAGGAAAAGAAGGCTTAGATACTGTAACAGACTTAATTTCTCTACATTTGTATGAGAAACAAGATGCTTGTTGAAGAACACAATCCAAGGATTAGAAACATGGGATCGAAGAAGACAAAATAGAAAACATATAAATTACTTTTTACTGACTTCATTTAATGTAAAAGAGACAATGCATTGAAAATTCGAAAAAATATGATTCATTTCCTTGGCAGAGCCTTTTAAAATGTTCACTTCGATGCAGTACAGATTTTTGGTAACCAAATTCCTTTATGGTTACTCCTTTGAAACTGTAACAGACTTAATTTCTCTACATTTGTATGAGAAACAAGATGCTTGTTGAAGAACACAATCCAAGGATTAGAAACATGGGATCGAAGAAGACAAAATAGAAAACATATAAATTACTTTTTACTGACTTCATTTAATGTAAAAGAGACAATGCATTGAAAATTCGAAAAAATATGATTCATTTCCTTGGCAGAGCCTTTTAAAATGTTCACTTCGATGCAGTACAGATTTTTGGTAACCAAATTCCTTTATGGTTACTCCTTTGAAACTGTAGTCCATAATATAAAACCTGAATAAAGACAAAGGTCAAACCCTGTAATAGCCCAAGTCCACCGCTAGCAGGTATCACAGTCAACCTTATAAGTAATGTTTCGCTCCCCTCTCCAACCGATGTGGAATCTCATAATCCACCTCCTTAGGGTCCAGCGTATTCGCTGGCACACTACCCAGTGTCTGGCTCTGATACCATTTATAACAGCCCAAGCCCACTGCTAATAGATATTGTCCACCTTGACCCATTAGTATAGTTGTCAGCCACACGATTTTAAAACGTGTCTGCTAAGGAGAGGTTTCCACACCTTTATAAGCAATGTTTCGTTCTCCTCTCCAACCAATGTGAGATCTCACAAACTCAATCCACAGACACCAATTGAGGTATATCGAATTATTTTGTTGAAGTACTACTTTCAGTTCAAACATTCTTTGAGATTCATTTGAAGACAGTACACTATCAAGGAATCACAAAATGTAAATGGGACAAAGAAATCCTGGATTCCAAAACTATATTCGAGATTACTTCCAGTCAAAAACACAAAATTAATCCATAAACACACTATCAGGGTATTAAACAGAGTGAAAACTTACCAGAGAAGAGATTTATTGTCAAGATCCTGCTTCGGTACATCACGGCCTCGCATTGTCACCAAGTCCAAGAATATGGCTTTATTTTCACAACAGATAACTAGAAAATGCCTCCCTTTTGTGGAAGGGGCAGGGGAACTCAAAGCTGATGTAACTTGATTGACAGCTGAAGGAGCTTCAGCAGCTACGGAACGGTTCCGCCACAGTTGCCAAAATCGAACGTCGTCGTCATAAAAACTTACCTGCTTCACACTGCATCAAACAGTGCACCCCATGAGTTAGTTTTCAAACCGATGCAAACAAAAGAAAACGAGGAAATGCCAGACTCACACCTTCCCCCTCGTATAGCTTCAGTCGGCTTCCCCTTCGAATCTAACAATCACGTTCACGAGACACAAATCAGCAGAAAATTTTCAGGTTACGATTCAGAAAATTGTTCAAAACATAACAATTAAAGAAAAAAAAGGAATCTCGACGGATCGAACCGAATTCGCCCTCAGCGAGCTTCTCCAACTTGGCACCAACAAGACGCCTCTGATCAATTCCGCCTGCTTTGAGCTCGTAAATGACCTGCCGATGCTCCCAATTCCATACAGAAACGTGATCCGACGCATCGGCGGTTACAAGCCATGGATGGGTCGGATGCATCTGTATCTTCACGATCTTCTCGTTTGAAGGCCGGAATGCTCTTAGCCTCAACATTTTTCTTCCCTTTCTTTAGTTCAGCAGCACCGGAACCTACTTCAATTCAACAGGAAAACGAATATTGAGATTCAAATCTCATGAACAATGCTAGCTAAACGCAGCTCTCGACTTCAATTTGTTGTCTGATTCTTGTGGTACTCGCCGGCGGTGGATTTTATAGGAACGATGGAGGGATCTTCAGAAGTCCGGCACTGGCTTCAGCTCTGAAGAGCAACCGTACGCCGTGGCAAAGACTTGGTTTTTTTCCTTCCGGTACTTCGAATGGTCTCAAAACGACGTTGTATTGTCAGCTCGTCTGCTTAAAGTAAGATTACCAAATTAACCTTTTTAATAATGTAAATTTTTAGTATTGATTCTTTCCGCATTTTAATATAATTATCATCTACAAAAAAAATGATTCAGTTTCTCTACGGAAAGATTACAAAATTATAACAATTTAATTTACTATTAGAAAAAATCTATCAAGTTGTCTGGATAAGATTATGTCTAAAATTATGTAATTTTTAAATTATTCTAAATCAAAATAACAATTATGAAAAAAGAAATTGTGACATAACTATTTAAATAAAATATTTAAAAACTATGAATAATTGAAATATTCTATTGCATCAGTTTAAAACATTCAAATTTTAATATTACAACATAATCTTCAGAATTTGAGAATCTAAAATGGACGATGACCGTTTCAGTAAACATCAAAGTCCAATTTGAATTGGCTTAAATAGTCATGATATTCCTCGATTGTTTTCGAGGCAAGAAGACTAGAGGGCTCGTCTTTGAGCCGTTAGTCCATCGAGCACCTTTAGGGAAACATTTACCCATAATCATTGAAATAGCACCAAAATTCAATTACAATAGAGTTTTTAACAACTTGTTACTATAATAATAAATAAACAGACCACTTTAAACTTTCGAAGTTCTTACAAATATATCAATTAAGTTCTCTTTGCTCAACAAAATGTCAACCATCACTAATAAATTGATACATCAATGATTTTGCGTTTCAAATAGTTACTCAATACCATTCAATTCAAGATACTAAATGCATGAATATTTTCTATATTAAATAAGTAAATACTAGATGAACAATCATTCAATTAAGTGAATTACAGAGATTAAAACCCAGAAACTGCTGGTTGGACTAACAATCAATCTTGGTTTGCAGCAGAAAGTGTTGTCCTGGTAAAACAAACCAAAAACTCTGTATTACCCTCAGCGCCCTTCAATGGCGACTCAATCCAACCTTTGCTGCAGAATCCAAAACTCTCCACACCCTTTATGATCTTCTCAAGAACCTACAGTCATTATTCAACAACCATGGTGTGAGCTACATTCTTCATTCATCCTATCCTATCAATTAAAGCCCATAAGGATTCTGCATTGGTTAAGCATGTATCTTGTTTCAGTGAAACAGCCCAAGCTCACCGTTTGTAGATATTGTCCTCTTTGGGTTTTCCCTTTCGGGCTTTCCCTCAAGGTTTTTAAAACACGTCTGTTAGAGAGAGGTTTTCATACCCTTATAAAAAATATTTGTTCTCCTCCCCAACTGAGATGAGATCTCATAATAAAAACCTTGAGGGGAAACCCGAAAGAAAAAATCCAAAGAGGATAATATCTACTATCAGTGAGCTTAGGTTGTTACATTAAGAATAACAAATGGACAAATAATTATATAGGACAAAAATAATAAGTTTTAAGAGCGAAAGCCACCAAACTATTTTTTAATCACATAAAAGTGTCATAGCCTTGTTAACTTTAAATGTTCTTATTATATAAAAATGACATATACTTTAGTAAACGTATCTTTGTTGTGTTCGTTGTGTTCGTGTCCTAAATTTAAATAATGTGTCACCATGTATACAAACTTTTTATAGTGCATAGATGATCTATTAACTGTGCTCAACCTCAGAAGTGACAATCTCAAGATAAACCAAGAATTAATTCCAATTAGAGAACTTCAGTAACATGAATTATCACTCAAAGCAGGGTACAAATGAACAAAACATCTTAAATTAAATAGGAATAAAGGAAGGAAAAATGTTTACCTCCTGGTGAACTTGTGGATCTCTCACGACTCCCTTACCTCCTACCTGCAAAAAACCATATCTTCAAATAAATGGTTAACATAAACTTATTGTGTTAGATATCTATTTTATCACTCAGTTATCATAATTTCGTCTATTTTTACAAGATGCCTGGTTTCCATGATTATCAGGAGATTATAAAATGATAGCATAGGTGCGAGTCAAGATCAGCATCCACTAACACGAGCCTGCCACCTTTCAAGATATTATGCCCTAGGATTATCACATACAGAACTTTCACTTCTGGCATCAATTGTTTTAATATGAATGGGGATTACCAACCAATTACATGGACGTCCTATGCATAATTGCACCTGTGACATGTTTAACTCTCTATTTAAGAAACGACTCAAATAGCCTTCTCTTTTCTTTTCTAGAAGCCTCTTCGAGACCACGTTGATATTGTAGGAAAAGATGAGCTTGGGCAAAAGTTCATAGGTTGGTTGAATACTAAATTCTGCTTAGGCTATGTGTTCTGCTTACCCGCTACTAAGCCGGCACACAAGATCTTGATAGGTTTCGTCCCCTTTTGGGAACACCTTCTTACTAGTACAAGCTAAGCCTGATGCAAATAAACTGAAAAAAGAAGATGTTGGTCAATTCTTTATAGATGAGATGTAGTAGATGAAAGAAATATGAAAGGGTCTACACAGCACAAACCCACAAAAGGAATCCCAAGATTAACTACAAGAAGGGGTTCCAATCCAAAAGGATAAAACCAAGTGGAATAGCCTTCCCTTTTGAGACTAATAGTCTAAGTGACAGTAAGAGTGTGGGACTAGGAAGATGGAAGAAAGCCATCATTGAAGGAAAGGAAGATCGGTACTTCTTCAGTCAATGTTCTTTTACATTCCCATTCACCATTTCTCCATATTTAAAACTTCATCAACGGCTGCTAGCTTTTCAAGATTACATCCTTTGAAATCGGTGGAAGAGGAAAGTGACCTAGGTTAATTGGGTCACATCATCTAAACAAAAGTGGTTGAGTCTTAATTAGACATATTAGCAATAATGCTAACCAAAAAAAGCAGTCAATACATAAGGGAACTGCCACACTCAAGAAGAGAAAGAACTCAGAGCCTTCTTACTTGTGATCGACGACATTCAAATTGAGGTTTCACCAAAGTAACAATTGTTGACGTTTCCTTCATTACATTGACCACAGCAGGCATGACCTGATACATAAACAAATAAGAGTATGCAAACAAATGGAATAAGAGAAGAACAAAAGTCTTAAAATGACCATTGCAAGACCTTTTGTTCAAAATCAAGACGCTAGTGACTGGTGATCAAATTTATACTATGGTATAAACCGTACTTACATTTGATCAGACCAACTGATTAAAATAAGATAGCCAATGAGGAGCTACAATACAATGAGAAACGTCAAGTCTGTGGTCATTATTCATACTCTATTATTTAATTTGAAGGAAAAAAAGACTTTAAAAGGAGAAGAATTGTGCAAGGAAGAGTTGTTTGTCTGCACACTAATGAGCTACAGACACCTAACTCCCAAACTTCTAATTTCCTCGACCACATCCCTAGACGTTTAATCCCCAAATTTCAGATGTCAAGATTGGAAAACTACCAAATTAATATGAGCTTATTTTTAAGACATGAAATCTCTTTTTGCACCTTCTTCTTTTGGTATCCAAATGGAAATTTTCATTTAGTTCTGCAGCTAAGCATGTTTTAGAGCAACAACATAGAAAAAAGATTTGTTTTGCATGCCACACGGTATATACACAAATCATTGAGAATAGAACTGGTCAAGAATAAAATACTTCAGTGGGGCAGTGATACAAACACCAAATATTTGTTCAAACAGATATTCAGCCAAGCCAGATTTGTACATAAAGTAGGAAAAGTATTCTCAATAGTTATTTGCCAAAGAATATCTTGACGGCAAATGAAAGGAAAATTGTGCTTTTTCAGCTTAAAAAACCAAAAATGTTTCCCTGCTATCAAATTTAGATTAAACAAACTGTTGTGAAAAGTAACTGAAACCTTACCAAGAGAATAGAGATAAAAGAAAGGTCCAGAGTCACAATATCAACTTTTTGAGGAACTCCAGCAAGATGTCTTAAGTTTGTTCTTTCCATCACACAAACACGTTCATCTCGACGTATCTTGTCGGCAACCTAAAAATTCTGCAGATCAATGACGTATCACAGTGGAATAGAAGAAAGTGTGGGAGGCATTATTTGCTAGTTTCCCACATAAATAGAGGGTAGCAACAGTAAACAACGGTTTATCGACCGATTGGTTAAGCATACACTTGTTACTATATTTGATTAGTTGGATGGTATTTTCTTATCTCTTAAGCCAGCAGATTTACTTTCTAGTCATTTCCCTTCTGAAGTACAACTTCTTCGATTCAATTGTTTATTGCATTGGAAAGATGCACAAATCAATGAAATTTCGTCAAACTTTTCTATTAGAGATAAGGAAGGAGTTTTAAAAATATTACCTGCCCATAGCCAACATCGACTCCATAAACAAATGAAGCCCCATGTTGAAGCAAACAGTCGGTAAATCCTCCGGTGGATAATCCAGCATCAAGAGCAACTTTACCATCAACATCAACACCCAGCTGTTCAATGGCAGCTTCCAGCTTGAATCCTGCTCTGGATTTCGTGACATTGTGAAATTACAACAAAAAAAGAAGTTTATATTAACTTCAGATACTTTATTTAGTCTAATGGTGATAAAGAATCGATATATACGGGTAAAAACAGGTAGTTTTCAGCTAAGTTTTATCACCTACATACGTATTTAGGAACTTCAGCAATTATCTCGACCTTAGCTTTATCGCCGACGGGTGTTCCGGCTTTACTGACTACTTTGCCATCTACCAATACTTTACCTGCATAGAAATTCATCTATGAAACACAGAAAGTGAAGGAATTCGAAAATGAACTGAAGTTCGTCATCGTCATCGACAAATTCAATCGAAGTTACCTTGTAATATCCATGATTGTATGATTGTTCGGCTGTACTGCTGATACCTTTCAACACACATCTCGTCCAATCTCTTCTTCTTTTTCCTAATTAACACAAAAACATCTTCATTCCCACTTGCAAACAGATATTTCGAAATTGCGGAACAGATTGAAACCAAAAATCCTTACAAATTCAGAGACTGAATCTTTCCCGATTTGGCGACGGAAAAGGCTTTAGGAGAAGCAGAATGAATCCGGCAACAATTTGGCGGCGACACGAGAAAAATCCTCGCAAAATTGTTTCGACTCAGTAAGCACTTCGACATGACGAGGCTTCGTTTTTTCACACGATTATGAAAATTCTATCTTATTGGCTACTCCACCAAGATTTCGGTCTCCCGATAACAATGGAACTTCGGCAAAGCTTGAAGTTTATACACGAACATGAAGCATATGATTTAAACGAGGTTCTAGGTTAAATCTTGGTTGAATTAACAAAAATTATTCAATATGGTATGGTATGGATGATGAACATAGATAATCATCAAAGGAGAAAAAAAAAAAAAAAAAGCCAAATATATTGTTATATCTCTATTCAAATCCTCTCGATTGCGCCCTGACCTGAGTCCCCATGTCCGCTCTTATCTGCCCCCTATCCAAGGAAACCAAGATTTCGTTAGTGTTTCGGGAAAAGGGAGAAACGAGGCGTTAGGAAAACGAAAACAAAACGCAGACCAATAGTTTACGAGGTTCAGGAGATAAGCCGATCATCCATGGGATGGTAGTAATTGTGCATTAGATTTGCAATTGATAAATTTTAGTCACGATAAATTTATCACTAGTATGATTCAATTAGGCTTCCTCACCGGTCTCGTAGGGATCGACGCTTTTGACTACCTGGCACAAGCCTGAACCTCCGAAGACGACGTCCTCAATGTTCGAGGTTGGTACCTCAATCAACGATAGATGTTCATATTCAAGGTGGGCAATCTTATTTAGCTATCTTTGTCGAAATATTCTCTGTAAGAAGGAACTTAGTATGACGTTTAACTCATTGGAAGGAATTAGTAGCAGCGGGTTGTCTGTCGTCATAAATTAGTCATCGCAAAGTTTTCGAGAGTTCCACTGAAAACCCTTATTTGTTGAAGGATCAGTTATTAGAGTGTTGCGCTTCTCATGGTCGAGTCAGAGCAACTCCGAAGCTCATTAGCTATTTTTGGCAGGAGCACGTTCGAGCTTGTGATATAGCCACACCTAATTCCAAACTAAGGTCGTACAATATAATTAAATCTCAACTTAATCATGTAAATTGATAAATTAAAAAAAAAAAAAAAATTAGGGTTCAGAATTTTATGGATGTAATTTTTTAATTAAATTACGGCAGTAAAAAACGGGGGAGACATTGATTATTTTTACCTGAAAAGTGAAAAGTGAAGAAGGGAAAGGTTATTTTGAAGAGAGAAGGGAGTGGAAATATCAAAAACGGGAGTGCCCGAAAAAAGGGGAGAGAAAGAGAGAGACTGGTGCTGTACCTCAGTGCCTGCAACAAATACTTTTCGCTGTCTACTTTCCTCTTTCCCCTATTTTGCTTCCTCTCTTCCCTCATCTCTTCTCTCTTTCTCGCTCTGGTTTGGATGTTTGTATTTAATGCGTTAGGTCAAGCATTTATTTGCAGTCTCCGGAGTAATTTCTACTCTATATCTCACTCCATCGATCGGGTAATCCTTTTTTATCTCCATTTTTCTCGCTCACTTAGATCCGTTTCTTTTACAATTGATTGTGGGCTTTTGTTATTTGCGCTGTTTACTGTGATTTTGCTTCACTGTCGGAGCTTTTTGTGGCGAATATCTGTTCTCGAGGATTCAATCATGGAGTTTTCTTTTCCAATTTTGAGCTATTTTTGTGTTTTTGAAGATCGGTTTTCTGTTTGGTGCTGTTTTAAGATCTGTTTGTTTTGTTTTTGTCGGATTGGGTTTAGTTTAGGGTGGAANTAGGGTTTTTTTTTTTTTTTTTTTTTTTTTTTTTTTTTTTTTTTTTTTATGTCTTGTATTGAGAGAGTAGTTTGGAAGGTTAGTTTGGTGATTCTTACTGAAAGCATGGAGAGCAAATTATTCGAAATCTAGAAACCTCTTTTCCTGAAAACGAGCTCGTTTTCTATGTAGGATCTGAAAGAATGTTTAGTTTGACTCTGTGTTTATCCAGTGAGCGGTCTTGATTTATGAGAAGCTGTGAAGGAAGTTTCTGCATGCAATTTAGTTTCAATTCTCTGGTGTAGCAGTAGGGGTCGTTATGCATTATGATTACCGTAACCATCTTCTGATAAATGTCTACTAACGAGTAGAGTTTCCACTGATTAAAAACGAGGAGATCAAATGAAATGAATGAACGAAAAATCTCATCCCGCATTAATAAATCACCCAAACCAAAAATCACGACTCTAGGAAGCCAAACTGATAGATTTTCTCTGTAGTTTTGTTAACAATGAAGTAAAGAATATTCAACATTAAAGGGTAATCGTCGTACCCNNTCAAGGAGTTTTTTTTTTTTTTTTTTTTTTTTTTTTTTTTTGTTGAGAATTTCCGATTTTTGTTCGGAAAAACAGGTTCCAAATGACTTGGTTATTTTCGTAAATTTTGATCCTCATAGCACATGTTTCTCTTCTTAGTGATTAAACACTATCCAAAATGTTGTATTTTCCAATTGGCCCTGCTACCTCTTTGAAGCTCGTTGAAATGGAAACTGGACTAACTTTTATGGGTTTTAATTTATCTCAAATTTGGCAACTTAGAATGTAAAAAACTCATTTGAATGTCTCCACTAAAAAGGTGTGTATGCTTGTTCATTTTGTTGTTTTTTTTTTTCTTTAATTCTTTCCTTTCTTTTTGTGTATTTGAAGACTGAAAAGTTGGACTATTTGCAATAGGCTCAAACTACACTAGTTTGCTGAAACTGATGGGTGAAAATAAGAAGAAACAATTCAACAGATAGTTCGTTATTCCAAAGAAATTTAGGAGTTTATGGAGAGAATTGTAACACTATCCAGAAAAAGTTCAAAGTCCAACCAAAATAAGTGAACAAGACAAGTTCAAATCAAGTGAACTCTTGTAACTACCCTTGAGATAATCAACAACATTATATGGAATGGAAATAACAGTCTCAATTCTTATGGTTTCTTTGGTTATTTGATTAGGGGAGAGCCCCTTCTTTTGATTTAGATTTTCATTGAGCCCTTCTTATACATGAGATCGGCGTGTGAGCTTGTCTTCCTTTAATCCAAACGATCAATCTCTCTCCAAAGCATAAGATTGTTTTTTGTGGATTACAATGTTGGTTTAAATCCTATTTTGATCCTTATATTTTTAACTTCGGTTCATTTTAGTTCTTTCACTTTTAGATTGTTCATTTTGGTTCCTATCCTTTCAACTTTTGTCCATTTTAGTTCCTATACTTTCAATGTCCATTTGGGTTGAAAAAATGACCATTTTATTCACTATTTGCAAAATTCTAACACAAACTCTATACATAATAGAAACTCTTTAACACACAGTTATAACTACATTTCAAACTGTGGAAGTTGAAAATCACGAAGATTCATTTTTTTCTTGGCTAGTAGGTGTGCACATGTCCCGTGGAAATGTGATGGAGAGGACCTTACTCATCTTTTCTGGCTTTTCCATTTGCTTCCGAAGTGTGGGATTGTCTGTGACAGACTATTTGAATTTCCTTGGTTCAAAATTGGGCATAAAGAACAATGTTTTGATAGCTAAATTGTCTCCTCTTTTTTAAATTATAGCTCGACTGCTCTTATTGTCCANNNNAAAAGTTTTTTTTTTTTTTTTTTTTTTTTTTTTTTTTTGTAATTTTCCTGAGGCATATGGTTTTCTTACCCTTTTATGATTTCACCTCTGATTAAATGTTCCTTAGCCAAAAAATGTTAGAAGTAATCATTTTGAATCCTCTGTTTTTGGGTAGAGGATGTGTGTTGGGGCAAGCTGATTTTTTTTTTCTCTATTCCATGGTTAGTTTGGTTGGAAAGAAAGAAGAGAATTTGTGGGTTTGGAATAGTTGTTGATAAGAGATGTAAGACTCAGTGCATTTTAAAGCTTTTGATTCATCAACAGCTAAGCACACCCATGGAGGGTTGACATACAATTAGTGGTTACGGCCTTTGTTGAGGAGTTCTAAGGTAATTGATGTGCCGAAGGGCTCCCTCAAAATGCTTCCATTTCTCTCTACGAAAGTGGAGTTCCTAGCATTATTTATTTAGTGCTTAGAAAACCAAACTCTAAGCTTCATTTTGTTCCTCTTCTTGGATGGACTTAAAGCAGCGTAAAGCTTTAAAGTTTGTCGACCTATGCATTTGCGCCTTTTTGTTTCCCTTGCGTAGTTATATGGTACTTTTCTATGAGGATTTAGTGGTTTAAACTGATGATCTCAATGGATTTTTTAATTGGCTGCCTTAAAGTTGTCTTGGTCATGTGCGCTTCATTGTTGATTTATTAAGTGTGAGCTCTCTCTCTCTCTCTCTCTCTCTCTCTCTCTCTCTCTCTATATATATATATATATATATATATATGTGCATGCATGCATGTATGTATGTATGTATGTATTGTTTCATGCTTGTTATAATATATCTTTATTTTAGTAATAGATGCCTAATTGGATTAATAAATCCAATTCGACTGTTAATGACATCTTCTCTCTCTTCGTATCATCTTCAGCTCCTTTGCCATGGATGTCACACATTCAGTTGAAACGCTAATTGACTCTACAACCTCTAAGATACAACAGCTTCAGAAAGCATTTGCTGAGCTTGAAAGTCACAGAACATTAACACTTAACTTGAAATGGAAAGAACTTGAAGAACATTTCCATGGGCTAGAGAAATCCTTGAAGAGGCGTTTTGATGAGTTAGAAGACCAAGAAAAGGAATATGCAACCAAAACAACAGAGGCCCGTCAAATGTTAGAGAAGCGTGAAGCTTCTATATTTGCTAAAGAACAAGCCTCGCTGGAGGGTCTTCAAAATAAAAGAGATGCTGCAGCATTTGCTGTTGCTATTGCACGCGATAAGCTTAGGAAGGTGGCATCAGAAACGCCTTCTTGCCCTGATGACTATCAAAGTGGGGAACCAAATGTGGTAGATAAACCACCTGATTCTTTGACTAGTGAAAATACCTCAGAAGTTGTGAAAGATACTCCTGATGATGATGGACACTTCGGGGTCAAGTCTTATCCTCAATTAGTACAATTATGTGAAGAGATGGACTCAGCAGGGCTGCACAAATTTATATCAGACAACCGAAAGAACCTTGCTGCAATAAGGGATGAGATTCCATTTGCCCTAAAAGCAGCAGCAAACCCAGCCTATATGGTCTTGAACTCCCTGGAAAACTTCTACAGTGGAGAAATTGCAAACTTGGATGGAAAGAAAAACTCAGATCTACTGGGTTCACGCCGAACCTGCATCATGTTGATGGAATGTTTAAGCATTTTGCTGAAAACTATGGATGTTGAATCTGTTTCTAAAGTGATGTCAGCTGAAGTCAAGTTACAAGCAAAGAAAATCGCTGGAGAATGGAAACCAAAGCTGGATGCTCTTGATGTGGATGCGAGTAATGGCAACTCATTGGAGGCTCATGCCTTTTTGCAGCTTCTGGATACTTTTGACATTGCATCTGATTTTAATGATGTAGAGTTATCCAGGCTCGTGCCAATGGTCTCCCGTCGCCGCCAAGCAGCTGATTTATGTCGATCTTTAGGGTTATCAGACAAGATGCCAGGTCAGTCATTTATTCATAATGGACCATGTCCTGACTTAATAATTGTCTAGCTTCTCCTATAAATACCCTTCCACATCAGTCATATTATGTGAGATTCCACATCGGTTGGAGAGGGGAACGAAGCATTCTTTATAAGAGTGTGGAAACCTCTCCCTAGCAAACGCCTTTTCCCTAAAAGGGAAAGCACAAGGAGGACATATCTGCTAGGAGTGGGCTTGGGCCGTTACATATTAGGTGCTAGAGATTTTGAAAAATATGTGCCAAAACGTCGAGAAAGTTACTATGCTTGCATTACTATTTTAGTTATTCTTGTCTGGATGCGATTTGCCTCACCTTTGTGCTTTTCGTTCTCTTGTTAATGGTTTCTTTGCTCGTCTTTCTGTAGGTGTCATTGAAGTATTGGTTAACAGTGGAAGGCAAATTGATGCTGTGAATTTGGCTTTTGCATTTGAACTGACAGTGCAGTTCCCTCCAGTGCCATTGCTGAAGTCCTATCTAAAGGAGGCAAAGAAATCGTCTTCTCCAGTCAAACCTGGAAATGCATCCCCCACTGCACAGGTTTTTCCTTCTTAACCAAGTTTTGTTTAGTTACTTAATCTGAATCAAAGAATAAGGTTAGAATCTCATATTGGTTACTGGGGCTGGAGCTGGAGCATGATCAAATCAAAATCATTACTGGGATTAATACCACTATACCAGTGGCTTCAGAATCTCATATTGGTTACTTAAGCTGGAGCTGGAACATAATATAATAATTGTAATGATAAAAGTCCACCACTAGCCGATATTGTCGGGCTTTCCCTTTCGGGCTTCCCCTCAAGGTTTTTAAAATGCATCTGCCGGGGAGAGAATTCCACACTTTTATAAAGAATGTTCGTTCTCCTTCCCATCGATGTGGGATCTCATAATCCACTCCCCTTCGGGGTCCATGTCCTCATTGGCACTCGTTCCCTTCTCCAATCGATGTAGGACCCCTCAATCCACCCCCCTTTAGGGCCCAGCATCCTTGCTGGCACACTGCCTCGTGTCCACCCCTTTCGGGGCTCAGCCTCCTCTCTGGCACATCGTCCAATGTCTGACTCTGATACCATTTGTAATGGTCCAAGCTCACCACTAGTAGATATTGTCCTCTTTGGGCTTTTCCTTTCGGACTTCCTCTCAAGGTTTTTAAAACGTGTCTATTAGGAATCAACGTGGGATCTCATAATACCAGTGGTTTCAGACCGTGGAGTTGGTAGGAGTAACCTCAACACAGAAAAAAAAAAAAAAAAAAAAAAAAAAAAAAAAAAAAAAAAAAAAAAAAAAAAAAAAAAAAAAAAAAAAAAAAAAAAAAAAAAAAAAAAAAAAAAAAGAGAGAGAGAGAGAGAAAAAAAGAAAGAAGGTGAAGAAGAGAGTTAAGAAACATAAGGGCGCAGAAGTTGACAATCTTTCCATTTGTTATGGTCATATAAAATTGCTTCCAACCGAATAAAATAACCAAAAACCTACAGAACTAAAAAACAGACCAATATTGTGAAACTTCTATTTTCGTTTCTTTCTCTGTTATATGATGTTTCTTCTTTTCCTTCATTCTTTTTGTACGAATTTCAGAACGATGTTAGTGACAGAGAGCTGACCGCTCTCAAGTCCGTAATCAAGTGCATTGAAGAGCACAAACTCGAAGAGCAGTACCCTGTAGACCCTCTTCAGAAACGGGTTATCCAGCTCGAGAAAGCCAAGGCTGACAAGAAAAGGGTGACCGAGGCTACAAAACCTCAACCAAAGCGACCTCGTGCCAATGGTGTAGGTTATGTCCCCCTCGCCAATAACAACAACGTTGCTGACAAGAACTTCTATGGTAGAGTGACAGATAGATATCCACAGTACATATATGACCGACCATACATGTACCCGACCCCCAATGACAACCATTGCCCCTCCGTCTTCGGTTCGGCCATGTACAACATGGCTCCTGCAGCTCATGGAAACTACTTCGGAAATGCTTATCAGTACCAAGCTGCTGGTTATCTTCACTGAATCAAATCAAACATGGTAAGAGGTGACTGATCCCTTCGTTAACTGTTTAGAGCATTAACCCTGAATGGATGTTGCAGTGTATGAACGAAGTTTAGTAGCAAGACTCAGAAACTTACCCAAAAACCAAAAAAGGAAAAAAAAAAAAACAAAATCAAAAACAAAAAACAAACTGCCTTGTTAATTTCTTAATGTACTGGATGATATTTCAACTCTCTAATATATATATGCTTAAAACTTTGATGTGTAATATGTTTATCTGCATAACGTTATTTTTTTATTTTCTTGTTCTTGTTCGACTCTTTTTCACCATCATTGTTCTTCATTTTTCTCTCTATTCCTTGTCTCCTAGCATTGTGTGGCATGTGGATGCCTAGACAACCCACTAGTTAAAAACTAGCTAGCCATCTATTAGGAGAAAACATTTGGACTTTCCATAAGTTGTCACATTATTTAGGTATTTATGGGAGGACGGAGAAGGACGGGAGGCGGAGGAGGAAGAAAGACGAGGGTGGAGACCGACCATCTATAACCTTTCGTAAATATTTTAAGCTACTATTGAAGTAGAAAAATCATTAGAATGTTGACGTTTCTGAATATTGTTCTTCTAGGATGTGGTTTAGGGACATGCCAAAATGGACACGGGTGGATATATGAACTCTTTTTTTCTTGTATGTCATGTTGATTTTAGATTCAGTCTAGTCTGGCCCATTAAGTATTACCGTTGGTTTTACAGTTTTAAGACATGTTTACTCGAGAGAGATTTCTACACCCTTGTAAGATATGTTTTGTTTCTCTCTAACCGATATGAGATTTCACAAATAATTAATGTTTTATCCAATAAACTTGAATATAAAGTTCTAGTTTTTAAAATTTTCATGAATATGTTATCTTATTCCACCAAGTTGAATTAATGCATCATATTTAATATCGACCAGTACATAATTCTATTTGATGTTACGTACTATTAAATTGGAACCCGGATGAGATCATATTAGAAACGAAATTGAAATCTTTATTCCCAATTTCCTTTTCTTTTTTTCTCGAGTTTCAAAAACATTATTTCTTTTTTCCCAATTGTTTTTAGTTTACTTTAATATTTTGGCTTTAAATTTTGATTAAAATGAAGAAGATTCAAAGTATATCCTTGGGAATTTCAATTCAAATTCTCTCTCTTTTTTTTATTTTGATAATTATAGTCTACAAGTTGTTATATGAACTAAATTATTAAAAAAATTAAAAATACAGAGACCAAACATAAAACTAATTAAAAATCTTTTTCATTCTGTCTACCTTCAATGTTTTGTCTTTTGGTCCGAAAGCAACGCAGCCTGAAAATCTAAACGAGAATTTGAATTCGAGCACGTGAAAAAACTCTATTTGTTAATGTCTCTTTCGTTTCAATCCAATCAAAACGATCTTTCGAGAGATCTAGAGTTTATTTTATGTGCTCGATTATCGTGTTTTTAATTTTATAAATAGATAATTTGACATATTATAAATATCTTATAATTGATTACGCTTTCCATTTTTATAGGATATGGTTGATCCTATCCGAAATTAATATTGATGATGTCACATAATTATTTAAATTAAGATTTAAGGTATTAATTATTTAATAAACTTAAAAGGGATTATTATTTAACTTGATTTATGTTTATTTTATTTTGGATATATTAAATTTAAAATAAATTATATTGATCTTTAAAATTACATAAATTTTAAATTAAAAAGTTTTTAAAGTTTTTAAAAATATTGTTTTTTAGGTTTTATCAAATTATAAAGACGAAAATTTTAACTTCTGAACTGACACGTGACGGTCAGCCCTACGTTCTTATCTCATCTTCCATATTATCAACCGGCAATAGCCGGTCTCACAAAACGCTCTTCTTCTCTCTCTTCTGTACTATAAGATGAAGAGAGAGAGAGAGAGAGAGAGCGAGAGCGCGGCGATTGCCAAATCCTTCGCCTCCAAGAAAATCGTATTCGCACAGAGTTTCAATAAACTCGTTGCGTTAGGTTTCTGCGTTTTCTTCCTTCATAAGCGCTGTTGGAGAGGTGATTTTAGGGTTTGATCGTGAAGAAGATGACCGGAAGTGAAGAAGGAAGTGTGAGTTTGGAGGTTCTGAAGACGAAAATGGCGGAATTCGCTAAGGAAAGGGATTGGGAGAGATTTCATAGCCCTAGAAATCTCCTTCTTGCTCTGGTATTCTTCTTCTTCAAATTTCAAGTACTTTTTTCAAGAACAGAGTATGAAATTTCAAGTACTTTTAGAAAGTAGTTGTTTCTAAAATGAAAGAAACACGCAGGTCGGGGAAGTGGGAGAGGTATCGGAAATATTCCAATGGAAAGGGGAAGTGCCGAAGGGGCTGCCGGAGTGGGAGGAGAAGGAGAAGGAGCACTTGGGGGAAGAGCTTTCCGATGTGCTTTTGTATTTGGTGAGATTGTCTGATATTTGCGGCATTGATCTTGCTCAAGCTGTTCTTAGGAAACTTGAGCTCAATGCAATCAAATATCCAGTTCATAAATGGAAGAATCACTCTGCTTGAACTACTCTATTTTGATCTAATATATATGAATTATTACTAGAGAAACTTAGATTTTCCGTTGAATTTTAGCCCTTAAACTTTTTTAAAAATTTGGATCATCGTTTCAGAATTAATTCTTCTCCGCTCTAAACAAATTTATGGCTTAATTTCAACATCTAGTAATGATCACGTATATGTCATAAGGAGTTTACTATCTTGGTGTTTGCCACATATATATCTATTTACGTTCTCTCCACGTTCTTCATCTTAGATCAAATGTGTGAGTTCTCTTTTGTTCTTCCTGTTCTTCATCTAGATCAAATGTATGAGTTGTGCAGTCCTAACAACTTTTTTCTTCTCTTTTCAAGAATTGTTTTGTGCTTTAATAAAGCTAATTTAGTTGACAAAAAAGTAAACTCCGTTCAACGATTCATTTCTAAAATTTTAATCAGGATTTAGAATTTAGATTTGGTACCTGATGACTCCGATATTCTTCTTCATCTCATGCGACATAATCATGTTACTTACCATCTAAAAGTGAAGATTATCACCACATTACTAACACAGGTTCTTTTAACATGTTTTGTTTTCACTCATATATTTTATAAAAGAATTTAGGAGGTTAAGCTCGGGTGAATTTTCCAAACAAAAAATTGAATTTATTGGTACAATTTAATTTTTTTCAAACAATTATTAATCAAAATATAGCTTTACTTTATTAAAATTTTGGGTATAATAATAATATAATAATAATAATGTCTTTAAACGAAATCTATTATTTTATATTATTTTTAGTTAGTGAAGATTAATGTGTCACATCAATATTTAATTAATAAAAACATGTTAAAAATTAAATTTAAAAAATTAGTGGGTGGTAATATTTTTAGACCTATTTTTTTTTAATATATATATACATATGTTTTTAATTAATATATTTATTAATATAGTTTTGAGTCTAAAATAACTTTTAATATTTTTTTCTAATATAATAGCACGTTTAGAGGTCTTCAATTATTAGAAATTAATAATTGAAATTAGGTTGATGTTTATGATTTTAATTTGAAGTTAGGCATGGGGCCAAGAATATTAGTAATCACTTACATTAGAGCCTAACCCTAGTGATTAACATAATATATTCCAAAATTGTCTACTGATAATAAAATATATCTCGTCAACAAGTTTTTTAACATACTTAAAGGGATGATATAACGGCTCAAGCTCACCGCTAGCAAATATTGTACTCTTTCATCTTTCTCTTAAGATTTTAAAACACGTCTATTATGGAGAGATTTTCACACCCTTACAAGAAATGTTTCATTCCCTTCTACAACCAATGTGGAATCTCATAACTTACCATCTTGGAGGCCAGCGTCCTCGCTTGCACACTGCCCGGTGTCTGGCTTTGGTACCTTTTGTAACCTCTTCATAGTAAACGCGTTTTAAAACTTTGAGAAGAAACCCCGAAAAGAAAGCTCAAATAGCACAATATTTGTTAGCAGTGGGCTTGGAGTGTTACAGATAAAGGTGCATATATACATGAATTTCCATATAAACGAGGTCAAAAACGCTAACCCGTTTCACTTTTATTTCTTCTTTTTTTTCCCATGTCTTTACAACCAATGATTTGTTTAGGTAGATGAGTTAAATTATTAGATGGAATCTTCGTTACTCAAAAAGTAATAAAGTATATTAAAAGTGGTTTACTCAAAGTATGATGAAGAATTTAATAATTGGGGATTTCATGATAGCTCATATCCTAAAGTTTTGATTTTTAAGCCTTCTGATCTACTAAAGCTAATCATGACTGCCACAACCCTAAAAAAGAAATCCCTATTTAAATCAAAGCATTAAGCCTTCAATGTAATGATTATTATCATTGTAGCTATATATATATATACGCCACATGAAGAACATTCAAATGAGCTAGATCAATAACTCTTTGGCTATGTTGAGGAAAGAAACCATGGCAACATCCATGTGCTCGAGCTCCATTGGGCTAGTCGGTTGGTGTCGCCTACGACGACGGTCACGACGACAACGGAGCAACATAATACGCCTTGGAAATCGACGACGAGGCTTCTGTCTAGGGTCCCGAGTTGTGGTCGGGCCTTTTCGAACACTCAAGAGGTTGATTATGGAGTTGACTCCAAACAAGAAGTTGATAGAAGCTTATTTTTCACTTTTGCCATTGTTATATCCAACTTTGTTCCCTCTTAGTTGATGAATGAATGAAGCATTTTCATTTAAGTGATGATGGATTGATTTTTTACCTCTTTTCCCAATTTTATGATAATGACTCATTGATTTTGATAATTTTTGGATCCTATTTTCTCATTACTAAAATGCCAACGTGTAAATAATAATATATAAACAAAAATATTATAAATATTATATTTTAAACTAATTGTTTTGTATACTTGTTGATGTTATAGGAATTTCTAAATTTACCTTCATTTTTTATTTTTTTATTTATTTATTTTGGTAAAACATCTAATGAAATTAAAATATTTTTTATTAAATTATATAAGAGCGTAAAAATCTCTCCCTAACAGACGCAATCTAAACCGACGATACGTAACGGGTCAAAATGGATATAATACTTGCAAACGATGTACTCGAACGGTTACAAATTGTATAATAATCAGAAATCAAGCGGTGTGTAATGGATTGTGAGATCCCACGTTAGTTGGAGACGAACATTCCTAATAAGAGTGGTTGCAAGAGGAAATTTGCTACAAACATATCAGAAAGAGTCCATTTAGTGTACAGCGGAAGGATCAACCATAATCAAACTTCCCTTCTAAGCTACAGAAGTCTGCTTTTACACAACAAAAAATACGCTCGCATAACACAGTCCATATCTGCAACAAAAGACCTTCCACGAACCTCACCAGTACCCTGCACAGCAAAGATAAACTATGGCAATATACATATAACCATGAGATGCGGCACATGAGTTGACCTACCTATTTCCTTCCGAAGTATGAAAAGAGGGTTGATTTGCTTCCCTTCTTTCTTATTTTTGAACTACTGCTTATTTTACTATCGTCATTGATGCCAATTTCCAATTCAGATGAGAAGCCTTCACGGTCCCGTTTTATTCGACATGTCGATGCAGTCAGAGAACCCTTTGCAAGGCTATCCTCTGGTTTGTTGTCTCGAATGGAGCAGGAAGAAGCTACATGATCTTCATCGTTTTTGCGTTCTTCCAGATTTTGAGATGGCTCGAGCTTCACAGATGTGTTACAGGAAGTTTTCTCTTGTGAGTCTGAAGGTTCCTTTTTAGTTTCCTTTGCCGAGAAAAATTTGGAGATGAGGTTATTTCCATCACTCTTCGACTGTATCTGCACAAGAAGTAGCAATGATGATGTTGATCTATATAAGATTAACCGATAAAACGAATAAAATGAACAAATATACGATCATCAATCATAATAAACCAGAAAAAATATAAATAATTAAAAAGAACATGCAAACGAACTAGCTGAAGTGTTCCAGTGGACATGGGAAACATGAATAAACAAATATACGATTGTTGCTGAAGAACTAACAATAACCACATATGCTACTAGAGTAATACAACTCACAACGTCTATTGCAACATGCTATGATTTTTAAACTTCAACCAAGATGGCAAAATTGTCGGATAAAAGTAAAAAAAAAAATGGGCGAGATGAGATACCTCTTTAATGCAGTCCGGCCCATCAAATGATAGCTTGCCCATGGCAGGAGTGACAGGGTACCATACCTAACATTTACACTTTAAACATTAATGATTTATTAATAAAATTTACTATTATACTTCCAAAAAGTTCTTACCAAATCAGGAGCTTCATATGGTTTGAGGACATTATCATACTTGGACGATGAGGAATCATTCAACCACATATCCATCCGTTCTTTGTCGCCCAAAATTACAGGCATCCTGTCTAAACATATCACCAATCAGCCACTAAACAATCAAATTCTTTCATCTAAAATTTATTATGTTCATCAATTAGTGCCAATCGGGATGAGTTTTTAGAAGGTTTGTGGGCTCAATTGTGTAGATATAGTATTCATTTCTTTCGAAACAAACGGACATCCATTTCTTACATAAAAAAAAATTATATGCTCCAAAGAAGCGTGGCTTGGCCTATATCCGCAATCTTTTCAGAAAGGAGAGAACATTGAAAATTTATTCCTATATTGCCACTTTTACCCAAGAATTTTGGAGAATATTTGGTATATCCTTTGACAATTAACTTCAAGTAAGCCGCTCTCTAGTATATCCTCGTCAAATGCTTCTTCCCTTGATAAGATGTGACGAGCTTACAAAGATATATAATAGCTACTATTCTATGGGAGGTTAAAAGTCTAAAAAGGAAGTACTTCTAATGATTCCCTCACGGAGGATACTTAACTATATCACCCAAGTCCTAATATTCCTCTGTGTTTTTATCAAGGCTATTAGGAATTCCTTATAATCCGCAAACCTCCCCTCAGGTTAATTTCGCCCTTGTACAATTTGGCATTAATACAATAATATTTTCAATTAGAAAATAGAAATTAATGCATCCACATCAGAGAGTGACAATTTTAAGTTACCCAACCCTGTCAATATTCAAATCCAGCTGTAAGCATAATCTAGAACAATAATCAGAAAAGTTAGGACTGACCGTGCAACCACTCTAAAGCTGGAGATGAGGAAGTTGTAAGAATGGTAAAAGTGTAAAGTGATTCACCTGCAAAAACAATAATAAATCAATTGATTGATCAAACAAGAAAATAATAGGTCTTCCTAGGAAGTGCATTCAATATTTGGTCACAAGTATCAGATATCAAATCCATAGATCTAAATTAATCACAAAAAGGGCAGCCTAGAGATGGCGGTTAGAGGAAACCCTCTCCTAAGAACTAAAGAAAAACCTTCCAATCAAACATGAAAACAAATCATTAAGCCAAAGTTATCTTTTGCTTGGTCGTAGAAAAAACTTACCTTCAGGATTTTCCCAAGAATCATATAAAGCCGCAAAAACAAGTGGCTGCCCATCCTTAAAATGAATATAATACGGTTGCTTTTTTGATCCATCCTTTTTCCACTCATAGAACCTACAATAAATTGAACTGAGGTTATAAGGGTGTTTGTGCAAGCGTAATGACAGAAGATGTCACAAACACGCATTCATATAAATATAAAAGGTTTAAGTTCTCCTATCTCCAGTAACAAATAAAAGCAAATGGGCTTGACTAGCAAATGGGATAAACATCGTTTAAATAAAAATGTAGAAATTCCTTGAAAGCACCGGCGACCAAATCTGTGGCAAAGTAATTAGTGCATGAGAAGAAAAATGAGACGTACCCCTCCACTGCCACAAGGCACCTTCTTTTGGGAACTAAACGGCGAAAAGAGGCCTTTTCACTAATAGACTCTGAGCGAGCATTGAACTGCACATTTCAGATACTAGATAATAAGGCAAACATAGATTGGCTAGTGTTCCTGGCTTATTTATCATAAAACATTCATTTAAGTAATAAGATTCCAAACACAAACTAGAGACAAAATAATACTAGAACCATACACCCTGCTCAATAGGAGTAACTTACCAAAATCTGTATCAAGTAATTAAATTCTCTGTCTTTAAGTTCCAAAACTTCCTTAAAGTGTAGGCAGAAGGCAAAAGCATGCAATCCTAAGGTGCCTAAGGTGCCTAAGGTGCTCAATATCTTAGAACAACCAGTAAATAAACCCTGAAATTTTTCAATAGGGCAGAATACGTTTCCTATGTTCAAGGATGCCAATTCGCCAATATTTGCATCAAATCATATGATTACAAAAGGCATAAGAGGGATGGACCTAGAAGAAATGAAAATTATAGCAAGAACCCAAAACAATTCATGGAAAAGGAACTCCCATGAAATACCTTTTAGTTCCTCTCAGACCACAACCCCCAGAGAAGAGCCCGCACAAAAGAGATCGGGCTAACACAAAGCACAAATGGGCAGATGAAGAGAAGATGCATGACCCTCTGCATCTTTTTTTCACATAACACACCAAGTCAGGGATAGCATGGAATTAGATGTTCTTTTTTGGATTGTGCAGAACATATTTAGCCTTCCTTGAGCAAAGATCCACAACAAGACCTTCGCATGTTGGAGTGGCTGAGGAAAGCATTCTTAACAGAAGGATTTGGCACCAACGAACATACAATGAAGATACCACTTCCTTTGAGAGTCCAAATTTTAGCATCTTACTAATTTGTAGGGGTACAATTGGGCGAGGAGGCTTGCCAGGGAGGCCCATTCCTCCACTTCAAGGCCAAAAAGATTTCTCCTGAACTTGAGCTGTGGTCCTACCCATTCAAAGCTTCAGACCAGCACTACTAGATCAAGCTGGCAGCCCTAAAGAGCCTTGGGAAGCCAACAAAAAGGTATTAGCAAAATTTATTTCGAAGCCAAGCTAAAACAACTTTCTCACCACATAAAAGTTAAGCTTGTTTGACTCATCAATGGAAACAAGAAGCATGACTCAGCGAACCAAAGGACATTTATACGAACATGGAGCAAGAAACCTTGAAGACACCCTTCATTAATCCCTTTGACGTGAGAGTTAAAAGAAAAGAGCCAATGGTATAACCTTACCTTAAGCCACTTGAGGCTTTCATGCACCCTCTTAGTGTGCTTTTCTCAATCAAGAAGAAGGCTTTTGAGATACACCCGCAGAACAGCCCCTGAGGGGCGATCTTGTTGGCTAAGGACCATGATCTCTGTGTAGCGCCTACTCAAAGGTTGTGTGTTCGAATCTTTGAGTGAGTTTAATAAGGAAAAATTTTGACTTCTCCAACGTCTGGATCATAGAGCGCCCATAGACTTTTTGAAAATTTTAAATCCAAAGAATCCCAGAGCTACCGACCCCTTATACAAAGCACTTCTGGGAGAATATCCCACTTCACTTTATGACCCGTCCTTTTAACTTCTTGGTTTGATAATCATTCACCAAATCGTTGACGCTCTAAATAGAGTCTAAAAAATGTCTTTCTGGTCCTTTCTTTTGTGAATTTCAAATCATTACTTAAAAACTAATACACACACAGTTAATATGTTTTTCTTATTTTGGATTTTAATGTTTTGAACAATTTCGGGACTTGAGTCGGAAATCCAACAGCCTACAAATGCCTACTGATCACAGACAACAAAAATAGTAACCGTCATTTCAAAATAAAACTCTACGTAGCAGTCAGACAAAGGCAAAGATACAAAAGAAGAAAAATCACCATCTTGAAGTAATTAGGTTTCTCTGATTTCCCTGTAAAACTAGGAATTAGCCCCCATTTCATGCACTGGAGGACGACCCCTCCGCCATCAGATTCGTCATCTCGACGAACAACCGGCAAATCGGAGCCAGGGGAGGCATTGAACAGTGGACGAAAACTAAATATTCAAAAAAAAAAAATCATCACAACCGTTAAGTTCTGAACCTTACCACTAGAAATGGAAGAGGCAGAACACTCAAATACAGTCAAGCATAACGAAATAAAAAAGAATTAAGTGGATGATGTTACCGGTCCATATTGAGGCTGCGAATAGGGCCGCCGGTGCGGTGGCAGGCCCGGGAAATGTCATCGGTTCGAAGAGTGCAACGGGCTCTTCCACACATCCTTCTCTTTTATGCTGCGATACACCCTCTATTGTATTCCACTGCTGATTGAAGATGATAAAGCTCGTTGGATGGCTATGGCGGATGCCTTGAAGCAGGTGCTGAAACGGGAAGGAAGGTTCCGGACGTTGAACCACGAAAAGGCGGGAAGCAAACCGATGAACTCTCTCTCTCTCAGTCGAAACTCGCTACTTTCTTTTATATATATATACACATACATATATATTACATACACATACATATATATTACATACATACATATATATATATATATATATATATACACATACATATATATTACATACACATACATATATATTACATACATACATATATATATATATATATATTAAATTATAAATGTTGTCACTGTAATAAAAACAATTATTATAATTTTAAATGTTTAAATATATATATATATATATATATATATATATATATATATATATAAACATTATGTATTTACTTTTCCAACATAATTTTTGTTTTTTAATGACTTATTTTAATCCGGACGTTTGATCTCGAATATTGATGTTGCATACTGCAATAATTGAATCTGGTCGTACTACAAGTAACTAATATCAATATCAAAACTTGATCATGATCTCAATATTGATATCGATTATCGATCGTGATACCAATACGGAACCTTAATAGCAACGTAGGCACGTTCTATATAACTAATCATGGAACAGGATAAAACGAAACATGGATCAACTGTTAATCACTTGATTTTTCTTTGACAACGGTGATGGATGATGCTCCAAATTCATTAACATAATCACAATTTTATGCTCGTGCAAATAATTACACAATCCTCTAGAAAACACAATTTTTTTATGAGGATGACAACTTATTCGAGCAATCCAACGACCCTCTAGAACAAATTTCGAGCCATCAAGCCCACCCACATCACCTATGATATCAATACCGAAGACGATGAGGATGGTTCTTCTCCTTCTCCTCCATGCACGTTAACTAAACCAAACGAGCTTCGAGATTCGTTTTCAAGTGCTACTGATCATCCCACCAACCGAACTATTCACATGTTTTTATAAAATCATATTGTAAAAATTGACGGGTTTTTCACACGTATAGAGAATGACACAATCATCTAACCAGACGTCTATCTATTTTATTAGGTCAATTTTCATGTATTTAATTAATTTTAAATTTCCCATTATAAAAGAAATGAAACCCATTTTATATTTATTGTAAATCAATCTAAAATAAAAACATATAGTTGTAGCCATTCTAAGATATTTACTATTTAAACTCAGTAAATAAATATATTAATTAAACCTTTAAAATTTACCAATAATCATCCATGTTTTTTTTTAAAAACTAATTATATGTTTTTAAGCCAGCAATTTAAATGGGAGAAATAATAATAATAATAATAAAAAGACAATAAAACATTGTTGTTTTTATTATTAAAAAAAAAAAAAAAAAAAAAACACTAACGGTTTTCTGAAAAAAAAAAAAAAAACATCGATGAAATCGTGAGTGGGCGGAAAAAATGGGATTTCTTGTAAAAATTTCTACCAAACACCTTCTCCCGCCAAATTTCTGCGGATTTCTCTCCACTCCCTCCCGATTTTTCTTCTCCACTTTCTCAATTTCTCACTTCCATGGAAGTGATTCTGTTCTACACTGAAGTTTCGTCTTCCCCGCTGGATTTTTGTTGAAGTAACGAGTAGCTTCTACTTTTCAGTTGAAGCCCTAGTTCGCTTCTTCAGGTGATTCTTCTTTTACCATTTTGAAAGATTATCTCTGTTGATTGTTTAGCTATTGTGAAGATTACTTCCACTTCGTTGTATTTTCCTTCTGAGTTTTAATTTTCTTTCTACATGTAAGTTCTTGCACACCATGCCGTCCATGATTTCGTCCGGCAAGATTATTCGACTGGAGCTTGAGAATTTCAAGTCCTACAAGGGTCATCAGACAATCGGTCCTTTTTATGATTTCACTGCCATAATTGGTCCCAATGGAGCTGGGAAGTCGAACCTTATGGATGCCATAAGCTTTGTGCTTGGTGTACGGACTGGGCAACTGCGCGGGGCACAGTTGAAGGACCTAATCTACGCTTTTGATGACAGGGAAAAGGAACAGAAGGGACGGAGGGCGTTCGTTCGGCTCGTTTATCAGATAGGTAATGGTTCGGAGCTCCAATTTACGAGAGCAATCACAAGCACTGGCGGCAGCGAGTATCGAATTGATGGAAAGATTGTCTCCTGGGATGAGTATAATTCGAAGCTGAGGTCACTTGGAATACTTATCAAGGCTCGGAATTTCCTCGTTTTCCAGGTTTGCTCTGCAAACTTCGTTTCTTATTTTAGAAAAGGGTCTACTCCAAACTTTCATATGCTCGTATAATATGTTTTCTTGAACTCTATAATCGCAGGGAATCATTGTAATTTTTATAACTTGTTTTTTCGTCCCCCAGTTCTATTTATGGAACAAAATTGTTATAGATCAATCGGTTTACCGAGTTATCTCAACAACTGAGCAGCGACTAAAAGATTTTTTTTCTTCTTATCTTATAATAAACTTAGCTTTCATCGAATGAAATGAAAGAATATTTAAGGGCATACAAAAGTACAAACCCACAAAAAAAAAAAAAACCTCAAAGCAAAAAACAAAATAATTTTTAATTTTTTTTTTTTTTTTTTTTTTTTAGTTTTCAAAACTTGGTTGGGGTTAAAAACCAGACAAAAAGTTAACAACAAAACAAAAAATCCATAGGTGGAAGTCTCATTTGTAAGGTTGATCTAGTTATTTACTATCTTCTATATTTCTTTCTTTTTTCTTTTTTCCAATGTTTGGTGGATGGGAGAGGTACTTTCTTTTGGGAGGATAATTGCTTGGGGGATAGACACATTTTCTTTCTTTGTACCGTTTAACCTCGACGAGGAACCAGTTGGTGGCTAATGTTCAGATTCACTGTCATTTTCTTCTCCCATTTTGGGGTTTCGATGTCCTTTATCCGATAGGGAAATGGTGAATAATTGTTGGTCTTCCCTTGTTAGGGGAGTTTTGTTGTAGTATGGGGGAAGAGATATTTGTATTTGGAGTCCCTGTCTGTATGATGGCTTGCTTTGTAAATCCTTCTTTCATTGTTTGGTCAATCCCTCTCGAGTGATTCTATCTTTGCCTCATTGTGGAAGGTGAAAATTCTAAAGAAGATTAAGTCTTTGCCTCGTTGTGGAAGATGATTCTATCTTTGCCTCGAGTGGTTCTACATGGAAGAGTTAACACTTTATATCAAGTTTGAAGGAAGATGCCCTTTCTTTATTAGGCCTTTTTATTGATTCCTTCTAGGCGAGCAATTGTGGACCTGGATCATATCCTTTGAAGCTGTTATTTAGCCTATGCTGTTTGGAGTCTTTTCTTTGAGTAGTTTGACTTAAGCCTGGCTAGATGTAGGGGTTGTAGTAGAGAGATGATCAAGAGGTTTATTCTCTATCCTCTATTTCATGAGAGGGGAAGGTTTTTATGGCATGCTGGAGACTGTAGTTTTGTGGGGCCTTTAGGGAAGGAGGAATAACAGGGTATTTAGAGGGCTTGAGAGGTCTTCGAGTGATATTTAGACCTTTATTAGATTCAAAGTTTCTTCTTGGGCTTTAGTGACAAAGCCTTTTTGTAATTCTTCTTTAGGTCTTGTTTAAGTGTTTGACATCTCTTTCTTTAGCTTGCCTCTTTTTTTGTGGGCTTTTCTTTTATGCCGTGTGTTCTTTCATTTCTTATGAAGAACCTCCCAACACCGTCTTGCAATGAAACAATGTAGAAAAATGTGGTCAGGGGCCTAAAGTAGTTGAAGCAAACTTCCTTTGGCTTATCATGACTGTTAAGACTTCTTGAGAGACCAAACGATCAATTTTTTTTAATACAAATTTTAACATTTAGTATCAATACGAGGAAAGTAGTGATTGAAGAGTAGAAAAGTAATTGTTTTTTTTTTAAAAGAAATTTTATAAATTATTTATTTTTTAAAGAACAGTTAAATTTCACGAAAAAATAGGCCATTTATAACTGTGAAGTGCATTGACTAGAAAGAGATGAAAAGAACCGCTTTTTCATAGGATATCAGATGCAGAATGAAGAATCCATTTCATATAAAAAATTGTTCAGGAAAAGGGAAGCTTTCTTCTCACTCCCTTGTGGAGTTTGCATCCTTTGAGCATTAGTCTCTTTTTATTATATCAATGAAAAGGGGAAGGCTTGATGGAGGTACTGAGGAAGTGGTTCTTGGTCCATCAGAAAGCTATAACTCTTTTGTCAAGTGAAATTTCATTTGCTTGAAGCCATGATGCTAAAAGACTTTTGCCTGATTAGTCTCAACACATCCGTCTATGAAGTCTCAGCCAAAGTTTCAGTAGAAAGGTTTAAGGATGTGATCTCTTCTACCATTTTATCTAGTTGAGTTTCATTTATCGAAGGAAGATAGATCCAGACTAAGGAAAAAATAAAGAGGGAACCCAAAACTTGACAATGAGAAGACATATGAGAACGTGAATTGGGGATCTAGGAAGAAAAAGGGTTTGGAATGTTAGAGTTTGCTACTCTGATAGACTGACCAAGTTGTGGATGCCTAAGGCTTAAGTAATACGAAGACAAAGCCAGTTGCATTTAAATGTGAGGAGCAAAGGCTACAAGTACTATATTGCATCATATTAGATAGGCTTTAAAAAGCAGTTCTAGCTTCTTTGATCATGTCAATTGTTGAAGGAAAGTAAGTTGATTGTTTGACATATTCCTGTAGTTAACATGCTTTTTCATTTAGGGTGATGTAGAATCAGTTGCATCCAAAAGTCCCAAAGAACTCTCGGGACTTCTTGAGCAAATCTCTGGATCTGATGATTTCAAGAGAGAATATGAAGAGTATGAAGAGCAGAAAGCCAAAGCTGAAGAAAATTCAGCACTTGTATATCAGAAGAAAAAGACTATTGTGATGGAAAGAAAACAGAAGAAAGAGCAAAAGGAAGAAGCTGAAAAACACCTCCGTTTGCAAGATCAACTGGTATGCAATCTGCGGTTTCTGAATACATAGAGCATGATGGAAATAATTCCTACACTGAACAATACTTGATGTCTGTGCAGCTAAGTTGTTATTGCCCTGCATTGAAGTATCATCTTGCTTATTCTCTTGTATTGTAAATTTTAATAATTTTAGGAGTTTGTGGGACTTTCTTTAGATTATTAAAATTTTAATTTTTTTTCTTTCCATTTTCCTATCTGCAGAGATCTTTGAAGAAAGATCACTTCTTGTGGCAATTATTTGTTATAGAAAAGGACGTCGTAAAACTTAATGATGATCTTGAAGCTGAAAGGAGAAGCCGTGATGATGTCATGGAACAAATTGATGGTTTTGAACACGAAGCATTGAAAAAGAGAAAAGAACAAGCTAAGTATTTTAAGGAAATTGGTAACTGCGAGAAGAGAATTGCAGAGAGAAGTAATAAGCTTGATAAGAATGTAAGTGCGCCAACTTCATTTTGTTGAATTCATTTCAAAACATTTTAAATGAATCATCTCAAAAATGCAGTTTGACGCTTAAAGTTTTCTTCAGCATAACTGGTATGGAGGACAGCTAAATGGTTTTTCTGTTGTAGTTGTGGACCTCTTTATTGATTAATGCTTAATATTATGAAGAATTGTTTTTTTAAGGGTCTGTGATCATTAATTTTATATTTAACTTGCGCTCTGTTGATTATTCATCAAACATTTTTTTAAAAAAATTTATTGCCATGCTTTGCAGCAACCCGAGCTTCTTAAATTGAAAGAAGAAACATCTCGAATAAATTCAAAAATCAAGAGAAGTAGAAAAGATCTTGATAAGAAAATGGAACAAAGGAGAAAACACGCTCAATATATAAAGGAGTTACAGAAGGGCATACGGGATCTCAATGCAAAGCTGGAGGACTTACATGAAAAAGGCCGAGACAGTGGTGAAAAACTAAAGTTGGATGACCAAGAGCTGAGGGAATATTGTCGAATGTAAGTCTTTATTTATTTAATTTTTTGATTGAAAATGATTCTATGTTGATACTATTTCCTTACCCTAAAAATTAGTCATATTAACTAGATTTGGGACTTCATTTTGAGAATATCCTTTAAAAATTATGCTTCTATAGATTGTACTTGACATCGTTGATGCTTGTTTGGGAATGTTGTTTCTGATGCATGACATGAGAATTCTTATATTTCTTTGTGAAAAGGTATTTTCTTGATTCATTAAACCAATAATGAAGTTCATAAACATGTCTTTACTTTTGGAGAAGAGTTTGATTTGGTTGAAACTGGAAGCATAAAGTTCTTGAATGCTCATGCTAGGGTGCATAATAATGAAGTTCATGTCATTTATGGATACCGTACCGGATAACGGGTGCATAATCCAACATCTAACACTCATGCTAGGGTACAATACTGGCACACTCGTGCCGCCTGGTACTGTTCTCGAAAGACCCATTTCAAATGAAGTCACCTGAGACACTCGTCTCTAAACGCTTGCCCTCACTGTGACACACGCATGTGCCATAGGGTAGCTCGCTTAGGCCACAAAGCCCAAAGGTGGTGGAGAGTTGACATCATATCTCCCCCTATAGTACATTTTGAGGCATTTTCAATACTTCTCGGTAGACATCATTTTGGCGAACGGTCATACAGTGTCGTGGAGCGTCCTTCCGGTGTCCAATTGACACCAAATTTGGTGAGCATTCATATTTCATATGGACGGACTTGACTCTAGAACCGCACTCCCAAATTCTCTTTGGAACCCCGACTTTCGAGGTTAAGGCCTGGGGCCCTGACCCTTCAACAAGCTTGTCCTTGGAAGGAGGGTAATCGTAAAACATTTAAAGAAAAGGAGGCATCTTTTGATTTTTTGTGTTATAGCATACAACTCACCAGCTCTTGGTTGTGTTATAACCGCAAGAACTTCATTTGTAACTACACTGTGTCTATCATCCTTCACGATTGGAGGCTCTTGTAGATTCTTGGGGAGGGGTTTTCTAAACCCATTGCCCATGGCGTTTTGCCCATTCTAAAATATCTTTGTTTCTCGTTAAAAAAAAAAAAAAAAAATCTGAGAGGATCATATTGATGTTGACATTGTTCTCAAACCTTTGCCTTTCCCTTAGTTTTAATTGTAGTTGGTAATTGGTTTCTTGATGCTGCAGCAAGGAGGAAGCTGGGATGAAAACTGTAAAACTAAGAGATGAAAAGGAGGTATTAGATAGGCAACAACATGCTGATATTGAAGCTCAGAAGAATTTGGAAGAAAACCTTCAACAATTAAATAACAGGGAGAATGAATTGGAGTCACAAGAGGAGCAGATGCGAACAAGACAGAGAAAAATTCTTGATAGTTCAGCTAGACATAAGGATGATGTTGCAGATCTGAAAAAGGATTTGCATGCCATGAAAGATAAGCATCGAGATGCCAGGTTAATTTTTTTTAGTTATCGCTTTCATACTGGCGATGAAGTCTGTTTAAGTATTCTCTGGTTCTGCTATTGCATTCTTTGAAGGTTGTCATTTGTTTCATACATATTTAAGTTAGCATAGTCTAGATTAATGTGGCACAAAAAAATCTTATGTTATGTTTAATTTTTAACTTGATCCAGGAATAAATATGAAAACCTAAAGTCCAAAATTGGAGAGATTGAGAACCAACTGCGTGAGTTGAAGGCTGATAGATATGAAAATGAAAGAGATGCCAGATTATCTCAAGCTGTTGAAACATTGAAACGGCTGTTTCAAGGAGTTCATGGTCGTATGACTGATCTTTGTCGTCCAACACAAAAGAAGTACAACCTGGCTGTTACTGTTGCAATGGGTAAATTTATGGATGCAGTGGTTGTTGAGGACGAACAGACAGGAAAAGAATGTATTAAGGTACATATTCGAGCCCATCTCCTCTTTTTTGCCCCTAGTATAAAGCATAGTAGCCCTTTTATTTGTCTTGGTCAGTAAGCTTCTCTTATGAAATATTTTTTTTCATATGTTGTACTGTACACACTTATTTTATCGGATGATTATTACTTCATTTTGATTTCGTAAAGAGGTGGAGAGTAATGTTTCTCTCACTCTTGTTCTTGTCATCAATTTCCCCCACTGTCGTTAGCCTTTGTTGGAGTATTGATATGATTAAATTTACCATAACCCATCTGCTTAAACTCCTTTAATGTCATTTCCTACCCTAGCTATTATTGATTTTCACTTGTTGGGCATGGTACAAATTTTCAAATTCACAAGCGAGGGGTGTTTCAGTGTTGATATAATTAAATTTACTGTAACCGTCAACTTAAGATTTTTGGTTGATTGGTGATTTAACAACCCTAGTTTTTCCCCTTACTAGTGTTGTTTTTTTAGAATTTATGATGTTTCCTTGTATTTTCTTGGTCCTCCACTCTGACCATGTGCTTTTTCTAGTTTTTTTTTTCCCACATTGAATACAAACGTTCATAATTGGATTATGTAGTTCAACGGCAGTCGAGTTGTTTTGACTGATGGAAGCTGACAAATAAGAGACAGTATTGCTGACATTTATAGATTGGCTTATAGAGGAAGAAAATGCTTTGTCATGGTGCTGGTAGGTTTTAACAAATTTAGGTAGCTTAAATCCCAAAGAGCGTTATCCATGTGGAAGAGTAGGCATGAGGTAATGAAAATGCTCTCTTCTCTCGTCTTGGGTTTCCTTTCTGTTAGTCTTTGGGTTTTCAAGATTCTATTCTCATCATCTCTGCTTTTTCCTCTTGTAGCCATTTTAGTTTTTAAAATCATCACGTCTGTTTGAGTACGTCCATTAAGAAAAAAGGTAGCTGCTGAGTTGACAAAAAAAATATTTTGTACTTGGGCTGAAAATGGTTCCTTTATTGTTGAAGATGTGGAAATAAGTGTCCTGATGCCCCATTCTTAATTCGAAAAGCGGACTTTCAATGGAAGGGAAATTCTTATCTGCCTTTTCCAAACAAGCTTATAACTTTCCAAACATTCTTAAGTTTCTTTTATTTTTTATTTTTTTATTTTGAGATTTTTTTTTAATCTTGGAGAAGGGATGTTTGTCTTTGGAGTTCTAATCGTTCAAAGGCTTGCTTGAAGTTCATTCTTTCAGTGTTTGATGAGTCCTTCCCCATCTAGCAGTTCTATCTTTACTTCATTGTAGAAAGTGAAAGTTAAGTTTTTTGTGTGTGAAGTCATGCACAAGAGTTAACAATATGGATTTGATTTCCAGGAAGATGTACCACTTGGTAAGGTCAATTTGATTTTTGTATGTCCTTTTAGCTTTCATTTTTGTCGAATGAAAGTTCAATTCATAAAAAAAGAAGTTAATGTTAAATGCAAAATGCTATTCATGGCATAGCAAGAAGAATATAGAAAAGTTATGATGTAGAAGATTTCCCAAACTGAATTAAAATCTTAAACATGTCCTTGAAAGTCTTTGATGTTGTCTTTTCTTCCCTTTATTTGATTTCTACCTTAGATGATAATTTATCCGAGATCTCAATGCGTTTGAATTTCTTGTATTTAACATGCTTGCCTTTGTTTATCAAATTTTATGTACCTTTATTAGTTTTGATACAAGGGGTTTGGTTTACTTTATATGTAAATGCAATACTTTTCCTGGCTTTCCTGCAGTATTTGAAAGAACGAAGGCTTCCTCCTCAGACATTCATACCTCTTCAGTCTGTTCGTGTAAAGCCCGTCATTGAGAGACTGCGTGCTTTAGGTGGTAGTGCAAAGTTGGTCTTTGATGTTATCCAATATCCTTCTACGGTTCTATTACTTGGACACCGGAGGAGAAACACTTGTTACCTGTTTATGTTTGGAGATAATCTTCTTCACCAACGTTTTGGTACATAGCTGTCTATTAAGTTAATTATATGCGATGTTACATAAAATTTTTAAAATCAGGAGAAAATAATCTATACCTTGAATTAATTACCTTTTGAGCCAGATCATAACATTGCTATAAAAACGAGGAACAATCGTGTCTAGCTATAAAAACGTTCACACAGCTAGCTACAACTAAAAAAGAAGGATAAGGGGTGATAAACTCACTACTTAAGTTTAGAGTTCATTCTTTTTTAATTAAAATTTAACTCACTGTGCTAACTATATATGGATATGAAACTGGAAATTTCCTTTGAAATATTTCTGTATGATTGGTTTAATTCCTTTATTCTCAAGAAATTGTGATCCATTTTCTGACATTTGATTTTTCATTTTCTAAAATCATATTTAAGTAATTTTAAACTGCTAGTGGGTAATAGACGAGAATATGCTATGAATTTGTATGCTTAACAACCACACTTTTAATCCGACATTGGAGAAGGCAATTGTTTTTGCTGTGGGAAATACTCTTGTTTGTGACGACCTTGATGAAGCCAAGGCTCTGAGCTGGAGCGGAGAAAGATATAAAGGTAACATTTAGTCAGTTTTAAACTATATTTTATAGCTCCATCAGGTTTATCTTATGGTTACTTTGCTTATGCTTGAACTAGTTGTAACTGTTGATGGAATTCTGCTTACGAAATCTGGCACAATGACTGGGGGTACCAGTGGTGGCATGGAAGCGAGGTCAAACAAATGGGACGATAAAAAGATTGAAGGTACTCAATCCATTCATTGATTATGGTTTTTTGGAACTATATCATTTATAGTTACTGTTTTGTAGGGTTTAAGAAAAAAAAAGAACAGTATGAATCAGAGCTAGATGAACTTGGATCAATCAGAGAGATGCAACTAAAGGAATCTGAAGCATCTGGGAGGATTAGTGGACTTGAGAAAAAGATTCAGTATGCAGAGATTGAGAAGGTGATTACCCTAAAATATTCTTGTCGTTGTCGTACTCCTTCAAACAGAATCTTTGTATAGAAAAATCTAATTCTTAGAAAAAGAGAGAAATGAATGTGAGGTTGACTATGAGATGTTTTATTGCAGCGAAGTATTGAAGACAAACTTGCAAACTTGAGGCAAGAGAAGGAAATTATAAAAGAAGAAATTGATCGAATAAGTCCTGAACTTCAGAAGGTAATATTATGATCATACGTCAACCTTTTTATTTTCTGTACACATTTAAAAATTCAACTGTAATGTTGTATTGTTATAATTGTAGTTGAAGAATGGGGTTGATAAGAGGAACACAGAAATTAGGAAGTTGGAGAGGAGGATCAATGAAATTGTTGACCGGATATATCGAGATTTCAGCAAATCTGTTGGGGTGGCCAACATACGAGAATACGAAGAAAACCAACTCCAATCTGTGCAGCATATGGCCGATGAACGTGTTAGCTTGAGCAGTCAGCTGTCAAAATTGAAATGCCAGTAGGTTCCCGCGTTTTTACATTTATCCTACCATGCTTAGCGTACTTATGCTTCTATGTTTAAGAAAATAAAACACATGCACAATGTTCTTGTTCCTTGCACATTGAGAGCTGGTGAATAATGCACGGTTTTGCTCAAGTAGGGGTGTATCAGAGTTTTTTTTGTACATTCTTTTGGTTTATTGAGCCCAAATCTTTGGCTGATACCATATTTTCTACTGAACTTTAGTTCTACTATTGTATATAAATGAATAGTTCGTAACTTCCAATTATAGTCAACTCATTTCTATGCTAATAGAACATATTCTGTTTGTGACCTAACAACACAGGTTGGAGTATGAACAGAATCGGGACATGGAATCACAAATTAAAGAACTAGAATCTACTTTGACTTCTTTGGAGCATGGTTTAAGAAAGATTCAAAACAAAGAAGCTGATACCAAATCAACCGCCGAAAATGCCAATAATGATATCGATCGCTTGAAGGAGGAACTAGCTGGTAAGTTCTCGTCGCGGAATATATACAATATATATACATATATATCTATTTGTTTCTGAAATTCTATTTTACTTACCATTTGCAAAAATACTTTGTGAAAATTTTGAGCTTTTTTTTTGCAGCATGATCTTACCATATCAAATTCTCTTGTAAAACTCTGGAATAGGACAGTTCTTGCATATATTATAAAAGATCTGATTTTTATTTGTTTCTTTTTCCTTTTAGTATGGCTCACAGTGGAATTCTATCAAAGGAATAGAAAATAGAGGATCTAAGAGTTTTTATTTTATTTTATTTTTAAATTTGGGTATCGAAAACCATGATCTATCTGTGTAGGCACTGGAACTTCCATCATGACTTAGAGCCTTGAGATCTGATCTTTTTAGTATGACATCTAAGTTTCAAGAAAGACATTTATTCAAGTTGAAATGGCACGTATTTCATTTACTAAACTCGAGAATCTCATTGATAGGAACAATTTTTTCCTCATATCATACCAACAAGGCGGATTTCATAAACGTGGTTTATTGTTCTTTATCGTTTGTCCAGTTAACAACTATTGCCCTAATATTTCTTCCATGTGAATTTTGGGTAACTTTTGGTTGTAGTGCTTTTATGGAAGAACACTTCTTTATAAACATAGTTTTTTGTTTTTTATTGTTCCTCTAGTTAAAAATTCATTGTCTTTTCAGAGTGGAAGTCGAGGTTGGAAGACTGTGAGAAGGATATGCAGGAATGGAAGAAGAAAACATCTTCTGCTACAACTAGCATATCAAAACTGAGTCGTCAGATTAATTCTAAGGTTTTGTTTTAAGGCTTTTGATATTTGTCGACACGGTATGCGTACCATGGTACCGAACCCTTTTTAAAAGTATTTTGATATTAGATATTGTATGATTTAAAATAGGTGATCTGTGATCGTTTCTTCGACCTCTTAACATATTGCTTTTACGTCACTCATTTTTATTTCTTTTTTCTCATATGAAAATATCAGAAGTTAACAAATCTTCAATAAAAAAAATGTATAGTATATATAATAAATATGTCCTTGCTCTCTTAATTGAATTTTTTGTGGTTCTTTGCTCTTAATTCTTTATATAAGCATAGTAAACCATGATGGATATCCACCATATTTTTTCTTCCAGGAGAGCAACATTGAACAGCTGATCACACAGAAGCAGGAAATAGTGGAAAAATGTGAATTGGAAAATATAGTTCTTCCCACTATCTCAGACCCCATGGAGATTGAATCATTGACGCCTGGCCCTGTTTTTGATTTTAGCCACCTCAATAGATCCTATCAACAGGAGAAGAGATCATCTGATAGAGAGAAACTTGAGATGGAGTTTAAACGTAAGATAGATGGCTTGATATCTGAAATTGAAAGAACTGCACCAAATTTGAAAGCACTAGATCAATATGAGGCTTTGAAAGAGAAGGAAAGAATAATATCTGAGGAGTTTGAAGCAGTTAGGAAAGAGGAGAAAGAGGTGGCTGATAAATTCAGCTCTATTAAGCAAAAAAGGTGATCCTTTTTAATTGCATCCTTATGTTTGAAAGGCCCTTTCATTTGATCTATTAGTTAACCTTGAGAAGCATATTCGAATGTGTCTAAAATTATAATATGAGATGTGTATGTAAATGTAACACTCACTAGGGGTCTTAAAAAGACATTATCACTTCAACGCAAACTAATTCGAACAAAGTATGCATAGTTGGGTTGAAAGATTAGCTAACGAGTTACGGTGAATTTAATTATATCAATACTCTAATGGATTTTAGTCGTCTTTCAACCCAATCTAATTCAAGAACACACTTGGATTATTTATGGTCATGTTCTTTCGTTCTAGTCGTGTCGTCAACACCATTCCATATGTTGGAGGGGCGTCAATGCTTCATAGCCTTATGTTATACATTGTTATGTTGATATTCTCATTTATTTATTCTGAGACATGTGGATACTACTATTGTACTTGTATGTTGGACTCTCCAATGTAGGTTATTTAGTTGCCAACATGTTGTACCTGAATGATCAGTTATAATTCTTGGGAGAAATCTTTTCTTGAGCTGCACTAATTTGCAGTTTGTGTGTATTTGCTGAGTTAGTGTTGACAACTGCAGGTACGAGTTGTTTATGGATGCTTTCAACCATATTTCTGGAAACATTGATAAGATTTATAAGCAATTGACAAAAAGTAATACACATCCCTTGGGTGGAACGGCATATTTGAACCTGGAAAATGAGGATGAACCATTTTTACATGGCATCAAGTATACTGCTATGCCTCCAACGAAGCGGTTTCGTGATATGGAACAATTATCTGGTGGAGAAAAGACTGTTGCAGCACTAGCATTGCTTTTTTCCATTCATAGGTATGATGGTGTTGATGCTTGATCTTACACCTATGAACCTTCAGTTTCTTATGAGTCTCTCTCTAATAGATCATAGACTTTCCACCGAACTTGACTCCCCAACCAATGCCCCCTCAGGTTGAGTCAATAGGATAAGATGGTTGTTATTATTTTATTAAACTACATCATTGCAGTGTCAAGTACCATATGTTATAGAATATTTTGGTGAGATCCTACCTTTGTTGTTGGGGTTGAGAATGAAACATTCTTTATAAGGGTGTGGAAACTTCTCCCTAGCATACGCTTTTTAAAAACCTTAAGGGCAAGCCTAAAAGGGAAAGCCCATGAAGGATAATATCTGCTAGCGGTTGGCTTGGACTGTTACAAATGGTATTAGAGCGAGATATCGGGCGATGTGCCAGTAAGGAGGCTGAGCCCCGAAGGGAGATGGATTGAGGGGTCACACATTGATTGGAGAAGGAAATGAGTGACAGCTAGGACACTGGACCCTGGGGGTGGATTGTGAGATCCCACGTTGGTTGGGGAGGAGAACAAAACATTCTTAATAAGGGTGTGGAAACCTCTCCCTAGCAGACGTGTTTTAAAAACCTTGAGTGCAAGCCTGAAAAGGAAAGTCCAAAGAGGATAATATCTATTAGCAGTGGCTTGGGTTAATTTTGCCGTAGAGGAAGCCAATAAACTTGTTAAGAGCCAACAATTTATTTTGTCAACTGATGCCTGTTTACATTATCCAATGTATTTCAGTTTTAGGCCTTCGCCCTTTTTCATTTTGGATGAAGTGGATGCTGCCTTAGATAACTTGAACGTTGCGAAGGTCGCTGGTTTCATTCGATCGAAGTCATGTGAAGGTGCCAGGATGAATCAGGACGACGATGGAAGTAGTGGTTTTCAAAGTATTGTTATATCACTGAAGGATAGCTTTTACGACAAAGCCGAAGCTTTAGTCGGGGTTTACCGGGATTGCGAGAGAAGGTAAGTTCATAAAACATTTTTTTTACACAAACGAATCTGAATGATTTAATATGCAAGATTTTGGCTATTGTCTGTTGCATTCTTGTTCGTTAGCCTAATCTCTTGTTTCCATGCTCATGGCCAAAACGTCGTTACGAATAATGCACTTGTATTTTACAGCTGCTCGAGAACGTTGACCTTTGACCTTACCAAATATCGAGAATCATAGAAAGCATAATTTGACTGGTTGAAATCTGTAGAATGCCAACAAATGTACATTACACTGTTGTAGACAAGCTTCTTCAATCCCATGCATAAGAACTGATGCTGGATTCGTATCTCTGATGGAATGATACCTTACAATTAGAAGATACTTGCAGAAGTATTCCTTGTAATTATAATGGTACAATATACTTCCCTTGGTTAATTAATTCTGAAAAATATTGTGTAAGCCATTTGTCGCCATATCCCTTAGTTTATAGTCAATCATTCCTTTATATTTTAATATTTATTTGCTGAGAGGGCTTTATATTATTTTTATTAGCACCAATATAACATTCATATTCATAATCATGTTGGTGAATGATTTTAAGCATCACCATTGAGTTTTTCATTTGGACAGTGGCAGAAAAATATGATTGATGAACGGGTTGAATTTTGTTTGTAGATCCATTGAAGTTTGAGCTTGAGTATTAAGTAGCATTTGAGTGACATGTCTATATCGATATAATTCAAATATACTAATCGACCATTCAGAAAAGCAAACTAAAAATACCTCAAAATATACTATATAGGAGTGACTAGTTTGCATGAGATGAGCTGGGCATGGGGTACCCTATGTCGTCCGCCACGCCCACACTCCAAGCACAATGCGCTGCACATGGGTATATTCTTGAAGTGTAGAAGTCGAAGGCCGAGGGTGTTTGGTGCTGTGGCAAAACATAACAACAATTTATTGATATATACTCTGGATCATGACTTTTTGGATTATATGAGTTATGCTATCTCCCACCAAGCATATGTCATTCAATTTGGCTTTTAGCACTTGACTTCTTCTCTATGGCTTGGTTTCTGCCGGCCATCTTCCTAAGGTCGGATCACAAAATTAAAAAGAAACAAAAGATGCAGAAAACTAAGCTCTTATGTCTGCCATTAAAATGGCTCCCATGCCCTTTCATCACCAACCTCTCACACCCATATATTTTCTTCCTCTCCCCTTACCCTCAGTCTTTCGCTTTTCCAATGAAGCTCAGCCGACCGGAGGTTGATAATGGCTGCCTTCTTCAACCACCCGATCCCGATGAACCTTGGGATTTTGAGCTCCCCTCTTCTTCAATCTCCAACACTCCCATCTTTCATAACCAAGCCTTCAACTTGCAGAGCAGCAATGAGTTTGCATACTCGGTTGACCATGTCAATGACTTATTGGAGTCTAGCACCGATGATACCACGAATGGTGACGAGCTCCAAGTTCATGTAGGGAATGGGAGAAGTAAAGATGTTGATGATCATGGGTTAACTTTGATCAGCCTCCTTTTTGAGTGTAGTGTTGCGATCTCTGTCGACAATCTTGTGGAGGCACACCGAATGCTTCTCGAACTCACTCAAATGGCGTCACCTTATGGGCAGTCGAGTGCAGAGCGTGTCGTTACATACTTTGCAGCTGCCATGTCTAGCAGAGTCATAAACTCCATATTGGGAATCTGCTCTCCTTTACTGGACTACAAAAGCATAAGCAATTCCTTCCAAATTTTCAACAATGTTTCACCATTACTCAAGTTTGCTCATTTGGCTTCAAACCAAACCATACTTGAATCTCTCTCACAATGTGTTGATCCAATTCATATCATAGACCTTGACATCATGCAAGGCATACAATGGCCCCCACTTTTTCAAGCTCTCACCACGAAAATGGACGATTCCCGCTCTCGCCATGTGAGGATCACTGCCATGGGAACCACCATGGAGCTTCTCCTCGACACAGGAAAACAACTCTCAAACATTGCTCGACAACTTGGCATATCTTTCGAGTACAACCCTATTGCTACAAAGGTTGGAAAAGTCGACATATCAATGGTGAAACTCCGACAAGGCGAGACGGTGGTCGTGAACTGGGTTCGACACTGTCTTTATGATGCAACCGGGGATGATTGGAAAACCCTTGGACTAATTCAACAACTAGGACCTAAAATTTTCACATTTGTGGAGCAAAATATGTGCCATGGAGGTTCATATCTAGATCGCTTTGTTAGCTCTTTGCATTACTATTCTGCCATTTTCGACTCTCTTGGAGCTTGTTTGAGCAGCAATGACAGTAACAGAAATCAAGTGGAGCACAATATTCTGTATAGGGAGATCAATAACATATTGGCAATTGGAGGGTCATCAAGAAGTGGAGAGGAGAAGTTTAAGGAATGGAGAAGTGAACTGCGAAAGTGTTTAATGGAAGTACCAATGAGTTCAAACTCCATAGCTCAAGCTTGGTTGATGTTGAATATGCAATCAAATAATCAAGGGTTTACTCTTGTACAAGGGGAAGGTGGGGCACTAAATCTTAGATGGAAGGATACAAGTCTCTATACAGCTTCATCCTGGACTCGTTGCAACGTGGGAGTTGCTTGAATGGTTTCTAAGCTTAGAAATTAGACGCTAAAAGTTTCGTATTTAGAAAGTTTCGGTATCTTTCAGTTTTGGATTATGTTAGGATTGTGTTCTTATTTAGTTTCTGCCATATTATCGACAAAATATATCATTACCCACGAACTGTTCATCATACTATGTCAATTCTGCCCAAAAAAAATGATCTAATAAGTATGTCATTTCATACCAGAAGCTCAAAAACTCTAAATTTATAGCTTAATCTATACCATGAGGCATTTCATATAAGGATATAATCTCCATTTCCTTCAACTTAAATCCTGAAGGCTTCAAGCAAATGGTTTGATAAGATTTCATCATCTCAAAAAGGTAATAAACATTTGTGCTCAATTGTGAAGATGAGAAGGAGAGAGAGTTTCCATGTACAGTAGATGAACCTAGTCGAAATCATGTATATCTCAGTTGAAAATAAAGGGAACTTATCATACTACTCAGGGGTTTCGAAGAGCAGCCAATCGCTTTTCGAGCTCGTCAACACCCGAACTGCAAAATATCAGCAACAAAGTAGCACTTTTTGAAATAAAAACAAAAGGAACAACTTATGATTATACCATTTCCATGATCATTTTATGATATAACAAATAAATTCTCTTTTGATTTATGCAAGAAGAAGAATGTTAATGGGAAATACTTCGTACCTGCTGACACCCTCGGTATTCCTCGGCACAATTCTTCCTTTCGGAGCTGATGAAAGCTGGATCAAATACACATGATCCAATCAGTTCAGTTTCAATATCCAGTTGTCAAGACTTCAAAAAGATGCAAAACCAATTTTAACATACCTGTGAGGCAACGTCAACGCCGATTTCATCGAGCACCTGTTCAGAAGGAGGAAGTAGTGTTATTGCATTTAGTTCTTAACTAAGCACTTTGACCCCTTGCTCACAAACTTATAACTTTAAATTCAATGCACACAATCACCAAGAGAAAACCAAAAGGTAAGGGCCAGAGCTTCAAATTATGTACTGATGATTGGAGCTTGTTACCAAGAAACAATTTTGAGCGAACTATTTTCTACACCTCCTGCTCCACCCGAGTCGATTGGAATAAAGAGAGGAGAAAATGATGGCAACTGTAGGAGCTTACCTGATTCGTTAGATCTTCAGTTTCTTCTTCAGCTAAATCATCATCCAGGGCATCATCTATGGCATCTGAAATCATCTCCGTCTGCCAATGAGATAACGTGAGGATCCAGAAACATGAAACATAAAACGGCAAAGCAGAACAAATTTTTCACAACAGTTCAAAATTTTGATAACATGGATTCTAATTGCATTAGGAGTATGGCATAGTTTCCTGCAAACAATGACTATGAGTCAAAACTTATCCCCTTAACAGAAGTCAAAATTTCATGCTAATATTTAATCGTTTCTTTCATTAACATCCTCGGAAGTCTGATGTGCCTAATATAGCGCTATCATCATGCCGTGCTAATTTCAACCAAAAAAAAAAAAAGTATACCAACAGGAAGGGCAAGGTGTCGTAGGTCACTATGCATGTAGAAAGCACAAAATAAAGAAAGCTTGCTAATTCAAATGCTTTTCTTCCTATATAAACGTGTGTGGAAAAAACATATTTACTTAGAGCAAGATCTTACAGTCATATCCATCTGTGCGGACTGCTTCTGAAATTCTCTAATGACCTTTGCTTGCTTAGCGGGATCCATTTGCTGCAGATGAGTATGGTAACAATTATATATAATTTTTTTCTTCAGATCAGTCTTATTTTCATTCTTTTTTCTAATTGAAATTTTCTGGAGTGTTGCACAGCCAAAAATGAGACAATTGCTGCTATATATAATTGTTTTCAACTTAGTTATGCTAGATTTGCTTCACCCAAACAACACCCTTTTATTGCCTCTACCTGGCGTGTCGAATACAGCTACTCAACCATATGTAAGATTTTATTAATATCCAAATTTTCATACCTTATTCATAACCGACATTGCTTTACCGGCACTCTTCATGCCAGCAGCAACGGAGGTTTGAGCATGCATTGCCTGCAAAAAGTCGGTATGTGACATTAATAATATAACATATTTAAACATTTGAGCGAAAAAGATGTCTATAGATCTCATGTATGCACACAAGAAAACTATAAATCTGATTGCACTAACTCAACAAAATAAGAAAAGAGAGGAATTAGGCACTTGACTTCACCTGTGTATGAGTTGCTATGCCTCTCATTTGAGCTCGACTTCCTTGCAAGTTTGCAATTTGCTGTCTAAGTCTAACTAGCTGGCGAGCAAGGATCTTTGTTGCTGCCTGAAGAAATGAATAAATGATGCTAAAAAACATTAATACTCGGAGAAATCTCAGAAGTAGAATTTTTCAAGACTTAAAGAGTCTAAGATTGATACAATCTGGTCCAGAATATGAAATGTACCTCATTTCCTGTTTTGGCAGTTCTCTTTATCTCTGCGACAAGCTTCTTTTCCTGATAAGATAATAAGTCAAATCATAGTAAAAACACAGGAAATTTAGAGAACAGCCATCTTTAAATGCTCTTCACGTACTTCTAATTGCAATGCTCCGATTTCCTTCTCTATACCTGCAAAAAGAAAGGTGAGAAAAATAAGCAAAAAGATGTGACCACTTAGTGCTATCACAAATGGTATCAGAGCCAGACATCAGATGGTGTGTCAGTGAGCACGCTAGGCCAAAGAGGGGTGGATAGTGAGATCCCACATCGGTTGGAGAGGGCAACGAAGCATTCCTTATAAGGGTGTGGAAATCTCTCCCTAATAGACGCGTTTTAAAACCGTGAAACTAATGGCGATACGTAACGAGCCAAAGCAGACAATATCTGCTAGCGGTGGGTTTGAGCTGTTATAAATGGTATCAAACCCAGACACCAGGGGGTGTGCTAGCAAGGATGCTAGGCCAAAGGGGGGTGGATTGTGAGATTCCACATCGGTTGGAGAGGGAAACAAAGCATTCCTTATAAGGGTGTGAAAATCTCTCCCTAGCAGACACATTTTAAAACCTTGAGGGAAAGCCTAGAAGAGAAAGTCCAAATAGGACAATATCTGCTAGCGGAGGGCTTAGGCCGTTAAACTCTGAAGACTATCCATTCCAGAAAGGAATCCCAAAACATTAGTACTATCTTCTACAAATTCAAACCACAACATGAATGGTATAGCATGAAGAAAAGACCCAAAGTTCAAGCCCAAAATTTCTTCCCATTTTCTCTTTAAGGGAAGGGTTGGGGGTAATCATAGTTCCATGCTTCTTTGAGCCATTCAGTCCGAAAGAAACATCATGATGAACAACGAATGAAGTGTAAAATACACGAATATAATGAGAAACATGAACATATTTAAAGAAACAAAAGGGTGATCATGACTATAAAACCAGATGAATTCCTTCCTAATCAAGTGCAGGTAAGAAACATCAATAAGATACCTCTCGTAGAGCGCGTCATTTCCCTTTTACTCTCCCGAAGAGCTTCTGAAATCAAAACAAGTCCAATCACACAACGAGCAACACAAGACGAACGAAACAAACATAATCCAGTTTAATTCGCAGAAAAAAAATACAAAAATCAGAAAGCGGAACTCAGACGAACAAGTTGCCGCTACAAATTTAGATAAACAAATCATCAAAGTGGAACGAAATCAATGAAGTAGAAAAGATGGCAGCAATTCGGGACGACCTTTGGCGTTGGGTTTCTTAGAAAAGATATTCATGGCGCCCAAGAGAATGATACTGAGCACAACGCAGATGAATTTAGACGAACTTCTGCAGGGAAAACCCGGCGGATGATGAAAGGGGAAATTCACAAATAAACAAGAACGTGAGAAGGATGATGTTGAATCGAAACAAACACAAATAACCGATCCTTCTGTAATCGTTGGGATGGAACATCAATTAATGCTATTCGAAATTCGTGCTTTAATTCTAAAACAGTCGCATTCCAGAGAGGTCAACTTTTTCTATGGGGGTTTCTGTTCTAATTCACAAGGTCAACTTTATAATGTATTTTCGCTCAAAATTTTAAAAACTCCCCCGAACATTTTCATACCTTTGTACATCCTGGTTGACACATCATTCCGTGTCTGACTATAATACCATTTGTAACAGTTTAAGCTCATCGCTAATAGATATTGTCCGCTTTTGTCCATTACGTATCCTCTCGTTTTAAAACGTGGAGAGATTTTCACACCCTTGTAAGGAATGTTTCGTTGCCATCTTCATCCGTTGTGGAATCTCACAATCCACCCCCTTCGGGAACCAGTATTATACACAGAGACCAGACACGGGGTGGTGTACCAATGAGAACATTAGGCCTCCAAGGGGTGAATTGTGAGATTCAATATCAGTTTGAGAGAGATACGAAACATTCTTTACAATGGTGTGAAAAAACTTTTTTTTAGTATACGCGCTTTAAAACCTTGAGTGAAAGCGAATGAAAAACTCAAATATGACAATATCTACTAAAATATTAACTGAGAGCAAATAGAAAACTGCAATATCTACTGACAATAGGCTTGTGTTTTTATATTAAATTTTAAAATTTATTATATATGAAAGATATGAAAATTTTGTTTGAATTAATACCAATAAATTGTTCACTCATTTAAACAAGAATTTAATTATTTGTGGCTGCGATGAATTTTATAGCTTGAATTCAGTTAAAATTAGATACTCAAAACTTGGATATATCTTAAACCCAAAGGTACTGATCCAAAACCCCACCCAGATACCCAACTAAGCAGCCGATTCTAAAGATGAACAGCAGCCTCCGGCTGTTCCCAACGTGTCCGTGCTCAGCACGACTACCCACAATTCCAAAGCCAACTTCGTTGGTTTTCATTGACAATCCAAGCCACTTTCCGCATTTGAAGCCAGCGAAGAGGAAGCAGCAATTAGCATCGTGTACCAGTTATGAAGTCGGTGGAGGTTATCCAGAGGAGCAATTGGATATGCAAGATAGAAGACGATCCAGAAAAGAAGGGAATCCGAAAATGGACACTTCCGAGTACGAAGCTCTCCTCAAAGGAGGCGACCAAGTCACCTCTGTTCTTGAAGAGATGATTCTCATCGTAAGTTCTTTCTTATATACTTGTTCAGATTCTTAACGGATTATAGATTTTTCTGGATGGATTTAACGCAATGATCTGAGAATTGAAAGCTTATATAGTAGTGTAGAGCTGAAACTCAGCTGACTGATGGGTTAATAAGAGAAGAAGAATTGCTTACAGCTAGTATACTAGCGACATGTATCAACTATTATGTTAGTGTTCCAGTGATGAGTAACAGATAAATGTATTAGATAGTTGTTTCTCCTTAGCTTCCCAATCAAGAACGGTCAGCTTGGTTCGAAATTCCAACCTAACCAATTGAGCTATGCTTGGGTTGGGATTTGCATTCAAAGAGACATGTGTGGTGTCATTGGTCTTGGACTTAGCTTGACATTTTGTAACCGCTCAAGCCCACCTTTAGCAGATATTGTCATCTTTGGGCTTCTCCTCAAGGTTTTAAAATGCGTCTGCTAGGGAGAGGTTTCCACACCCTTATAAGGAATGCTTCGTTCTCCTCTCCAACGGATGTGGGATCTCACAATCCACCCCCTTGGGGGCTCAACGTCCTCACTGGCACACCGCCCAATGGCTGTCTTTGATACCATTTGTAACAGCCCAAGCCCACACTATCAGATATTTTCCTCTTTATGCTTTCCCTTTCGGGTTTTCGCTCAAGGTTTTAAAACGCGTCCACTAGAGAGAGATCTCGCATATCTTTAGTCTTTTGTCCTCGCTCTCTTTTTAATGATTCATTTGCATAGTGTTTTCAAGGCACAACATGGGCTTGCCTTTCACCTACATGGCATGCATATTCAGGGGTGAATCATGGTGACAAGGTGATGCCATTTGAACTCGAAGCAACCGGTAGCAAGATTCAATAAAAAAAAACTTCCATCAATTCAAAATTCCTTGAGAAATCAATGTGCATTATTGTATTCTAGTTATTAAAATTTTGGTACTACTAACAACCAACTTTCTACTCTCTGTCTGGATTTGTTATTGTTGTCTCAGTTGGAAGATACAAATACTGATGAAGCATCTGAAGAGATAGCGTTGCAGTTGGCTGCACAAGGAGTCATAGGTAAAAGGGTTGATGAGATGGAGTCAGGCTTTATGATGGCCTTAGACTACATGATCCAGATTGCCGAAAGGGACCAAGATGATAAGGTCAACTCCGCTTAAATTCTCTACATTCCTTAGCCTTGATATGAAGCTTTATTTTTATTATTATTATTATCTTTTTTGGGATATCGAAGCTTAAAACTTTCTATTAAAATGAAAATAAGGAGCAAAAATGTAGGTAGAGGAAGGACAACTAATTGAGCTTGGTTTAAATTGCCAAGTTTACAATCACTTGATGAGTTATCTTTAAAAAGGTTGAAATATTATAGAAGTGACTGCTACTCAACCCAAAAGCTCAAGGGAATAGATTACAACCAATGTAATTATTTATTCATATTTTAATTGTGAGATCCCACATTGGTTGGAGAGGAAACGGAGCATTCCTTATAGGGGTGTGGAAACCTCTCCCTAGTAGACGGATTTTAAAACCTTGAGGCTGACGGCGATACGTAACGGGAGACCCTCGAGTCATTTAGGTAATGACGGATTCCACGTCTTGCATCTCCACTTAGCTGATGAGACCTGTTGTGGGTGGGAGTTGATTTGGGAGGGGGTGCCTATTCGTGTAGGTGGGAGGTTTTGAACTCATCTGTTTATTTCTTTCTTTTTTCATTCATTGAAGTAATGTATTTACCCTATTGTTTGTATTCAGCGCAAGGCAATACTGGAGGTGGTCAAGGAGACAGTTCTATCTCATCTCACAAAAAAATGCCCGCCACATGTAAGAACATTTTTGTCGAAAAACGTGTTCTATTCTATTCATGCTTCTTCAAAATCATGTTTCGAAAAAGATTATGAGCTAAACAGTAAACTAACCGTTCTCTGATTTATAGGTTCAAGTGGTCGGCCTACTTTGTCGGACTCCATTGAAAGAAAGCAGACACGAGCTACTTCGTAGAGTGGCTGCTGGGGGTGGCGCGTTTAAAAGTAAGAATGGCACCAAGGTCCATATCCCGGGAGCAAATCTTAACGACATAGCCAACCAAGCTGATGATTTGGTTGAGGTAATTACTGAAAGCAATCTTTTGAATGTGGGAAATATCATATCCGGGTCCCATGTCTGTGTCTATGCTTCTGTTAGTTATTATATCTTGCCTACATTTTTTTTGGTCATACAAATTTTTAAATCTTGAATGCCACTGTTACTGATTAGAAGCAGTATTATGGACCATAAATATTGGAAAATAGTTTTCTAATGAAACTATTCTCGTTCAAAATTATTTTAAAGACTATGGAAACTCGGCCAGTTGTGCCTGATCGGAAACTGCTTGCGAGGCTCGTTCTGATTAGAGAAGAGGCTCGGAATATGATGGGAGGGGGAATTCTGGACGAAAGAAATAATCGTGGTCTAAGTACTCTTCCTGAATCAGAGGTATGAAATATTGCATGCATTTTATGAAACTTCACATAACATCGCTTGATCTGATGGTTACATACATCCTTATTCTATGATTCTATCAACTTAGTTGAACTCTTAAATACAAATATTCCAAGTTAGTGAGCTTCAATTGGATGCTACAATATACAAGTTCGGGGAAGTCCTTAAAACCCATCAGAGGTTTTCTTAATCCTTTTTGGGTGAGATACTCCACAGTCTATTAAATACTGCAATATCCTTGTTGGTTCACCGTGATCATATCGGTGATTTACCGTCATAATCATAATCACTACTGTGAGTATTTGTTATTGTAACAGCTCAAATCCACTAGTAGCAGATATTGTCCTCTTAGGGCTTCCCCTCAAGGCTTTTAAAACACATCTGCTAGGAGAAGTTTCCACATTCTTATAAAGAATGTTTTGTTCTCATCTCCAACCAATATGAGATCTCACAATCCACGACCCTTCAGAGCTTAGCGTCCTCGCTGGCACTCGTTCCCTTCTTCAATCGATGTGGGACCCCCCAATCCGCCTCTTTTCGGGGTCCAGCGTCCTTGCTGGCACATCGCCTTATGTCCACCCCCTTTGGGGCTCAATCTTCTCACTGGCCCGGTGTATGGCTCTAATACCATTTGTATTAGCCCAAGCCCACTGCTAGCAAATATTGTCCTCTCTGGATTTTTCCTTTCGAGCTTCCCCTCAAGGTTTTTAAAACGCGTCTGCTGGGGAGAGGTTTTCACACCCTTATAAAGAATGTTTCGTTCTCATTCCCAACCGACGTGAGATTTCATAGTTATACTCATTCCAAATGCTAATATAACAATTTGTTGTTGTCATCACTCATTGCCAATTATTTCACCCATATAATCCTTTTGGTGCAGGTGAACTTCTTGACCAAACTGGTTGCTCTAAAACCTGGGAATGTTGTCGAGGAGATGATAAAAAATGTAATGTTAGGAAAAGACGAAGGAGCCGACGACTTAGGTGATGATGAGGAAGATACTACACGAGCCGGTGGACAAAGGGCTTCAAGGGGAATTGCAGGAAGGGTGAGTTTGAAGTCCACTCCTTGGATGCTTTTACAGAACATGTACATTTCTTATGGGATTGTCTGACTTGCTTTATTGTTTTCTTTGTCCATGGATACTAGGAAAGTGTGTCGGGACGTAAGCCTCTTCCCGTTCGTCCAGGCATGTTTCTTGAAACAGTATCCAAGGTAAGATTATTCCTTATTTGTAATCAGTTTAATGATTTCTGGTGAAGATGAATTTTCCTCCTAATTTTGAATCTTTTAAACTCTATTTGGATGAAAAGACAACAACACTGATCATAATTTCAAGCTTTACAAACACAAGAGGTATATCTATTTAAAACTGCGGTGCCAAGTTTTTCATCATATCGAGAATTTCATCGATAAAAGGCCGAGCATCGAACTTTGTTTTTTGCACTTGCTAGGTTCTAGGTGGAATATATTCTGGAAATGAGTCGGGCGTCACCGCACAACATTTAGAATGGGTACGTGATCTCTCTCTCTCCTCCCTTATTTATTTTTGTAAAAAGCAAGTAGTCTTACTGTAAGCCCACCGCTAGTAGATATTGTTCTCTTTGGACTTTCCCTTTCGGGTTTCCTCTCAAAGTTTTTAAATCGCGTTTGTTAGGGAGAGGTTTATCACTAGCAGATATTGTCTTCTTTGGGCTTTCCCTTTTGGGTTTCCTCTCAAGGTTTTAAAAACACGTTTGTTATGGAGAGATTTCCACACCCTTATAAAGAATGTTTTGTTCTTCTCCCCAACCGATGTGGGATTTCACAATTCACCCCCCCTTTGGGACCCAGTGTTCTCGCTGACACATGTTCCCTTCTCCAATCGATGCGGACCCCCCAATCCACCCCCTTGGGGTCCAGCGTCCTTGCTGGCACACCGCCTCATGTCCACCCCTCTTCGAGAGGCTCAGCCTCCTCGCTGGCACAACACTCAATGTCTGCCTCTGATACTATTTGTAACAGCCGAAACCAAATGCTAGCAATATTGTGCTCTTTGGACTTTCCCTTTCAGTCTTCCCCTCAAAGTTTTTAAAACGTGTCTATTAGGGAGAGGTTTCCACACCCTTATAAAGAATGATTCGTTCTCCTCTTTAACCAACATGGGATCTCACATTTACTAAGCTCTCAATGGTTGCTTAACTTGGGTTGCATTTAGAATATTTCTTCAATTAGTAGTAAACTTTTTACCCCATTCAAACCCTTTTGGCTTCTCCTTTTTGGTATATTTTTCCCCCTTCTAATTTTTTTATCCCCAAAACAGGTACATCAGAAGACACTTCACATTCTTGAGGAAATAGCATTCTAGTCTCTGTGCTATCATTAAGGTACGCTTCATCACACTTCATATGTCAGTATGTGCATCTAGACAACAGGGGTTTTATTAATACCCCCAAAGGCGAAGCAAAATGATTTCCCGCCTGTCTTATATATATAAAAAAAGTGTGTACATATATATATGGTCCCCTTTGGCTCGTTACATATCGCCGTCAGTCTCACGTTTTTAAACCCGTCTAGTAAGGAGAGTTTTTTACACCCTCATAAAGAATGCTTCGTTCTCCTCTCCAACTAGTATGAGATCTCACAAAGACCCACCGTGTTCTTCCTCGTTCAGGTCCCCTTGTATAAGACTTCATATTACCCACTTCTTTCTCATTCCGTTCAAAGTACATGAATCAAAAGAGGGGACCAGAAATCCTATAAAAATATCAATCATCTTCAAGAAATCGTTCGAGCAGGAAGAAAAAAACAAGAACATCCCTGCATACATTTTTTTAGTGGGTCGAGTTGAAATCGAAACCAGCATGCTTTCATTGGTTGTCTGGGCTTTCTCTATTGAATCAATCTTCCATTGATGCTATAATGATAACAGGAATCAAGAGCAAAAATCAGCCAACATGATGGAAATATGAAGGTGCCAGTAGAGTAGCATGTGAAGAAAGGCCCCACAAAGTGTATTAAATTTGCTTCAATGTACACACACCAATGGGGCCTTTGTAATCATCTTCAATGCTGAGGGAAAGTAGAAGCAAACACAGCAAGGATGTCTCTGTTTTATGCAAAGACGAACCCTTTTTCTTTTTTATTTTTTTGCTAATCACTCCCTATCTTCTTTTGTATTTGCCTTTAGCTCAATGTATAAAACAAAGACAAGGACCCATTATGAAATGTTTCTATAATTCTAACTTTTTATTTTTTATATATATTTTTTTTATTTTCTATCTCTTTTTAGAAGCTAAAAGTTATTTAAAAAAAAAAAGAAAAAAAGGGTAGGGATGGACTTGGCACGTGAGGCTACTTTAAAGAACAGTGGCCTTACAACTGCACATGATGTCAAAATAATTAGTAGTAAGCCTTGCGTCACTTGCCATGCCACTCACCCCTCCTCCCTTTTCTTTTTCAAACAACGCTCCCCCTACCCTTAACTTTTTATTAAAGTTCGGGATGCAACCCGAGTGGATCTATGTGAGGTCTCATATTGGTTGGAATTAAGCAAGACGGTGGCAAGAAGCCCTACAGGTGCTATCCCACCAATCTTAAGTCAGACCTATCTTATCCCCCAGCCAGCTTCATGGTCACACTGAAAACAGCCTTTTGGAGTTCCTTCTCGGATTCGGCAAGAATCTCATTTTTTGGTAGTATGAAGGGGGAATTGGCCAAAAAATTGGATAGGGGTCAAGACGCAGTCGGGCGCCGGACGAATGACTTGAAGAAATTCTACCCCGAAGAATACATTCTAGTAACTTCGAACTTTATTGAACCAACTGTCTTGAGTGGATCTATGTGAGGTCTCATATTGGTTGGAGAAAGGAACAGAACATTTCTTATAAATGTGTGAAAATCTCTTCTTACTAGATGTGTTTTAAAATCATGAGACTAACGATGATATGTAACGGGCCAAAGTAGACAATACCGGCTAGTGATGAGCTTGGACTGTTGAAAATGGTATCAGAGCTAGACATCGAGCAGTGTGTTAGCAAGAACGTTGAGCCTCCAAGGGGGTAGATTGTGAGATCCCACATTTGTTGAAGAAGTGAATCGAAACATTTCTTATAAGGGTGTGGAAACCTCTTCTTAGTAGACACGTTTTAAAATTGTGAGGCTAACGTTGATATGTAACAGGTTAAAGTAGAACCCTTCGAGGGTATGACGGCTTGTGCTGTGAAGTACGATGCTTCAATTCTTCTTCAGTCGATTAAGTCGATTAAGCGAAGCATATCTTCTTTTTTGCTTAGCTCCTCTAATGAATCAGTGAGTCCCAACAACAATTAAAAGGTCACTTTTAGATTCCGAAATTGATGAGCGGGTCTTTAATCTATCTCTAGAGGGTTTTTTAACCGATCAAGCATTTTCATTTTATAACTTATTTAATATTTTTTAAAAATTCACCGACAAGTTATTTGAAGCTCGAGATTGGTTAGAGTTAAAATTAAATATTTACAAATTTATTCTAAGATTGAGAGACCCATAATATTTAAAAATTGTCATTTAAACAATTATTATTCAAACATAATTTCATAATTCTATTTTGAACGAACCAGAAGGAAAAAAAAAAAAAAAAAAAAAAAATTGCCGCCTTATTAAATGACGAAGATGCCCTTTTTCTTTTGACGTAAAATTTGAATTTTATTTTTGCCACTGAAACGTGTCTATCTTTCATTTCCTGCTCCAGTGTTCTTGTAAGTTTCACGCCAAGGTTATTTTCGTAATTTCGAAAATAATTAACATTCTCGTTCTCATTTTTATAAAAATAAAAATAATTAAAGGATTGTTATAAATAATTACTCTAAGCTATAAATATATATATATATATATATATATATTTGAATTATAATATAAATTGTACTTGGAGTGAGAGAGTTTCAAAGAAAATAGACAGGTGTCCTTTATTGATTGAACTCCCTAATTATTTACCTTTTTTTTTTTTTTGTTTATCAATAATTTAATTTAAATCCTTCAATCATTATTTTCTTTAAAAAAGCATCCTTTCACAATAATAATTCTTTTGATAGAGATAATTAATAATGTTATAATATTTTTGAATTATTTCCAATAATAATTTGTCAAAATAGGATTTTTTTAAAAAAATAAATTTTATATTTTCTTTTATTTAATTGTGATTTGTAGAGGTAAAAGGATGAGCATTTGTATTTAATTTCGCTCTAACTATTTACCTTTCATTCAATTTAAGTCAAAATTAGCTAGAGTGGACCTATTTGACTATAATAATTGGGTTGAAGACGTTTTTTTCTCATATTAGCTCGTAGTCTCGGACGACGACTGCCATCTCATTTCAGTTTCAAATCATCTTATTAACGAATTACGACAATCCACCGTCGTTGTTGCTTGTTGATTCATAATTAACTGACATAGCTTGAAATGGGAGTGTACTGTGGGTATGGTCCAAGCAGACTTTCAGAGTCACCCGTTTTGTTATCTTCATCGAACTAATTCGGGCTAGCACACGACATTTTGTGTAAATGTGAGTCAAGGTCAAAAACGACAAAATTCGAGAGGTTAACCCGTCATTAACCAAACTAAATAATTTTAAAATTTGAAAGGTTAAATGGTGAAATATATATATATATATATATATATATATATATATATATATATTCAAAACGTAGGACTAAATAAAGATATAGTATTTTGAAAATTTTGAATAACGAATAAAAAAACAAATAAGACGTCAAAATTGGAGGGTTTATTTAGCCGTTTGGAAGGGTATTTTAGTCACAATAAATAACAGCAGGAAAATAATAATATTAATAATAATAATAATAATAATTAAAACGACAACAGTGGCCCAGCTTGAGTACAACGCTCACTTCTTTGTTGCTTCTTTCTTTTTTATTTATTTATTTTAATAAATAGAGAGAGAGAAAGTGAAATGAGGATAGTGAAGTCATTATTTGAATTCTTTCTTTCTCCTCCCCTAACAAACTTTGAAATTCTGACAGCTTCCAAGCTTTGGCCTACCATCGCCATTCACCGTTCTTCTTCTTCTTCTTCTTCTTCTTCTTCCATTCTCTGATTTCTGAGGAAGAAGGAGGAGAGTTGTTATCAGTATCATCACTGAAACCGGAGCCATGTCGGGCTACGTTGGCGTTCTTGTCTCAGATCCATGGCTCCAGAATCAGTTCACTCAAGTCGAGCTCCGGAGCCTCAAGTCTCATGTATGATACTCCTCCTCCTTTTGTTTTCATTCTTCTTGTGTGTGAGTTCTGGTGCCTTTTGTTTTGTGCTCTCTGGCATTCTCGATTCGATTTTGGTGTATGTTTTGGCTGCTTTGGTGTTGAGACGATTGGTTCTTAGTGTTGTTGGTTTGGATCTGATTGGATTTTGCAGTATATGAGTATGAAGAGAGAGAACGGGAGGCTTACGCTTGGAGACTTGGCTTCCAAGATGTCGAGGCTTAAAGTTGTTGGGGAGAATCTTACGGAGAAGGAGAGAGCTTCCTTTATTCAAGATTTGTATCAGAATCAGGATGATGAAATCGATTACGAATTCTTCCTTAAAGTAAGCTGTATTAACCTTGTTTTACACGCTCTTCTGCTTTTTTTTGTTTGGCTTTGAGAGATACAGAGGGAGTGTAAGATGATGTCCATGTCCATGTCCAATATATCTCAAAATTTTTCCGACGAAAATGTTGAAAAGAAAGAAACGGAAATTCGGATGTATTACTTGATGATTGTTTTATAAACATGGCAGGTTTATCTGAAATTGCAAGCTCATGTAAGTGCTAGAACTGGAAGTGGTGCGAAAAATTCATCGGCGTTTCTCAAGGCCGCCACCACTACTTTGCTTCATACAATTAGCGAATCGGAGAAGGCATCTTATGTCGCACATATCAACAATTACCTTTCACAAGATAAATTTCTTAAGAGATACCTCCCCATAGACCCTTCTACGAACAATCTATTCGAGATTGCGAAGGACGGAGTTCTTCTCTGGTAAGTTCTCTCTCTCTTTTCAGATACCTTTATTCTTAACTTGATTGGATTCGATTACAATGACAAATTCTGTTATTGGTGAATACAGTAAACTCATCAATGTGGCAGTTCCTGGAACTATTGATGATCGTGCAATCAATACCAAGGCTGTGCTTAATCCTTGGGAAAGAAATGAAAATCATACACTTTGCCTCAACTCTGCCAAGGCCATTGGATGTACCGTAGTAAATATTGGAACACAGGATTTTATTGAAGGAAGGGTATGCATATTTCCCTTCGCTATCATAATAAACACAGTCAAGAAATTATTTCTACTAAATTTTCCATACCATTCAACTTCGAATATTTAGAAAGTGAAAATTTATCAATATTTAGGAACAAATGGGAAGCAAATTACATTATGGGGTTTGACACTCAACATAATTTTTTAGGTATTGGTTAATGGGATGAATTAACGAAATAGTACCATTTTAAGATGATTAATCTGTATTTTGGAAGCTATACAGATTAATGATCGGTATGAGTTCTAAATTATTAAAAAATTTCGTTACTTTGGAATGGTCTTCTGAGTAATTTTTACAACTTTACTGATCGGTATGAGTTCTAAATTATCCGTTTTCATTTGCAGCGGCATCTTGTACTTGGACTTATATCTCAGATTATTAAGGTAAAATGCTGCGACGAGCCTTTAACATTATGTTTTTTTTTTTAAATTAATAATAATTTATATGTATAGAAACTTCTAACATTATATTGTTAACACTGGTGTTTACCATAGATTAATTATCATTACTTTTCTGTGTTAAACATTTGCAAATTTAATGTTTAGATTAATTCACTTGTCCTAATGGTTATCGTACCAGATACAATTATTGGCAGATCTCAACCTCAAAAAGACCCCTCAGTTGGTGGAGTTGGTTGATGATAGTAAGGTAATGACGATGGCCTTTGAATTATATAGTATGCTCTGTTACAGAAAGTTTTACTTCTACAAATCTTTTAGCAGCAGATTATTTGGAAGACATTATTGAATTCTCTAACTGCCAGGACGTGGAAGAGTTGATGAGCCTACCTCCAGAAAAGATATTATTGAGGTGGATGAATTTTCAACTTAAGAAAGGAGGATACAAAAAGACAGTTACAAACTTCTCTTCTGACATAAAGGTAGAAATGATGCTAAACATTTTTATTTAAAAATATTTCTTATTTTAAGACTTGTTCAATATTTTCTCTATACTATAATACTGATCTAACTTGGTTACTTGATCTACGCTCGCAAATTTAAGAGTTGACATTACTGTTAATTTATAGCTCTTATGCATAACTCGTACAGTTATCTTTCCAATCTCAATTGGAAGCTGTTGGTATCAACCTGTAGGGCATTAGAAAGCAGTGTTTCTGTTTGATTACTAGTACATTATGCTGATAAAGAAGTTCGCATTTAATATTTTCTAGTAGGATATTCAAAGATCCATACCAGAGCATGAAATATAAATAGTGTATATTTTTATTTTCCCTCTATAGGTTTCTTTTTATTTCTTGAACATGCGAGATATCTGTCCTGCAGGATGCAGAAGCATATGCTTACCTTTTAAAAGTTCTTGCACCTGAGCACAGTAATCCATCAATATTGACAGTGAAAGATCCTTTAGAACGAGCAAAGTTGGTCCTTGAACATGCAGATAAGATGGGTTGCAAAAGATATCTCACAGCTAGAGATATTGTGGAAGGTTCACCAAATTTGAACCTCGCTTTCGTTGCTCACATTTTTCAGCATAGGTGAGAAAATAATCTAATCCTTGAGCAGAGCTGCATATGGTTCTTATTTTGTTATTTTCTCTGGTGACAGTTCATTCTAAATATATGTATCCTTTATTTTTGTATGATCCTAGAGCTATGCGAGACCGTGCTAGTTTGCTTTGTGCTTTTCTGCTATATAGACATATAAACATGACATGAATGCAAAATTAAGTTCTGACATGCATGCTATACGTGCGTATATACCAACAAAAGGCACATGTAATATAACTATCTATCTGTGGATATGCTACTAAATGCACACATACTTTGTTGGTATATTAAAGATTGTGGATTGAAAAGGCTTTTGAGACAAGTGGAGAATGATAACCACATTCTATTTAAAATAACCTGTAATTTGGACTAAAGTATGTCTTTTTATTTTTTTGGTTCCATTAACTTCCTCTTAACTAGACTTCAATTTTTTATTTGTTGTCGCATGCTCACTTTATATCTTCTTGTTTCCTTTCCAGTATCGTTAAAATTGTTGATGCTATTTACCATATTTTGTAGGAATGGGCTATCTACGCAGACAAAGCAGATATCTTTCCTAGAGACTATGCCAGATGACTCTCAAATTTCCAGAGAAGAGGGAGCATTCCGTTTATGGATAAATAGCATGGGGCATTCAAGTTATATCAATAATGTCTTTGAGGATCTTAGAAATGGGTAAATTTTATTTTTATCACTACCTACATCATTTTATCTTGACCTAAAATAGGATAAAATATTATTTACTTGATTGTTCTTTCGAGTTAGTGTACCATATCAGAGAATCTCTAAATCATTGATTTTTTAATACTGAAGAAATTTCGTTTACGAAAATATTGCCAACAAATCGATAATATTAACTGCGAAAGAAATATTTTTTCCCTTTATTTTTCAGGTGGATTCTTCTTGAGACGCTAGACAAGGTGTCCCCAGGAATTGTTAATTGGAAGATTGCAAATAAGCCTCCAATTAAAATGCCATTTAGAAAAGTAGAAAACTGCAACCAAGTTGTCAAAATAGGGAAGCAATTGAAGTTCTCTTTGGTTAATATTGCTGGAAATGATATCGTGCAAGGGAATAAAAAATTGATATTGGGTAAGCCAGTCAATTTTGTCATCTGTTACACAGACATAATTACCACAGATGATTTTTCAACATAGTTTGACATATATTCAAGAATTTTTGGCTTAACATACTCTCAGATAAAGATTTTTGGCTTTCTTTTCAGCTTACTTGTGGCAATTGATGAGATACAACATCCTTCAACTTCTAAAAAACTTAAGATTCCACTCCTTTGGAAAGGAAATCACTGATGCTGATATATTGCAATGGGCAAATAACAAAGTCAGAAGTTCTGGAAGCCAGTGTCGCATGGATAGTTTTAAGGTACTGTTTCTCTATACATGGTTCTTTTTGAAAGACCTTAGATTCCAATATTTCAATTATCTCAGATAGTCAGATTAGTGCTGATTAGAGCTTTTGGATGCAAAGTTATGATTATTTTTTTAGAAGTGCACATGATTATTAAGTTTTAAATGATGAAGTTTGATTATTTCTTCTTCTTTTTTTTTTTTTCTTATCCAAAGTTTAATTATTTGTTTACTCGTTCTCTTTTGTTCACGGGGATGTTTTTTACTATATTTTAATCATAAACTTTCAACATATTGTATTAGTTTTGGAACATTACACAAAAAGAACAATTTAGTGGCTAGCAAGTTAGCATTAACAAATTTTTTATTCAGAGTTTTAATGAATGTATACCCAGACAAATGTTTATAGTACATTAGGTTAAGTGTTAGGTTCTAAAACAATTTTGATTTTTGAACAATTAATGAAATTTACCACCTTAGATAGCATTTAAAAATTGAGGGGCTAATAAATATATAGTATGGAAGTACAAATACTAAACTACGATTGAAACATTAATTGTTTTCAATGAACAAACCTCTGATCCTTTCTCTTGAAAATAAAAAAAGTTCAAAGATATTTTGATTTAATGCCGTTATTGATGATACTCAATCATTTATTCTTATATTCATAATATGCAATCTACAGGACAAAAGTTTGTCGAATGGAACATTTTTCCTGGAGCTTCTTAGTTCGGTGCAGCCAAGAGTTGTCAATTGGAGTCTTGTTACCAAAGGAATCACCGGTATGCTATTGCTTTTATGATGCATTATTTTACATAGTAAATAAAAATGAATCTTTTGTAACTTTTTGCTATCTAAAATACGACAAAGATTTTATGTTTTACAAATGAATTTGTTTTTTAAAGTTAGTAATTTTAAAACAAATAAATTTGTTTTTCAAAGTGGAAAGAAAAACCACAAAATGATGATCAAACGTGAACTTCTCTATCAACACTAAGGTTTGATTTATACAGCTGTTCAAATTCATGACAGAAAACATTCTGTAGATATCTTTTAAAGTTAGTAATTTTAAATTCGAAAAGTTGTTTGATAATATATTAAGGAAAAGACATCCCCACGTGTCCACCAATTTTCTAATATTTTGCTCTTTTCCTTTAATCATCACGACCATAGACGAGGAGAAAAGGATGAACGCAACTTACATCATTAGCATTGCGAGGAAGCTTGGATGTTCCATATTTTTGCTTCCTGAAGACATCACTGAGGTACTCAACTGAACCTTTTCTTTTAACTCATGAAGGAACAACTATTGCCGAAGTAATAATCACATCAAAATCTCGAAATTTGTTGAACCAAAAAAAAAAAAAGAAAAAAAAAATGAGTGGTCGGAACCCAATATAATATATTTAAAAAATACTTTATAAACGAGAATATATTTTTGTTATAATATTATATTCACTAGTTACCAACAATGTTATTAACATTAGGATATTAACCTTAACAAACTATTAAAAGAATGAAGTGAAATACTTTATAAACGAGAATATATTTTTGTTTAATATTTTAGATAAATATGGTTTAAATAATTTTCTTTGTAGGATTTAAAAGTTGTTGGGTGAAATCTCCCACCATCTCTCTACAATTACCAGATGTTAATATAGAATTAGTATTGAATTTTTTGTTTGTGTACTATTATTAGGTGAATCAAAAGATGATCCTCACCTTAACTGCAAGTATCATGTATTGGTTCTTGAAACAACGGGGCGATGATAAAGCATCGGTGTGTTCAGATAGCGAAAACAGCATCCAATCAGAGGTCATTTCCACTTCCACAACAGATGACTCAGCCTCCGAGTCATCAGCAGATGAAAATGGTAATATCTAAACAAAAAAGAGAGTAGGCCGAATTCCAATGATGATTACATTTTTTTAGTTGTTTAATTTTCAATTGGAATTTGTGATTGCAAAGGAATATGTGTAGTGGCAAATGGGTAATTATAGGAAGAAAACCAAAGTGTTTTTTAAAAGGAAATTTTTTCTGCTTGCTACAGAAGCTGTGATCTGTGAATAGTTTTTTAGTTCCCTCCCCCAACGGTTATTTTTCTACAAATCTTTGCATTTTGAATGCTTCTTCTTTGTTTGGGTTCTTCACCCATACTGTATCTCTATTATTATTGCATTTTCTTGTACGATCTCTACCTTTTTTTTTTTTTCCTTTATATATATGTATATATATATTATATTGCAATCGAGGTGACTCCAAAGGTGTCAAGTTAGCTTGAATTTTATGTGTTTTATAGATTGTTATCTTTGAGTAAATGAAGGGTATATGAATTTTCTGTGTTATAGATTGTGACACTCAGTAAATGAAAGGTACATGTGTTATACATTGCGATGCTCGAGTAAATGAAGAGTACACAAATTTTGTGTTATAGATTGGGACGCTTGATTAAATGAAGAGTACATGAATTTTATGTGTTATAGATTGTGATGCTCGAGTAAATGAAGGGCGCATGAATTTTATATGTTATAGATTGTGACGCTGTTATAGATTGTGATGCTCGAGTAAATGAAGGGCGCATGAATTTTATATGTTATAGATTGTGACGCTCGTATAGATTGTGATGCTCGAGTAAATGAAGNGCGCATGAATTTTATATGTTATAGATTGTGACGCTCGAGTAAATGAAGGGCGCATGAATTTTATATGTTATAGATTGTGATGCTCGAGTAAATGAAGGGCGCATGAATTTTATATGTTATAGATTGTGACGCTCGAGTAAATGAAGGGCGCATGAATTTTATATGTTATAGATTGTGATGCTCGAGTAAATGAAGGGCGCATGAATTTTATATGTTATAGATTGTGACGCTCGAGTAAATGAAGGGCGCATGAATTTTATATGTTATAGATTGTGATGCTCGAGTAAATGAAGAGTACATGAATTTTATATTCTATAGATTATGACGTCCGAGTAAATGAAGGGTACATAGATAACTAAAATTATATTCATAACGAGATTGATTCTAGTAATATAAAATTATGTTTAAATTTTTTTTTAATACAATTGATAGTTGCTACCATGTACATTAACCCTTTCAGTGAAAATTGTTCTAAAAATTTATTTAAAAAGTACTCGATGAAACATGCTAAAAAGACCTGTTGAGACTATTAAGGAATGATTCTCGATTTCAAATTTTAGTTCCAATCTTGGATATGGGATATTTAACCCCTTTTAAATAAAAGTTTGAAAGTATTAAAATTAAAACCACATATGTAATATTTTATTGATATTTTTGTTATATTCATCGACCTTTTCATGATCTAATGGAAATAATGATTTACCATTTATATCGATATCAAACTACGAGATATATATATAAATCTTCAACTTTTTCAGCCCACTCGCTTCATAATTCATAATTATTTATAAAAGAACAATAAAAAAATATCAACGAACTTTAATCCAATCTAACCAAACCTAACCACAATCACACAATGAAAATTAATTTGTAAGACCTCCATAGAAGATAAGCATTATTTGCATCATACAGTCCCTGGACATATTCATATTTATACATCCAACCCAACTTTAAGCATTATTTGCATCAAACACCACGATTTTGTCTAAAATTTGTCTCATCCATAAAACACATTACTGTTGAATTAATGCCCAACATGTTTAGCAAAATTACAACAATAACATCATGACACATAAGAGAAGAGAAAATGAAAGAGAGAGAGAGAGAGATTTCATCACTTCACGTTTGGTGGAGTTGTTGAGCAGTCAAGCCTTTTAGCCACATAGAGATGAACATCACACAAGTCTTGATATAGACTTCACAGTCAAATAAAGAAGCAAAAAATTAACACTTCCATGCTTTTTGGGCATGAATTCATTACTTTTTTTAACCTCAAACCCTTTACAAGTGCATCTATTCAGGCTACGTGTCGGGTTTTCTATTGGTTGAGAATTTTCAAACTTTCATCTATTTTATTCATCGAACCCTATATTTTAAAAAGAATTCAATAAAGTTTTCGAACAGGTTAAAAATCAACTCAACATGTAAACAGTGAATTGATACAATCAAAAGTATCTCTATCATAAGATACAAACTTTTAAGTCATAAACTGATTCAAATGAATCTACCATGAAAGTTCAACACTAAGCACGTTCAAAAGAAGCATTAATTTAAGTCTTATCACTAAAAACACCTTCTTAGTATGGTATAACTAGCGGTTTTATAACATTGGATGTAGAAGAGAGAAACTAAAACATGTGGTTTAGAGGGGAAAGAGGGCAGTGAGGACACAAAACCCTGAAGCGGGTGGATTGTGAGATCCTACATTGGTTGAAGAAGGGAACAAAGCATCTTTTATAAGAGTGTGGAAACCTCTCCCTAGCAGACGCATTTTAAAAATCTTGAAAGGAAACTCGAAAGGAAAAGCTCAGATATGATAATATCTACTAGCAGTAAATTTGGGATGTTACACAGCACCTCTAATTGACCTAGTCCTCTATCTGGGTAGGTCTATCACCAAAGAAAAAGGCTCAACAGCATTCAAACACTACGGTAAAATACCATTTTCATAGCCAAGCAAGCCATTGAGTATCACTAAGTTACCCATTTTCATAGTCAAACAAGCGATTGACTATCACTTTGTTACCCATTTTCATAGTCAAGCAAGCCATTGAGTATCACTTTGCATGCAAACAAACAAATAAACAAAGGAAGGAAGTAAAAGGTAGAAAATGAGCACAAAACCTACTGCTTATATCAAGTTTCAGACATCTATCACAGAAAATGTTTTACTAATGCTGACAAGAATGACAATTCCCATTGCAACACTGATATGAGATTATAGAACTCAGTGGAAAACGAGAAATTGGTATAAAACCAAGAAAACACTCTATTCTTGACATGTTTATTGCAGAGAACTTGCATTTCAGACAAAAAAAGAAACAAAATCATTACAGCCACTAATAATAACAATAATGATAATATTCACAACAATACACCAAAATTTCTGAAGATTATTGAATAGAAATGTGTAGATTTTTCACCTGAACTCCACCTACCTGGCTGCAATCTCCCCCCAAACAAAAATTTCTACGAACCAAATGTGCTTCTTCTTCCCCTTCTTCCTTCCTTTCCAATTCATCACACAAACCAGAAATTCTCAGACTCTGACTCTGCTCTGAATGATATGTGTAAAGAACCATAATATATATGCTTTGATGACATATACAATGAATAGCAGGATTCCTCCCTCCTTTGAGCCTTTTTCCCTTTTGTTTCAGTGGCAATTTCAAGCCACTTTCACTGAACCTGACTCAACAAATTGGTTCCCAATTTTCCTGTGTTGATTCTGCATATGAATCAAATTGAATCAAATTCCAAAGCTCTAAAAAATTGAATCAAATTGAAACCAAACAACCATACAATATATGATACAGTAATGAAAGAGAGAAAGGAGAAAATGAAGAACTAGATCAAGACCTTGGAAGCCGAAACGCATTCGGGAGGGGTTTCGAAGAGGGACTGAGAGAATTGCTTGAAAACAACACCAACGTCAAAATAAATAACACCGGAGCTCGGAATGTCGACGCGAATGCCCTTAACAGGAAACCACAAGAAGAGATCCTGAGCCGAAATCCCCGACAAGGCACCGATCTGACCATAACTCAAAGTGCCCGTAACATTGGTCTCGTAATGCAGCTGATTCTCGAACATCGCATTACACTCCCGATCCAAGAACACCACGAACCGCCCACTCTCCTCATGGAATTCGTAATCCCTAATACCTTTGGGAAGTAGACCCTTGGGTAGACCGTGAGCTGAAAGAACATCGTAAATGGACTTCAAATCAGAGGTGACGACTACACGAGGCTCCGCCGCCATTGAAGGGGTGAAGTAGAGGAAAAAGAACAAGAGGAAGAGCATGGCGATGGAGGAAAAAGGAGAAATCGAAGATGAATAGTGGAGAAATTGAGAGAAATTTGAAGTAGATTAGCAATGGGGATTGAAAGTGAGAGCAGAGGAAGAAGAAGAAGAAGAAGAAGAAGAATGGTGGATTTCAATTATTGGCGAAGAGTGAGAGAGAAGGGTGGGGTCGTCATTACAACAATTCTTCAATTATGAATATATATATATATATATATATATATATATCTGTTCGCTATAACTCCAAATTCTACGCCATTGTATTGTGTTCTGTTCTAACTAACATGATATGTCGAGCTTTAATATTTATATAATTTGTTTTTGAATTATTAAAATTTTAAATTTAAATAAAAAAAATTAAAATATTTTTTTATGTGTGAAAAAAATTATTCTTGCATTTTTTTAGAAAAATACTTTTAATAAAAAAAAAATTATATCTTATTTTTTAATTTTATAAGTACTTAAATAATAAAATTGTTTGGTCGCACTATATTCAAAATTAATTTTTTTTATTTAAAAATGATTCTATTAATTATAAGTCTGCTTATTTTCCTTATTTCCTATTTTGAGATTTTTGGGTTAATCATTTTAATTTCTTTTTTATAATTTAAAAAAATGGATGCATTTTTTAAGTATTTTTATTTATTAAAATAAAATAATTATGTCCGTTCATATAAGACAATTTTCTAACGAAACTTAAAATGTAATGAATCGTGCTCGGAATTCATACTAAAATTTGGGATCCAAATACCTAATGACTTTGACATTTTTCTGTCTCCTTTTTTTTTATTTGAAAAAAATATTTATTTTATCCAAATTTAATAATAAAAATTACAAACAATTTGTGTTTGACTTGCTAATTTTTCGTTATTTTATTTTTATTCATTTGGAAAATAAAATTTTACCTATTGGCTTATATTTTATTAAAAAAATAAATGCCAAATTCATTTTTATACCCAAAAAAGTCAATAATTATTAATTGGAGACGCAATATATTGCTTTCCTTTTACATTTTCATGTGTTTTTTTTTTTAATATATTTGAATAATACTATTAATAAATATTAATCTTAAAATATGAATGTGTTAAAAATAAATTATTTATTTTATTTTCATTATTTGAAATGTAAGAAGTATATAAAAACAAATAAATGAATGAATCTAATGGTTTTTTTTAAATATTATTGATATATTTTAAATTTTAAAAAAATAAAAATAAAATAAAAATTGTTACTTTTTATTTAAATATTAATTATATAACATACATTTAAAAAAATAAAAAATTTATCCAAAGTTTAGGGATATTTTAAATAATGCAACAAAAAAAGAATAGTAATGATAAATAAAAAATTATCAAAAAAATTATTATTAATTTAAATGTTGTCATAATAAAAAATAATGGATAATTGTATCACATTTCATTAATATTTTTATAAAACCTTTTTATTTTAAAAAAATCAATTAAAATTGAAAAATAAGAATTTTAAGAGGAGGGAGATGAAGAGTGGCGCGTGGAAGATGGACTAGAGTGGAATTAGCTGGACTCCACCGATGATGCCAACTGGCACTCGTCTGGAAAATTGACAAATATTAACATGACGCGCGACATGTCAGCGCGTGGAAAATGAGATCCAAATGCCAGATAAGCATTGTTGAAAAAGCTTCGTGGCCCTTATCGCCATGCTTATCCTATTAGGATGATCTTAAGGAACCAAACAAACAAATTAACATCACAATTATTATTTTTCCTTTTTTTTTTTTTTCTATTTAAGTTCATTTTTAGCCATTCCAAATTTTTAACGATTTAATCCCAGACGTGTATCACCAATTATTTTTAGGCTATATTCACCGCTATCATAGACTAAATGATCATAACTTTAAGTCGGATGTGGTCACATTATGATCCTAGTCACCAGATCACTGTTTCATATCCAATTATGGTCACATTCTCGATTGTGTCGTGTAGTCTATGTCTTTTCAGTCGGATGTGGTATGGGGGTCATTCATGTGAGATCCCAATCGGTTGGAGAAGATGACGAAACATTTCTTATAAGAGTATGGAAACCTCTCCCTAGTATACGCATTTTAAAACTGAGGCTCTAACAACAGTATATAATGGGTCGAAGTGAACAATATCTAATAGCGGTGGGGTGGGTCGTTATAGTCCATTCATAATCATACCATGCAATTAATTACTCAAATCCAAAACAAATCTCAAGAGATAAAAGGGAAATAGACAAGAAAGGTGGCAAAAGGATTGAAGTTTGGAGGCTTTTAATTATTTATCATCAATAATTAATATAGTTTTGTCTTATCATATAATAATAATAATTGTAGGGGTAGTACTAATAATTAATAATAATAATAATAATAATAATAATGATATTTAACCGAAATATTTTTAAAATATAATTTTTTTTTAATGAAATTTTTTAAAACATATTTTATTCCCATAAACATAATCCATAATTTAAGATTAGGGCTTCAATAATAAGTTTTATTTAAACCTCTAATATATAATTATCATTTTTATTCAATATTTTATAGAATTATTACAGTTAAAATATATATAGCTTTAGTCCTTAGAATTTACTTTATTTCTAATTTGATTTGTAAAATTTACCAAATTTATTTTAATCATCCTTCAAATATTAATAGAAATTTTATTTTATTTTATTTTTTGAATATAATTACCTAAAAAAAATTATGAAATTTCGAGCATAATTTAATCGGTCTTTTATTCAGTTATACATAATAAATAAATAATCAAAATATTTGAAGAATCGTTTAAAATATATTCCCAACAAACACAAACGGGATCATTACACAACTTTAAGTAAAATACAAACCACTGAAAAATGTAATAAAAGTTACATTATCTTCGAGCTTTGGTGAGTTAATTACCGTTTTAAACTTTTTAATTCAATTTTATTGAATCTTAATTATTTCAAATCATTTGGTTTGGAACACTTTTGATAAAAGAAAAAGAAAAACCAATGAATCATTTGGTCGGATTGGGTTGGGTTGGGTTGGTTGGGCGGGATCGAGACATTTTTTTAGACTCAATTTAATTGTCTAAGTTTTTCAACCGAAACAGCTCGTAATAAAGAATAAACGCAATTCATCTCCTATTTCAATCTCCGTCTTTTATTTGGATGTAGTCTTAATTTATTTATATACTCTTATTTTACGACACGTACTTTGAAGAATGAGACTTTAGATCCAAAGTTAAAATATATATATATATATATATATATTTCTAGTTGAAGGGAAGATATCTCGTTCTTTAACATGCTTACGTGGACCTGTCTTTTGCCAGCACGATGCTTGCTTCTCTCTCAACTTTGAAAGTTAATAACTATATATGGGCTTTAAACTTTTGCTTTTATTGGGCCTTTCTCTACTGGGCCTTTCTATATTGGGCCTCTCATTTCGGCCCTTCTCTGGTTGGCCTGTCTCGCTTGGGCCTTTCTCTAGTGGGCCTCCATATTGGGCCTCTCTTTTGGGCCTATTCAATATATACTTAAAAAATTATACTAAATTATATTTCACAAATATCAATTAACGAGATAAATAACAATTCTAATGAACAAAGTACAATTAACCAAACAAACATAAGCAGATAAAATACACATTGGCCTTAGATAACTATTGAACTAAAAAAACAAAATACTTCGATAAAATACCTAAAAACACAATTTTTTAGCAAGAGGGGCTGTTGGGGAGGCTGCACTTGACTGGCAAGGCAAGGGCAAGATCGGGGTCAATCCCGAGCGAGGGCAGCACGAGCGAGTGCTTATAGTTGCAAAAGCAACCAAAGTCAGCCTTGGATAGACCGTCGCAACAAGCGGCCGGTGGCAGCTCGGTAGGGCACGGCTTCGTCACCCACGGCTTGCACGCCGTGAGACCGTCCTGGCTCACACCGCACACGTCCATTTCGGCTAATGCCCCCGATAAACTCACTAGTATCACCATCGCCATCGCCATCGCCATCGCCGTGGTTTGAGCCATCTCTTTTGTGTTGAGTGTGTTTGTGTATGAGCGTTAAGGAGTTGAGTTGTTTATATATATGAGTTTGTTAAGAGAAAATGCATTGGCCAAGGAAGTGGAGGAGAAGGAAGAGCCACAAGTTTAGTTCCCGTGAATGTTTATTGGTACAATATGGCAATTGGGTGTCCCATAATTCAAAATATATATATATATATATATATATATATATATATATATATATATATATATATATATTAGTGAGACGGGAAATGAACCATTAATTTTTACGATAAATGTTAATATTAATTAGTTCATCAACCCAATTCAACTCGTATTATTTTGATTTGATTATATTTAAATAAATAAATAGATATTTTTCTGTCTAATATTTTCTACTTATATAAAAAATAAACATCTGGATATAACCCAATTCTAAAAATTTATGGTTGGATTAGGTTGGTTTTATTATTTAATAAGAGTTATTTATGTTAAAAAATATTTAGTTAAATATAAAAATAATTATAATTTATGATTAATTACTAATTATTTAAGTAAAAAATATATATTTATGGTTAAAAAGTCAAAATTTGAAATGGGTGAGGTAACCAAAGGCCCCGTGAAGAGAAATTTGGCTGGGCATGGGTTCACGAGAGTAACAAACAAAATAAAACCCTTTTGTTTTTATTCGGTTCCCAAATTCAATTATTATTATTATTATGGAGGAAATGGGCGATGATCCACTACAAAAGGTCACACCCTTTCAACATGGGTTCGTTGACCTAATTTTCATTATCCTTTTATTTCAAAATTGAATAAAGTCAAAAGCAAGTCAGCTTGTTCTCGACTATCCGAACAACGAGTGTTGTAGGATCGTTGATCTGAGCATAATTTCATCGATTGAAAAATCGTCATCGTAGCTTTAAGAGTTTACCGAACTTACAATTTTCAACTACTGATCTTGTGGATCTAAGATAAAGTTTGAGTATGAGTCGTTGGTGATCACACACTAGAGGGAGAAATCGCCATCGGCATAGAAAAAATGTCTGAGGCATCTACTGCTATCGCGCTCGTTAAGTTAACGTTGTGAGAGGGGAAAATAACATCATTGTTGCTCGATCTATTTACATAGATAAATACATTACATATGAGCCTAACCGAATAAGGAAAATCCATAATGATAGCTTTGAATGCATCGTGAGAAAGATCCGATCGAAACACGGAGGGTTGTGACATGAGCTGAGTCACTTTTTTATTTTTATTTTAATTTAATGTTACAATATCACAAAAATTATAAACAAATTTAAATATTTTGTATTTAACTTTTAATATATATATATATATTTATTTATTTATTTATTTATTTATTTTGATGGGACAAAAACGTCTTTGAATAGACAATATCATAACAAAATAGCACATCATCAAAAAGTGTTCGTTTTTCGAAATATTATCATAAAATTTAAAAATAAAAGTTTAAATTTTAAATTTTGAATAAAAATTTATTATTTTAATTTATTTTCCATTTTATTTTTAATATTCTTCAACTCATAATTCCCAATCTCAATAAAGTTTTTTTTTTTTTTTTTTCTAATTTTCTAAAAACAAAAGCTTCCATAAAAGCTCATAGTTAGCCCTTTGCTGAAAACAAATGATAGCCAAATGTGACATATGGCTAATGAACCCTAGCAACCATGTTTTCAATGGCTTTGGAACAATTTTTTATTATAACGACTCGAGATCGTTCCTTTTGTTTAGTAAGAGAATACGAGCATTACAAAGCGGGTTCTTGGAGCAGGGAAAGAGAGTAGTCATAGCTCTGACCGTCCTAGCCAACTTATATAACAGTCCGGTTGTTGTTGCTCAGGTTTCCACGCCCTTCCAAGGAGTTCTTTGTTCCTCTCTCTCCAACCAAAGTGGGATCTCACAATCCACCTCTATTGGGGTCAACGTCCTTGCCGGTATATCACTTGATGTCTGACTTTGATACTATTTGTAATAGATATTATTCACTTTGGCTCGTTATTTCTCGTTATTAGCTTCACGATTTTAAAACGCGTCTACTAGGAGAAAAGTTTTTATACTAATGTTTCGTTCCTCTCTCCAAAGAAGAAGAACATGTGGATTGAATGTTCCAAAAATGAAAATACTAAACAAATAGAACAAGAAGGACAAAAGTAAGAAGAAAGGCAAGGTTTGAAGAAGAGCCCTAGAGGAAAAGGACAGCCACACGATTTTAGGGCACATAAGAACAGGAGAGTAGTGAAGTGAATGCATGCTTAATAAGCTTTTAAAGGGTGGGAAGTTGGTTGATGCAGCCTTTGAATTTCCCCAAGTGTCCTAAGTGTTGACCTGTGGAAGGAGCAAAAGAGAGGGATGTCAGAGGAGAGAAGGGCACTAAATTAAATTTAGTTCACACTTAGGGGATACCCTCTCCTACAAAAATTAAGAACAGCACGAAACACCAGGGTTCTTTAGGGCACCCATGTGGTGTTCTTTTCAAAAAACTGCCATAAAAACCACAGCTTTTGTTTGAGAATGGTAGGGAAGCTAAGTACCAAACTTTATGGGTCTTTCTTATTATATTATTCTTATGTAATACTCCCCTACCGCTCGTCTACGTAACTCGAATTGTCTTAAACGCTATCAGAGCGGTGGGTTGAGAACGAACCTACGGCAAATTGGTGGGCATGTATGTTTGAGATCCCACGTCGGTTTGAGGGACGAACGAAACATTTTTTATAAATGTGGAAACTTCTTCCTAGTAGATAACACCTCTCCTTAATCGAGGCCCGGTGGGCATGTATGTTTGAGATCCCACATCGGTTTGAGTAGATAACACCTCTCCTTAATCGAGGCCCGGTGGGCATGTATGTTTGAGATCCCACATCGGTTTGAGGGACGAACGAAACATTTTTTATAAATGTGGAAACTTCTTCCTAGTAGATAACACCTCTTCTTAATCGAGATCCGGTGGGCATGTATGTTTGAGATCCCACATCTGTTTGAGGGACGAACGAAACATTTTTTATAAATGTGGAAACTTCTTCCTAGTAGATAACACCTCTCCTTAATCGAGGCCCGGTGGGCATGTATGTTTGAGATCCCACATCGGTTTGAGGGACGAACGAAACATTTTTTATAAATGTGGAAACTTCTTCCTAGTAGATAACACCTCTCCTTAATCAAGACCCGACTCCTTTGGAGTCTTTTGTTAGACGAACACGACCCTCCACAATGGTATGATATTGTCCACTTTGAGCATAAGCTCTCATGGCTTTGCTTTGAACTCCCCCAAAATGCCTCATAGAGAGAATTATTTGTTTATAAACTCATAACCATTCTCTAAATTAGCAGATGTAAGACTTTCATCATCCATCAAGTTTGAGCATAGGAACACTCAAAAAGAACAATATTTCCTCGCTGTAAGCTAAGCTCTTTCCGCATCTGACATGAATGAACTGAGCTCGCTACGTACCATGATCAACATCACGGTATCAAAACGCGTCTACTAAGAAGAGATTTCCACACCCTTATAAGTAATGTTTCATTTCTCTTTCCAATCAACATAGGATCTCACGATCCACCTCCTTAGAGGGCAGTGTCCTCGCACCTTCTTGTAATTGAAAATTATTATCTATACCAACATTGTGCACCTTCCTTTTTAGCTTTTCGGTCGCTGAATCATAATAGTAATTGAGAGTAATTCGGAGGATAGATTCCTCAATTCCGAGCGTAATTTTTTATTTTTTCTATTTAATTATTTAATTATCCAAAAAAATGCATGAATAATAAGTAATTATTGTTTTTGTAGTAGTACTAATTACATCTATTATTGCTTATACAAGTGAATATAATTATACTTCTTCCTTCTATACTCTTCTTTTTTATATGATAACTTATTATTAAAAAATCAAATATAATTCATGTTATCATCCATTTAGATCTCTAGCTTTGATGGTCAATCATTTCATCCATTTTTAATCATTTTAATCAAGAAAAAAATAATTAAAATTATTATTTATTAACTAATAAATTCAGTCGTATCACCAAGAGACTATACAGAGAATGAAGAAAGTCCATTTTGTAGGAATTGAAATGTTTGCGAGATTCGGGTCACAATTTGTATCAATTAAACAAATAGTTGGAATTCCCAACGTGATACATTCTTGAAGAGCCCGATATTACTCTTGTTGATCAACATTATTACAGTATCGGGTAACCCCGTCATATATTTAATCCCGCCTAGATATGTTTGCAAGTGAGATAATTGTCTCTTCAACATAGCAGCATCCTTTTTCGGAAGACGGTTGAGTCCCCCGTCTTTTGTTCCGTTATCCCCTCGAACCATTTTTTTATTAACATAATGATACCGAGTACTTGTTGCAGCTCAGGCTACTGAAAACTAAATCACAAGCTTATGATAAAAAAACAAGCTTTCTTTCAAAGATTTAATCACATATTATATATAATTTAACAAATATATCTCTATCAAATATTTACCATATTTAAACGGTGGACGGTGATTGAGAATTGAAAGAGAGTTGAATGGTAGGAGGAGGAAGATGAAAGAGTAAAAATCTGCACACAAAAAAAATGGTTCAGAACTGAGGCCTCTGAAGAAGGCTTAGAGGGGGAGGAGGGTATGGGTTATGACCTGCCACACTTTTGTCAGAACCTCCCCCTCATTCATTTTTTTACTTTTTACTTTTTACTTTTTTTAACTTTTTACTTCCTTTCACTTGCCCTAGTATACAAATTACCTACCTCTACAGTAAAAATCCCACCTACCATCCACTTTGGTTTGGAAAAAAATTTATTACTTTTAAGATGATGACATGCTAAAACAAATAATATCTAATAGATGTGTGCTTAAACGGTTACAAATGATATTAGAAGATTTAGACATAATATCTATTAGTAGTATTAGCCGTAGGCTTATATTGTTACAAATAGAGGGTAACAAAATGTTTATTAAAGGGGGTGGGAACAGGCTCTGATACCACTTGACACAATCGCACTTTTAAAGGCAGCGAACTAGCGATTGTGCGGCACTCACTTTCCAACGACAAGTGAGCTAAGCCAATTTGTACTTGCGTCGCCTACGGCCAAGCGACGTATGATCAAGCCTCTAGCCTCGGTTTTAAAAGAAGATTTTGGAAAACGAGGGTAGAGAGAGATTTAGAAAGAGAGATTTTTGAAAGAGACGTTATATAAGCAAGCAAGAGAGAAATAACAACGGCTTAGCATATATAACCTTGGGTAGGGAGAAGTTGACAACTAGTCATATCCTCCTATAGTACATTTTGAGGCATTTCATGTCTGGCAGGCCTAGACATGATATTTTTGAGGCGTCATACGCCCTAGAACTACAAAAGTAAAAACACTAGAATGAAAAGACATGACAAGGGTTTGGCTTGTCATAGGCATGCGGCCATGGGCAACACGCCCTGGACGAGCATGACCGTGACCTAGAAGACGCGTTTTAAAATTATAAGGCTAACGATAATATGTAATAGGTAAAAACAAAAACAATATCTATTAGGTGTAGGCTTAGATTGTTATAAAAGTATTAGAAAAGTTACACCGTGAGGTGTGCTAACGAATACATTGATCTTCAAGGGGTGAATTGTGAAATTGCACATTGGTTGGAGATGGGAATGATATATTACTTAGAAAAGTGTTGAAACTTCTCTTTAAAAAATGCATTTTAAAACTGTGGAGTTAACAATGATACGTAACGAGTTAAATCATATAATATCTACTAGCGGTGAAATGTAGAAACAAGACAAAAATTTGTGTGGGTAAAAGAAGGGGGAAGCAGCGGGAGGCGAGGTAAAAGAACACAGGGGTCGGCGTGTGGGGGCTTGTAAAAGTACTTTTCAGCGCAAGCAACCCATTCAATCCCCCGCCTACTCCCCACTGTTCTCTCATAATGTGCACCATTTAAACACTCACCTCACTGGTTTTTACCGTTTTACCGCTCACTTTCTTAACGATAAATAAAATTTACTTTTCCTGTATAGTAAAAACTTAATTACTACAAATTTTTTTAAAAATATATCTATTAATTTTGAAGTAATAAAAAAAAGAAAAAAAAAAAAAGAAAGGTAGAATATGCATGATGTTTTGTTATCACTTTTCCCAAAAAATTAAAAAAAAAAAAGAAAAAAAAACAAATTTCTTTCTCCCCTTACTCCTCTGTCCTTGTGGGGCCCACCACTGTTATTTTATTTTATTTTATTTTATTTTATTTTATTTTATTTTTCTTTTTACACCCACTTTGGATCCCTTAAAAAAAATGGCTATAAACCCCCCAATTACAATACCTTCCCTTCCAAAATTCTCAACTCTCTCTGCAAAAAAAGCTTGTTCACTTCATCAATGGAGGTTTGTATACTTCCCTTCGTCTTCGTGTTTGACTTTTTCTTCTGGTTTTTTTGACTCGTTACCATGGTTTTGGCTGCATAGGATTACGACTACCAGAGGAACTTCATCCCTACCTTCGGAAACTGGGAATGGAACGACCATCTCCCTTTCACACAGTGCTTCGAAGCTTCCAGAATCGCCGGATATCCCGATGTTCGCGATCTCTACGTCGCCGGCGATCTCTACCAAAACGACGTCGTTACTCCCGCTATGATCGTCGTTCCGCGCCCCAGGGTAACTAACTAACTCATTTACTATTTTTATTATTTATTTATTTATTTATTTATTATTATTATTATTTGTTGTGTGAATCATTTTTAGAGGACACTTTTTTCCAGCCTTAAGCATGCTTTGCCTTTTTATTTTTTCACTTTCACTTATTATAAATTAAAAAGGAAAAAAAAAATGTAAACTGCGTGATCGCCACGTGACTTTACTTGATTCCTACAGAAAAGTTGTCCCCCTAATTATTATTATTATTTTTAAAAGTTTTTGTTGAGATATTCATTATTATAGTAATTTCAAAAAACAAAATATATATATATATATAGTTCAAATATTTTAAATAATATATTTTTATTTACTCGATTATTTAATTTCTTTATTTATTCGAATAAAATTTTTAAGTTTTTAATTTTTAACAAAATTTGAAATAAATAACCTTAAAAATCAATTGAGTAACTCGAATAAAGGATGTATAATAATAAATAAATAAAAGTAAAAGTTATTTAAAATTAAAGTTAGCATTTTCATTTGGAAGTGAGCGAAAGTTAATGCTAAAGTGACAGGCGGTGAGGGAAATGGGGAAAAAAAACAGTGAACATTAAACGAAATTTAATGAAATTTTTGGAAAAAATGACAAAAAAAAAAACATTTTTGTACTAAATTAATGGTATAGTGACAAGCGGTGATGTAATAATAATAATATTATTATTTTTTATTGTGGAATTATAAAATGGTGAGTGGGGTGACGGATGAATGTGCAGAGAAAGCGTGACAGACATGGGAAGCAAGAAAAGCAGCAAAAGTGGACCGAAAGCCCTCCTCAAGTGACACTGCACCCTCCAAAGCCAATGCCCAAACCCGTCGACGAAGACTTATACAAAATCTCTCCCAATCCCTGCGCCAAGCCCAAAAAGGTCTTTTCACTTTAATGTTTTTTTTCTAACTCGTTCGGGCACTCGTAGATATAAATAATAGACGTTGGGTCAGGTCAAGTTGAGACATATTCTAGACTCAACGTTATTGTTCGAGCACTCGTAGATATAAATAATAAAGGTGTTTGTGAGTTAGGTTAGGTTAGGTTGAGACATTTTTTAAACATAACGTTATCATTCGGGTCATATTAAATAAGGACCCAACCCGACTCATCCATAGATTTTTTTGAGTATGAGTTGATTGGGTTTTCTCGAAACTAGATTATAATGTGAATTGGTTTGAAATTTTGCAGAAAAGAGGGTTGAGTTACATAACGAGCTGCTTTGTGCCAACGTGTTTGATTTGAAGACGACGAGGAAGAAAGAGCGGAATGTTCCACGGGGACGAGGAATGTATATTTGAAGAAAAAAAAAAAAAACAAACCGTACATAATGTTTTGGGATGTTTGGTTATTAGATTAATGTGATGTTTTTATGTTTTATATATATATTTTGAAGAAAAATAGATTTTCTTTTTTTTTTTTTAATTTTTAATTTTGGGAGTGTGTTTTTTGATTAGAGGAGAGAGGGGAGAGCTATTTGTACAAGGTTCTTCCATTGATTACTATGCTATGACCTATCAATGAATGTCGTTGTGCTTCTTCTTTTCTCACTCTAAATAATTTCTCTCTCTATNTACAAACTTCCTACCAAGAAATATTTTTTAAAAAGGTATGGTATCAGAGTCAGACACCGAGCAATGTGCTAGCGAGGAAGATGAGCCTCGAAAGGGAGGTGGATAAGAGGCAGGACTGTAACGCCCCAGATCCACCCCTAACAATTATTGTCCTCTTTCGACTTTCCCTTTCGGGCTTTACCTCAAGGCTTTAAAACAGGTATGCTAGAGGAATGTTTATCTTGTAACGCCCCAGATCCACCCCTAACAAATATTGTCCTCTTTCGACTTTCCCTTTTGAGATTTCCCTCAAGACTTTAAAATGGGTATGATAGAGGAATGTTTCTCTTCCCCGCAAGGCTTTAAAAACGCGTCTGCTAAAAGAATGTTTGTTCTCCTCCCCAGCGTCCTTCCTCTAATCGATGTGGGATTGTCCCAAATCCATCCCCTTTTGGGGCCCAATGTCCTTACTAGCACACCAGCGTCCTTCCTCTAATCGATGTGGGATTGCCCCAAATCCATCCCCTTTTGGGGCCTAACGTCCTTACTAGCACACCTCTTTGTGTCTACCCCTTTTCGGGGAAGAGCGAGAAGGCTGGCACATCGTCCGATGTCTAGCTCTAATACCATTTGTAAAGACCCAGATCCACCGCTAGCAGATATTGTCTTCTTTAGGCTTTCCCTTTCGGGCATCCCCTCAAGGCTTTAAAAACACATCTGTTAGGGAAAAGTTTCCACATCCTTATAAATGGTGGTTTGTTCTCCTCCCCAACCAATGTGGGACATCACAAGGACGCTGGACTCCGATAGGGATATTAGAGTCATTTTTTGGCTATCTTCCTCTAAAACAACAGCTCGAACGAACAAATGAACGGGATAGCTTCAAACCATTAGAAAATGACAGGGGAGCTTATTTTGAATTGAAAAGTAAAGAATTATTGTTTTGTTTTAGGGTTTATGTTGTTGGATTCAAAAACATGTTTGTTGCAAATTTCCAAGTGAATTCCAAATTCACTTTGTCTCTTTCCTTTTATTCATTTGTCACTTTCTCTTATTCCTTTTAGGTTTCTTACAAACAGTAAGTATATTCTCCTCTTTTGTCCGCTCAGAATTTTAAGGTAAAAAACAAACGTAAAGCTGTAAAAATAAAATCAAAATCCACCCAATGTAAAAAAAAAACAAGAATCATTATCATTTTGTTTCAAATTTTCAATAATTTTTCATTTCGCATCAACCTTTTTACCAAAGGTTTTTACTTTATTTTATCAAATATAGCTCGTTGGAAGATTATGATCGTATGATACTAATCAAAATCTTCACGATTTCTATAACTCATCCAGAAATATACGAGGTGAAATTGAATAAATAGCATTCTTTGACATTTTTTTGCACTTTTATATGTTCTAAATTATTAAAACATGTTCTTCGACATATAATGTATCAACTAGCGTTCTTCGATCTCATTAGAGTTGGAGTAAGAAGATTTAAAACCCGATACTAATAAATTATTGCATTTAAACCCAACTAACATATAACCCTATAACAGAGATAAAGACGACTCGATGCTATAAGTTGACTAATGATTGTTGTTCAACGAGGGTGTGATGGTAACAATTCATACAATTCAAGGGAGCTTTTTGCAATTTTGCAAAAGAAAAGGGGAAAAAAAGAAGAAAATGATGCCTTGAAGCCCTCTTTGGTTATAATTTGGATGATCTTTTGGCTATTTGGGTGTGTTTCTTTGAATATTCCTTTGTATACTATGTTATGTCACTATTATACTCCAACCTTTTCACTTTTATTTTATTTTATTTTTTAGTACTCGACATCGACATAACACACTGTTACTTACTTTTCTTGAATTGCATCTAGGAGGGAAAACCATTTCTACAAGTCGACTCGTTACATTAACACATATACTCTCGATTCATATATCAGAAGTTCAATTCGAATCTTTTCATTCCCACGTCCATTCACAACTCACCATGGTGGTCATTACCTAACATAAAACTCAAAATCTACTATGTAAGCTACCATGTCGATCTCCCCTCTTAACACATTACCAACGAAGAACTCGAACTCAAACCTTACAAATCTTACTAAAAATAATATTGATTTTTCAAACAAATACAAACATTTGAAAGTCAATTCAAACTAACCCATGATGACTGAAAAATGTGTTGTACATATCGATAATAGGGTTCGATGAAACTCTCGAGCACGGGTTGAGTGAGCAGTGTTGACTATGCTAGAGGATCCTTTAGCTGCCATTGGCGATGGTAGCCAAGACTGATGACCTATCATAAATTTGGCAAATAAAACATGAACTTCTTAGAAGGAACTCAAAGGAACTCACTTGAAGTATTCCCACCTGTTGAAACGGCCCCTTCTGATTTCTTATTACAAAATTTCTGTAATCAGATATGATTTCTTAACATGCTATTGAACAAAGATCCAGTTTCAGGATTTCAAGTTCAGCAGCAGGAGGATTCGTCAAGCCTGGCTTCATTGACATTTTGCGTGCCATGGCGACAACGTTCATCCTTCTTCGCACTGCTTAACATATGAACATCAACATTTTCATCACCAGACCACTTCAAGCTCTGAAAAAACCACCACAGATTAAATCAATAGAAAAAACAACTTGATCGAGTGCATATACTCCTGCATTTCCAGATTTGGGAGTGTTGTCCGTACTATTACTGCACTGGGTGACGAGCTCGGAATGTAGAATATCCGCGGGGCGATCGTTAAAACTGAAGATATAAACTTTGGCTGTTTTCCTTTACCCAGGAATCAGAAAACAGGATGGTTTTTCTCTAGACCTCTAATATTGTTTTCTCAGGCAACCATGTCGTAAGAATATGGTAGAAAAAGACATAAGAGAGATGCATATCAGATGAACAGATAAGACTTCTTCTCTTCCTTCAAAAGGTTTTGCAAAATTACCTTAAAGGACTAACGACCCAACCGGTAATCGGATTTTGCCTCCGGACTCTAAATTTCTTAGTCGAGCCACTTTGTAATCTGTCAAGAACAGCGTATGTAATCGAATCTGGTGTTAGTCCCTGCTGTTTAAGCTCTGCATACAGATCAACTGCTTCAGCAGTTCTCCCAGTTCTTTCAAGACAGTCAAGTAGTATGTTGTACGTTACGATATTTGGACAGCATCCTTGAGCTATCATTTTATCGAACAAGCTGCGAGCCATCTCGACTTTATCGGTCTTCCCAAAACATTCAATGAGCGTGCTGTACGTTACAACATCGGGAGTCAGTCCCTTCTCTCGCATCTCTAGAAACCTCATGTGTGCTTCATCAACATCCCCGTTTTTCCCATGGCAATTGATCAAAGAATTGTAGGATATAATATCTGGTTTACAACTACTATTCTCAAGTTCTTCAAAAACTTGCACAGCCTCCTCAACTTTACCAACACGTCCTAAGCTCGATATAAGAATATTATACGTGAATACATCAGGCAATGGCCCATCTTGTTTCATCTTCTCATAAAGATCATGAAGATGACTTACTTGCTTTAACTTCCCCAAAGTAGATAACACCATGTTATACATCATAGTATCAGAACTAATTCCCTTCTCGTGAACCTTACCGAGCAGATCGATAGCTTCTACAGTTTTACCTGCACTGCATAAGCTCTCCAACATGGAAATATAAGCATCTCTATCTCCTCTATCATGAAAGCTCCACATGTTGCAAAAAAGACGATGAGCTTCATTCGCATGCCCTAGTTTGCTTAGAGTCCTAACGAGATATGCATATATCGATTTGTTCATAAATTTATTGGACATTTCCAGAACTTCATCCAATCTACCACACTGTCCTTCAGCAACCAAAACATTCAAAATGACACTGTAGGTAAACTCATTAGGCCTACAATTGTTCTTGATCATATTGGAAAAGAGAAGAATTGCCTTGTCAACCATTCTACTCTTAGAAAGTGCCTCAATCATTGTATTATATACAATCAAATTTGGAGTACAGCCATTTTTTAGCATTTCTTCAAAAAATGCCAACGATTCTTCAGTTCTACCCCTTTTTCCAGTCATTCTAATCATAACAGTATATGTATACACATCAGGATTACAGTGCTTCAATTTCATATCCTTAAAAATTTTGTAAGCTCGATCAAGCTGTTAAAATACAACAAAAAAATTGGAATAGAAGAAACAAATGAACAACTATTTCATACAGAATCAAGCATTAAAAATGGTTTCAATACTATGAAAACAAACCTGTTCATCCTTAGCCAGAGCATCCAGCAGCATGTTGTAGGCAAAGATATCCAACTTAAACCCTCGATTCCGCATTTCCATATAGACATTGAAAGCCCCATCTGAATGATGGGACCTTACATGAGCTTGAAGCAGACACCTATAGGTGTAAGCATTGAGCCTCAAGTCCCATTTCTTGATCAAACCTAAACATAATTCCAAGTCCTCTTTGCGGCCAAAAATTCCAATCAAGATATTAACGGTAGAAATCGTACCACGTATTTGGTCTCTTTCCATCTGCGACAGAATCTCACGAACTTGATCGAACCGTTTCGGGGAAGACGAATGGGAGAGTATGAGAAGGATACGGCTGTAAGTGAAGACATCGTGTCGAAACTTAGGGCAAAGGGAAGGGCAAAGCTGGAAGAATTGCAGAGCGAGATCGGGGTTTAGGGATCTGAGAATTTCAGAGGCTTCGGCAGGTGTTAGAGAGATGGAGAGAGATTGAAAGTAGGAGGATAAATCGGTGAAGCGATCATCAACTGTGGATGAAGAGGAATGGCGTTTGCGATCGAGGAGTATCTGAATGGCTCGGCAGATGAGATCTCGACGAGGAAGAGAGTAGCCGCGGGGGTCGATAGGAAGAGGAGCTGGCGAAGTGACTTCGACGGAAACGGAGCGTCCGGTGGGCGAAGAAGAGGTGATTTTGGCGGTGTATTTGGTGGCGAAATGACGATGTGAGGCGGCGGTGGCGGAGGGTTTGAGGAGACTGTAATAGTAGAGGCGGAGCACCTTCATCGCCGCCGTGTTTGTGGCGCTGGTTGGCTCGAACAGCGAACTTTGCCACACCTTTCTAGCAATGTATTTTTTGTTGATATTATTATTCTTATTCTTAATTAATTTTATTATAAAAAGTATAAATATAGAAAATTGAAAAATATAAACTAACATTTGTGAACTCAAAAAAAAAAAAAAAAAAAAAAAAAAAAAAAAAAAAAAAAAAAAAAAAAAAAAAAAAAAAAAAAAAAAAAAAAACAGGTTATGGGTATTAATTATCCATGGATGAAAAGGCTTTGCTAATTAATATATTTTTCTTTAACTAAATGATCCATTAATAAATATATTATATTCAAATTTAAATAGGATACTAAATAATTATTTATGCTATTCTAATCTTGTATTTAATTATTTAATTCTGATTAACACCATCTAAATATTTAAATTTTATATCCTTCTAACGATACATGCCATCCAAATCAATAATTAAAAAGACAAGTAAATAGGATATTGGCAATCATAACGTAAAATCGAAACGTATAAAGAAAATAATAGTTTTGATCTTTAAATAAGATATTCAAGGATCATGACCTTCAAGTTTGAAGAAAAAAAAGTGCACGTCACTTACCGTTGAACTATTTTCACCTTGATACCCCATAGGGAAAAGTGCTTCCTTTTTTTGGCCGGTTGTGGGCAAGGAGGGATTTGAACCTCCAACACCATGGTTCATAGCCACGTGTTCTAATCCTCTGAGCTATAGGTCCCACATCGTCTCCCCTGGATCGATTCCTGGAGTACCCTACAAAAAGGAACCTTTGCTCTCCCAACCATTTGCCATTTCAAGTTAAGATGTGAAATCGCCTCTCTCTATAAGAACCGTGCATTCCAAGGTGTGAAGTGAGAGGAGTTTTAAATAAGTCGAACTTATCATTATTTTTTTGGGCAAATTAGTAGAGTATCTTAGTAAAACAACTTAAGAGGGCCTTCTTTTCTCACTCAATTCCTGCATGTAATTGGACCAAGCAAAAAAATTCCCATCAAGCAGTCCATGTAGAATTCAAGAGTAATAAGAAGCTCAAAATTCAATACAATTGAAACAAAAGCCTAAGATCCAAAGCTGTGTATTACATATATATATATATATATATCCATCACCAAGCTCCCTCAATTGGTCTTGTCTTATTTCAGAGACTTAGAAAGGAGGTCAAAAAAGCCTATCCATCTCCAAGATCTTTCAGTCATTAACATCATCTGAATCTAGAGGTAACAAAAGTTCAGTTCAATCGAAACCAACCGCAGATCTCGAGTTGAATCTATTGAAACAACCAAAATGACTCGGGATGGTTTCAGCTTGAGATGAAGAAGAGAACCTACACTATCAACTGCAGATGAACTTGTAAGTGCATTCCTGGCCTCTTCTTTACATAGATGCAGATAAATTTTGGTCTACTTGTCAGTCGCTCTCGGAAAAGTATCTTTGCGGCTGCGCATCCGTTCGTTGCCTTCGGGAATCCTGTGAGACAGAAGCTGGTGCGCCATGCATGGGTGCAAATGCTGAAAGTAGAAATTAAGCTATTTGTGAGTGCTTGCACTTCAACTGCAATTCAAAATTCATAAGCCCAAGGAAGTGGCCAAAACTAATATAGCATATTCAAAGGTGCCAAAACAACTGTTCCCAAGTGATTAGAGGAGCTTGGACACCTCTCTCCAGTAAATCCAAACCAGAACAGTAAAAGAAGAATTGTCCAGAATTGAAGTCATTCTGAAATGGAGCAAAATTGAGGAGCATAGTCTAGGCAAATTAAGCTCAGATTTATTACTCTCATTCAATCATCATTAAAAAGTACAACTAGTTTGTTCAAGCTATGAGAAAGTATATCCAACCTTGGTTGGGGAGGAGAATGAAGCATCCTTTATAGGGGTGTAGAAACTTTTCCCTAGCAGACGCGTTTTAAAAACCTTGAGAGGAAGTACGAAAGGCAAAACCCAAAGAGAGAACAATATTTGCTAGCGGTGGGCTTGGGCCGTTACAAATGGAATCAGAGTTAGATACCAGGCGGTGTGTCAGCAAAGATGTTGGGCTCTGAAGGGGGGTGGATTGTAAGATCCGGGAAGAGAACGAAACATTTTTTATAAGGGTGTGGAAACCTCTCCCTAACAGACGCGTTTGAAAAACCTTGAAGGGAAGCCCAAAAGGGAAAGCCCAAAGAGGACAATATCGACTAGCGGTGGGCTTGGACCATTACAAAAAGCCAGATGCAATATGAGGAACAATTCCATCAAACATCCGCTCTATAGAACTAATGAATATCATGATGTGGATTGCTAAATCAAGAGCCAGGAGATCAATGGATTGCAGATAGAAAAAAAAAAACAAATAATTAAAATAAAATGAATCAAGCAATTTATTCATTAAACTAACCTCTCTCTCTCATTCTTTTCTCCCTGTCGTATTCAAACTTATCTCTAATTTGGCTGACCTTCTCCCAGTTACCACCTTGCATGTTCCTCCTAAAATCCTGTTCCTGCACGTAAAAACCCCATTCCTTCAAGTAAAATTTAAAGTAATTATATGCGAAAACACAAAAGTCATTCATAGTGTTTTGAATCAAGGATTTGGGAATGACAAAATTGCTGAATTGAAATTTGATTGTTAAATCAAGCTGATGACACTCTTTGTTAAATTAATCTAATAAGAAAGGGGATACCTCACAGCCATTTCCCAGTACTACAAGATCACAAAACGACTTTTAAGTTAATAAAACAAGTATATGGTTATGCCAGCGGTCAGTTTACTACAACTCTAATCTAGCCACAACCACTTGGAACGATCTCATGATAGATTTCAACGAAGGCTGGCTGAAATAAGGAACGAAGTCCAATCTAGTGTTTTTATTACAAAAAGTGTCAAAGTTTCAAAGTTTGTCTAGATGATGGTGTATTGATTGTGACAACAGGACGACCATCTCCACCACTCACAATCTAGTTCTCTGTGATAGGACAATTTATTGAAGTTGATAAACACTTTATAGGAGAATCTTGATTCTTGAGTAACATAACTAAGGGGCTTCGAAAGTTACGATTTGACAAGTTCATTGACAAGCTGACAATGGAAGATATCTTCAAACCAGCTTGAAGGAAGGGAGGGTTTAGGCTTTGATATTTTCCTTAATTACATTTATTAGCGGTAATTTAAACTGTAATTATGTGTATAATGGTTTTTCCTTTGTTTGTATTGGAGTTTTCTTCTATTTGAGAAATACCCTTTGAACCCATTGAGATAACGAGAGAATAGAGAGAATAGACACGATTATTCTATTCACTTCACTTTGATATCAGCATGTCAAAGAATCATAACTTTAAAATAGGAAATCAACTTTTACAGAGACTTGATTCATCTTCAAAAGGAGTAAATAACAAGCAATGAAATTAAATTGTGTTGAATCAAAAACTAACAAAGAAAATTTTATATTTACCTTACTTCGATCAGCAGTGAATTGCCTATTCCTGAAACGCAGGCAAAAACAGTAAATGGATAGAACACAACTTGAATTGAAGAACATTTCAATAGCTATACCAAACAAATATATATATGAAATTAAAAGTGAAAAAAACTCGAACCTATAAGGGGAAAAATCCTCGTCTTCAGCAGACTCATAATTTGTATGTTCCCGGGCATGTTTTTTAGAGTAACCCTCATCCCAGTACAGCCGCTCCCAGTTCTCTCTTAGCTCCTGATAAAGCTCCATGTACTTTTTGCACCAAGGCTCGTGCTCCTTCAAACACCAAATTCAAGTAGTGATAAGAATCGAGATTCTTCTTCATACATGTTTCAAGAAAACACTATTTAAACTCAGAACTCTGAACAACAATTACAAAGGGGATTGTAAATGAAAACCCTCCAATCAGACGCATAGAAGATTAAAATAAAAATGGACTAACAGATTCCTTGAGAACGAGTCGAGTCCGACGCATGAACTGATCTCTGAGCTGCTTTCGACGTCGATTGGGGATATTCTCTCGGGGTATAACGAAGCGCTCGCGAAGGGGCACATTGTCGCCGATTTCGTGCATTTCGCCGTCAACGGCCCACCATTCGGACTTCTCGTCGAGCTTCTTAGCGGCGAATGCGGTAGGCTTTGACCGCCTCTTGGGCGGTCCGGTGTCCGTTCGGACCGATCGAAATTGATGAGATTTGGAGCATAGAGATGAGGACAGAGTCCGGAGTCTACGAGTAAACGAGAGCATAAGCTTGGAATGGGGCTCTTAGCAGCTCTATGGGTTTTTGCCGGGAGTAACCTACAATATGAAGGGAAAATGTGCTTCTCTAATAAAAATAATTAAAAAAAAAACGGAAAATAAATAAATAAAATTATTAAAACTTTTCATTTAACATTTTAAAAGTTTTATATGAAAAATTAATATTGCAATTTTTTTAATATGAAATTAAAACAAAGGACAAACTTAAAAATATTTTTATAATTTATTTATTATAAAAATATTAAAATAATTGTAGAGCAGAGTTGAACATACAAATTTAAAATATTTATATAGAAATTAATTTAAATTTATTTCTTACTTTTTAAAACTAATTTCAATTAGTTTTTATTTAACTATCGAATTTAAATTTTAAATTAATATGCTTAATTTCATCATCAAATTTATATTTTCTAAGTATAATTTATACATACACACATACATATATATACACCCATGTATACACGTGTATACACACATGTACATACATATATAGACACATAGACACACACATATATATATATACACACATACACATATATATATATACATGCATACTTATAAATCGTACATATATATACACACATACATACATACACACATATATATACATACATACACAGACACACATATATATACATGCATATTTATAAATTTTACATATATATACACACATACACACCTACATATATATATATACATGCATATACAGACACACATATATATACATGCATACTTATAAATCATACACACACATATATATATACATGCATATATAATATATATATACACACGTACATATACATACATATATATATATACACACATACGGATAAGGAGGAGAGGAGAAGGGTGCTTGGACATTGAACCCAACCCGAAAACGAGTAGGAAATAACAGGAAGAGACTAGGAAAGATTTGGTCCAACTTAATATATATACATATGCAATGTATGTGTATATACACATACACATATATAGCATATCTATATATACATGCATACACACATGCAATGTGTGTGTATATATACATACAAATACAATATATCTATAATATATATATATATATATATATATATATATATATATATAACTTAGAAGTTTGTTTTTGTCCGTGTATGTGTATATATATATATTTCGAGGGAAGGGTCAGCTTATTAAATATAATTATTTTTTGTTCATGCGTTCGCGGGTTTGATCACTCTCTCTCCTCGGTCTCTGAACTGAGACGTTAGAGCAAAAATAGCCACATCAACTCCGCCCAAAAATGGCGGAACTGGAGTATTCAAGATTACCACCGCCACAAACCACGCAACACGAGGACAAAGCTCAAACACAGACACGAGAAAATCAAACTTCTGGCTTTACGCTTCAGTTTTTTTTTTTTTTTTTTGTTCCGAGCACTTCAAACTTCTGCGGGACAACTCTTGATCCTCTCATTGTATGCACAATCAAATGGTTACGTTCACATAGCCACGTTTTGATCATTCCTATCGGAAGTCAGAATGGTATGTAGATTAACGATTCGATTTTCAAGTCTTGAGCAATTCCACGTTGCAAACATTTTGACAGTTTCATGAAATTGACGGGAGATTTTCCAATGCTCTGTTATGTCTGCGTTCGCATAGTTTATTAGAATTGTAAAACCCTTATCTGATATGAAATCATTGATTTGACGGTCTATTGATAAAAAAGAAAGAAGTAATATGAGCAGAACTTCTTATTTCGTATTCCGTTTTTGTACGATGCTGTACCCTGGTATTGATTGAGAATGATAATTTTATGAGATTATGTTATGGTTATTGATAACTCTGTGTAGATCATTCAGATATTAAGAGATCGATTCAATTTTATGACGAATAAACCTCGAGATGTTCACATCCTTCTCGAGCTATAGAGCACTGCAAAAACATGTAGATATATTTTGAACTGTAATGTTAGACTGAAAAGCAATTTGTTGGATATTAAAAGCTTTATTTATCGAATATATGGTCGTGAATGTGAATGCATATTGAGATTATCTATAATTTCCTGCAGGACCAGTCGGCCAATATCGTTGTTGGTTCCCATATATGGGTGGGAGATTTAGAGTCCGTTTGGATTGATGGGGTCGTATTGAACATCACCGGGGAAGATGCTGAGATTCAAACTAGTGATGGAAGACAGGTAATCTATTTTTTTTTTAATAATAAATCAAACAAGAGTTGTATACGAAATTCAGTTACCAAGAGGTCTGCACAAAGAGAAACGAGATAAGGGTACAAAAACTATACTTGAACCTCAGTTGTGAAAAATTTAGAAAACGAGGAAATATATTCAGATTTTTTGGTGACTGAACTCCACAAAGAAGCCAAGAAGTGAATTCTATTACAATCTTACAATGTTTCAAGGTGTTGAAGGACATGAAAGGCACCATTATCTCTTCCAACATGACTGAAACGTGACATAAGTGTTGTTTTGGCTGGTTGTTTCATCAATATAATATATATATATATATTGAACTGGGTTGTTTCGCCTTTCTCTCCATGAAATTTTGGATGCTTCATGATTCTTCTGTTGTATGGGAACGATTGACCGTTGAGTATCGAGTCTACATATGCCCCTTTTCTATTATTTCTCTTTGTATGATAAGCTGAATTTTCATAAAAGAGGAAAAGATAGATTTTCTTCCTTGGACAGACTGATTCGATTTAACGGGTTTAAAAGCCTCTTCCTGGCGTTCTCTTTCCAAGTCTTTTAGTGATTTCTCATTCCATGGTATTTCTTTTAATTTGACATGCTTTTATTGTTCATTTGTAATTGTAGTCATGTTCTTATTTTTTTCACCTCTTTAAGGGGTTTGTATCATTTTGAGCATTAGTCTCTTTTCATAAAAGAGGAAAAGAGAGATACAGCATCAAATGTTTAAAACAACTCAATTTGTTTTGCATATGTTTGGCAAAATATTACTCAAGTTTATGTTGGCAGGTGGTTGTAAAACTGTCAAATCTATATCTAAGGGATGCAGAAGCTCCTGCTACTGGAATTGATGATATGACTAGAATGTCATATTTGAATGAGCCAGGGTTGCTGCATAATTTGGCTACCAGATATGGAATAAATGAAATCTATGTAAGATTATTATGTTTTTTGTGATACACCTGGTGAAAGAAACAAGATTCATTACACTCCAGTAGAGATCCAAATATAACTCTCTGACGTGATACAGACTTATACTGGAAATATTCTTATTGCCATCAATCCATTCCAAAGTATTGAAAAACTGTATGATGCCTGTGTGATGGAGCAGTACAAGGGAGCACCAATTGGGGAGCTGAAGCCTCATGTTTTTGCAATTGCTGATGTTGCATATAGGCGAGCTTCTTTTTGTTTTCATCCTAATTTTTTTCTTTCTCATGCAATGACATAGACTATCATAAACCTGTGGCAGGGCTATGATAAATTATGGGAAAAGCAACTCCATTCTAGTAAGTGGTGAAAGTGGGGCTGGTAAAACTGAAACCACCAAAATGCTTATGTGTTACCTTGCATTTTTGGGCGGCCATGCTGCATCTGAAGGACGGACTGTTGAACAACAAGTTTTAGAAGTATGTTGGCTACTGACTGTAGTATATCTAACCACTGTACACAACGTAATCAACATGTATCTTGTATAATATTATTCCAACACTTGTGGTGTCTCTAGGGTGCATTGGGTTACCAATTATGCATTGTTTGGTTCTTGCAGATTTCTATTTCTATTCTTCATGGAGAATTAACAAGATTAGAGGTGGATCTCTTTGGTATATATGTAGAATGCATGATTGATATTGGCTCCTACTAAAATTTGTGAAGACATTTAGAGGACACTTATGGCCATGTAGTTGATATGGAATCTTTGAGATATAAAGAACGAGGAATGCACATCAAAAATTTATATTGATATTGGTATATGCCTAATTTTATTTACTCAATTATCTTTTTTAGCGATCCAAGTGTATTATAGACCTTATGTAAATATGAGCATCAAATATTGTTTATCTGTGAAAGAAATTTTCAGAATTACTATATGTACAACATTGGGGAACAGTTTTTTGTCCTGATAAGAACTAGACTTTGTGTTTGAGAACATTAGAGAACAATTCAAATTCTCACATTATTTTATCATTATATAATTGACGAGTGTAGAGTACGAACCAACTTTGCATGTAGGTAGATCTCCATTGAAGAAAATGCAGAGCGCATCCCTAAAATTTTCTATTGGGGCAACAAGAATCTAATGGTAACCGATTGAATAAGTTCATGGAAGACAATGGTTTCAGATGCCTCTTTTCCTTTTTCATGAAGAGGGTTTTCTTACAATATTTTCATTTCTTCTCAAGAGGCTTGAGATTTGAACTTTATTTGTTATCAGTTTGTATTCCCTTATGAATCATTATATTCAATCAGCATCTGCTTTTGCCTCTTTTGGTTGATGTATAATCTATTTGAAGTCATGGTTAACTTCAGTCTTAAAAATGTCATGAAATGTTGAAACTTAAATCACCTTGCTTTTCCTCATGGTTCCCCTTGTTATCTGGTGACATCATCTCAAATTTGGTTGTATTTCTCTCAACCTCCTGAATCCTGTTTAAACATGTGTTTTTGAACATGATGCAGTCAAATCCAGTTCTTGAAGCTTTCGGCAATGCAAAAACAGTAAGAAACAACAATTCAAGGTAAAAACTTATCCTTATACTTAAGCTTTTGCAACATAGGGTTTTCTAAACATAATTGAATTGGCAATTACATAAACTAACTTTTTCTGGATGCCGTGCTACCATTTCCTCATGCATGTTTTCTGCTGATATTAGACCCTTCATTTATTCGTATGAACCTTTTCTTCTCCTGTTGAACTGTGAAATTTCAATACCTTGTTGCATGACTTGCCTATTGATCATTCATTGTATATTAGCACAGCCGTTTTGGGAAATTTGTTGAGATCCAATTTGACAAGAATGGAAGAATATCAGGAGCTGCCATCCGAACATATCTTCTTGAGAGATCACGGGTTTGCCAAATATCAGACCCTGAGCGCAACTATCATTGCTTTTATCTTCTCTGTGCAGCTCCACCTCAGGTGTGTATCCTTTTTTTCCTTTTCTTTGAAACATTTTCTTCTTGTCACCTAGTGTTCATCAGCGGATTTTTTTTTTCTTTTTCAGGAGAGAGAGAAATATAAGCTGGGAAATCCAAAATCATTTCACTATCTAAACCAATCAAATTGTTATGAACTGACTGGTGTGAATGATGCTCACGATTATCTTGCTACAAAGAGAGCCATGGATATTGTTGGAATATGTGAACAGGAGCAGGTGATATCTTACTCGAGATGCAACTATTCTTTGGCTATGTGTCAACCTACTGCTAAATGCCTTGTCTTCACCTTTCCTCACACTTTCTTTCAGGATGCAATTTTCAGAGTTGTGGCTGCAATTCTTCATCTTGGTAATATTGACTTTGCAAAAGGAGAAGAGTCCGATTCATCATTTGTAAAAGATGAAGAATCAAAATTTCACCTTGACATGACAGCAGAGCTTCTCATGTGTGACTGGAGCTTTGCTTTTATCACTTTGTATTTCTCTTAATAACCTATATTTTTTGTACTTTCTGATCTTATAAATATTTCAGGTGTGATCCCCAAGCATTAGAAGATGCTCTTTGCAAGCGCATGATGATTACACCAGAGGACGTTATCAAGAAAAGTCTTGATCCGCTTGGTGCAACAGTCAGCAGGGATGGATTAGCCAAGACAATATATTCTCGTTTGTTTGACTGGTAATATTGGTTATCCTAGCATTATCACGTGTGAATTCTGTTGTAGTTTGATGTTTTTTAATTACTCCATCAACAGGAATTATTAGTCCGTTGTTTTCAACTTATCCAGGTTGGTAGGTAAAATCAATGTTTCCATCGGGCAAGATCCTTGCTCTGAATATCTGATCGGTGTACTGGATATTTACGGTTTTGAGAGCTTTAAAAATAATAGGTGATCCCTCTCTTAACTCACTGGCTTTTTATGGAAGTTTGCATTTCTTAAAGAATACGTACACACACATACACATATAATGACTCAGGCGATGTTTGTAACAAGCCGAATGGGACACCCATGCTCACTAACGCATGCAAATCTATTTTCTGGAAATTGGTTCATTTAATCTGTTAGCTAGCTTTTTACTAATTGAGCAATCATAAAAATCTCTTAAAATTAGAGCAGTTGTTGATTTGGGTCTAGTTATTAATTGGTAAGTGTATGTTGACTGTGACTACCCTTCACTCTCTTTAGTTTTGAGCAATTCTGCATCAATTACACAAATGAAAAGCTGCAGCAACATTTCAACCAGGTATGAGGTCAGTCTCATATGAAAACTTTGTCTTTGATCGTTACCTTCTTCATTTTTAATTTTTTTTTTAATGTTTCCATGTCAAATATTGATATTATTATGTTATCCAGCACGTGTTCAAGATGGAGCAAGAAGAATATGTAAGAGAGGAAATTGATTGGAGCTACATAGAATTTGTTGATAATCAAGATGTCCTTGACCTCATTGAGAAGGTTCAATTTTTCTTCATAACTTTGCTACTGGATTTTAAAGGCCACTCAAAAACTTATGTAATTGCTTTCACCTCTTCTAAAGGAATACAGAAAGCACTTCTCACGTCTCACCTTATTTTCTATCTTGATATACATTACGGAAGGGTATCACTTGAAAGTTAGGTTAGGAAAGACTTATTCTAGGGGATAATGTGGTTGAACAAGTTGATAAGAGTTGGCAAGAATATGTCTTCAAGACAGGAAAAAAAAAAAAAAAAAGAAAAGAGACTTGGCAAGAGTAAATGCTAGTTTAATGGAGTATCGCTTTATTCTTGCAAGCTTTCCTACAATTTCTTTTTGAGATTCTTGTGAAGGTGGCTACTCAGAATGAAAAGCTTATGAAAAACTTTCTTTAGGAGGGAGTAGATTAGGCTGGTGACACCCATTTAGTTAATTGGGAGAGTTTGTAAATCATGTCTAGATGTGGATGGGGTACCCTTAACCTTGTTAAATGGAATATTACATTGCATTTAATGGGAGCAAGGTACAAATTTTAAAAAACTTTGTTGCACCCTATTATTCGTGTTCTGACCTTGTTGGAGAAAGACCCTAAGAAAACAGTATCTTTCTTAGGAAACAGCTTTTCGAATTTTTTGCATCAGCACTTATCAGCGATGTTATTCTATAAAAGAGCAGGAAGCAAGATCCTACCCCTAGTTTTTACCTTTTTAAAATCCATACTAACGAGCTTTCACCTTTTTAAAACTCAGGCAAATGGCTGAAAAGACTCCTTGAAGCAATAAGGACATATTGTCTCTTTCAATATATTCATTCATTAACATTCCTTCTGCGACAATGTCCTACCCCTATTTTTCTTCTGACTAGTAACTACAAATCGGAAATTGACAAGCACTGGAGCGTGTGTAAAGCATCTTTCTGAGGCCTCTCCCTCAACCGAGTATCTTCCTGGAAAAGAATATCCCTTTTTTCTTGCTTTAGTTCTAACCATCCAGGCATCCATTAACCTCTTGACAACTTTGGAGAATAGCTGGCTTGGGGCTTCTAGTCCATTTATGACCTCTCTCATATTATCCATCCAACCATCATGACGCTGGTTTGTTCGCTGCCTATGATTATTGGTGAATTGCCTGTAGAAAACCAAGCAGTAAATTGGGTAGATTATTTATTTCCCTGTATAATCGCCAACTTAAGCATAGTTCAACTCATTTTTTTCTTTCTTTTATTAGCTTAGGCTAATTGATGATTTATGTGATCTATGTTCGGAATCCTCCTTCCATAAGTTTTAATATTTTCTCACTCAATATAACATAGGTAAATACTGCTCACATACACAGCTTCAATACCTGTGATTAAAGACTCGGGGAAAGGTATATCCGGTCTTTTACTGAATAAAAGGCTCTATAAATTGCGAATGTGTCACTCACATGACCCTAACTGGATCCAATCATTGGTTGGGTTGGTTCTGTTGGTGTTGTAATGGGCTACACGCACACACATATATTTTAAAGAAACAATACCATGAATGTTAGTAAACAAGCCAACCCCAAACGTAAATTGCAATGGTAAAATAATCGCTCAAACATCCATCCCAAAGACTTCGAAATCTCCTTAAGAACTGAGAGGACATGTTTTTCATTGCAAGTGATTTAATTAAACATCATGGGCTAGCCGACTGGTCAATAAGGTAAGGTAGTTATCTCGTGAGATTAGTTGACTTAGACACTCACGAATATTAAAAAAAAAAAAGCATGCAATTTACTTTCTACACTCGTGAGATTAGTGGTCAATAAGGGTCATGGGAATGATAAAGAGTTTAGAGAAGGAATGAGTTCAATCCAGGGTGGCCACCTACCTTAGATTTAATATCCTACTTGTTTCCAATCCTACTTGTTTCATGGAAACCAAAACCAAATGTAGTAGGGTAAGGTAGTTATCTCGTGAGATTAGTTGACTTAGACACTCAAGAATATTAAAAAAAAAGGCATGCAATTTACTTTCTACACTATTTATTAATGATTATTAGATAAATAATCTTGTCCAATGTCTTTGGATAATGTTGAAATTATGAAGTTGGAGAATATTTTACTATTACTTGTTATACCTGAACATGTGTTTATTTCTTTATTGGAAGACTAATGACTTATTGTACAGGAATACAAATATTTCGATTGGTATCTTCCAAATTTGAACATGATTTACTAATTTAGCTTATCCTCTCTGTATCCCTCTCTGGCATGGCTTCTAATTCTTTGTGCCTTTGCAGAAACCAGGTGGAATCATTGCTCTTCTTGATGAAGCATGGTATGCTCATTCTTTTACTGTAACTAATTAACATTTTCTTCCCCCAGCCATAAACAAGTTGCACATTTGATCAGCACATAGAGTAGCTCTTCACGAATTCCAAATTTTGTTGTGCTCTAGAAATTTATCTGGCCAGACATAAGTTAAAGTCAAATCATCATTGTAATTTCCACGAGCAACCTTTTTCTTGGAAACTATTAGTATTTTCAAATGCTATTGAGTTGCTGTAGGCAGAAAAGAAATCTCTTGAAAATTTACTTGAATTTACTTGATTACAATTTTTTTACCCATTTGACCTAATTAATTTTATAATTTTTATGAACAGCATACTCCCAAAATCAAATCATGAATCATTTGCACAAAAGCTGTATCAAATCTTCAAAAATCATAAACGCTTCATCAAGCCAAAATTGGCTCGCTCAGAATTTGCGATTGTTCATTATGCAGGAGATGTGGGTTTGTCTTTCTTTTAAATTATGGTTAAATTACAAGTTTAAGAACATTTGTCTTTCTTTTAAATTATGGTTAAATTACAAGTTTAGTTCCTAAATTTCCATGATTAAGTCTAGTAAGTATCTCAATTTTAATAGGTTCCTAAATTGTTAATGTGTCCATTAAGTCCCTGAACTTTCAATTTTGTATCTAATAGTTCCCAAACCTCTTTGATATTTTCTAAAGTTCACGAACCTAATTTTGTGTCTGCTAGGACCTTGACCTTTAAGTTTGTGTCTAATAGGTTTGTGAAATTTAAAATATGCCTAAGACGAAAGGGACCTATTCAATATAAAATTAGAAATTTAAGAATCTATTATATACATTTAAAGTTTAAGGACTTGTTAGACACAAAGTTGAGAGTTTACAATCTCTTAGGCTCTTTTTAAAGTCTTCCGCCCTGCCTGCTCAGATGCGTCAATCCGCCTATCGGTACCCTTTTCGATAAGGATTTATCAGACAACTTTAAATGTTCATGGACTAAAATTGTAATTTAACCTAAAGTTATTTATTTAAATATAAGAAACTTAAAGGTCAATATACATACATGCACTTTTTCAGGTTCTATATCAGTCAGAACATTTTCTAGACAAAAATAAAGATTATGTTGTCCCTGAACATCAAGATTTGTTAAGTGCTTCAAAATGTTCTTTTGTTGCTGGTCTCTTCCCTCCTTTTCCTGAGGACATGGCCAAATCATCAAAGTTTTCTTCAATTGGCTCTCGTTTTAAGGTATTATATGTTATGAACTTGCATTGAATGATATTCTTCAAATGTCCCTCTGGACTGCACAAAGGAATTCTACAAAAGTTATGCTTGTTACCCATTTTTCTACAGTTACAGCTACAGCAGTTGATGGAAACATTAAATTCGACAGAACCCCATTATATAAGATGCGTGAAGCCCAATACTGTCCTGCAACCTGCCATATTTGAGAATGCGACTGTTATGCAACAATTACGTTCTGGTGTAAGTTTTGAAACACGTGTTTTTGTCCAACTGAAAATTAACATTAACTAATTTGCATTCGACACTGTCATTTGTGCAGGGTGTTCTGGAGGCAGTTAGAATCAAATGTGCAGGATACCCTACTCATAGAACATTTTCCGAATTTTTATCTCGATTTGGAGTTCTTGCACCCGAGGTATTGGAAGGGGAGTAAGTATTTTTCCTTTTTATACTTGGAAGTAGAATATAAATGGGTGTTGCATTCTGCAATCTGTGAAATATTTCCTTTTGGGGTATTTTAACATCTCCTTGCTAATGCTTATGAGCAGCTATGAAGAGAAGGTAGCATGCGGAAAGATTCTAGAGAAGATGGGACTTAAAGGTTATCTGGTAAATGTAGCTACGCTCTTTCCTTTTAAGTGTGTGAATGTCTGTTTGCTTGCTCTAAGTTTTATCTTGAGTCATCAAGGAATTGCCACTAATCTTTTACACGAGTAACATTAAGATATCAATGAGCAGAAATTCATAGTTACATAAATACTGTGGAATACCTTGGATCTGATATCAGCCTTCTACCAGCAGGATAAGAAGATTGGGAAATCATGAATAAAAGATAAGGTTCTTTTGATGGGCGATAACCATGTTTAAAATTTTGGCTATTCTGATTGTGAGGATGTTTGTAGATCTTGCAATTGTGTGTTATCTTCGTCAGAATGGCCACAGTATATTGTTTTTTTTCTAACCGAGCTTCAATAAAAGGTATTCTGCTATGAAAAACAGGTGCTATCTGAATTATCGAAGGTATTCTTGGTAAACAAGAACACTGAGGACCCCACCTGAAGCTATATATGAGAGAAAAAGTAATTTTCTGATGTATTATTGAGTGAGGAAATATAAATATTTATACAAGAGGGATCGTGATAGTAGATTCAAAAAATCAGCAATGAGCCTAATTCTAAGAAGGAAATTACAGCTATAAATATATAAGAAAATAATATCCCTATTTACAGCTTGATTTTCTGCCCCACCTAATGTAAAGTATATAAGAGGATACATGCGCATGTGATTATGTAACAATATCAAGTAAATAGATAAAAAAAAATATTTTGAGACCAGGAAAGAAAATCAACATTAGTAGACGAATAATGAAAAATATCCTTAAACACTGCTTTTAATACATGCTTTAACACTGGTTCAGTAAATGTATCAGAACAAATGCATCGAAGGAGTGACTCATAACTGTCTGATATATGGAAATTTTACATTTGATGGGTGCTTGTGGTTGAAAGTGTTAGGGACACTTTCTCTACCTTCGATAATTTTATGGAACTAACTCTCTTTTATGCTATTTCTTGGTGGAAATGTAAACACCATTTTTCTAATCAAGTTTATCTTCCTTGATTTCTAACTGGACATACTTTTTGTAATGCACCTTTAGGTGTTGGACATTTCTCTCTATTTTATTTCATTTATCAATGAAATTGTTTCCCATTTCAAAAAATTAATCACTTACTTTTGCAGATAGGGACATCAAAAATTTTCCTAAGAGGAAATCTGATGGCTGAACTAGATGCAAAAAGAACAAAAAGACATACTACCGCTGCCCTAGCTATACTGAAGCATATCCGAACTCGAATTGATCGTAAAAAGTACATAGCTAAGAAAAGAGGTTGCGTTCTTCTACAGTCATATTGGAGAGGTAACCCCCAACAAAATAATAATAATAAAATAAATAGAGTTCCAGAAATACTTAATGGTTCTTATTTCATTCTTCCATCTAGGCATTCGTGCTCGGGAATCGTATGAAATTAAGAGAAGAGAAGCAGCTGCCATCAAAATTCAAAAGACTATTCGTGGATACCTTGCCAGGAAACTCCATGTTAAAACAAGGATCTCTACTGTTGTTCTTCAGGCTGGTATACGAGCAAGGATTGCTCGCTGTGAATACAGACATAGGAGGAGGCAGGTTAAGGCTGCAATAGTTATTCAAGTAAGTTCATGGATGTTTAACCAATTGGTTCAATGCTTCATTGCGTTTATCATTGCCATGCCATTTCTTAAGTAATCTTTTTTTTTTTTTTCAAGTCCAGTCATATTGGCGTCGGTATAGATGCGCTTCAGAGTATAAGATGATTAGAAAACAATCTACCAATGACGAAGGTCTTATGAAGCAAAGGATGGTAGGTAGCATTTTCCCTATAGGTATAATAACTGTCCTCTTTTCACTGTGGATATTTTTTAACAAGTCGAGAATTGCTCTTTTGCTTACTTTTTCAGTTAACAACTATTTCATAACCAGCAGTGTACTGTTTTTTTAAAATAATGTTTAACTTGTATAAAGGTAATATTATTGACTTTTTAGTAACTAAATTATTCATTTTATAGCAAATTTGAAAAACAATTTTTTATCTTAGGATTTTATCTTTTCATAATAAATCAACTACGAACTATATATTTTGTTTAAAAATTTTCAATTAATAAATAAAACAAGAGAGAAATCTATTTAGATTTTAGATAAATTTACTGTGGACTTTAAGGAAAACTAAATATCTATTTTCCAAGAGCTTCAAACAAGGTTTTTTTTTTTAAAAAAATAAAAATAAAAAAACAATTACTATGTTATTTTTTATATTTATATTTCATTTTCTTTTAAATCTGTAGAAAAGTAGAAGTCGATGACAAATATGTTATGCGGCTCAATAGGCAGGACAGGCATTTTAATGATAAAGAAGCTAGTCTGGACTTTAAAGAGAGTTATGAGGGGCTTGATGAAAAATAGAAATTTCTACCCTTTTAGAATAGCGTAGATTTGTGATTATGACTGAGGAACTTTGAATTCATTCCAGCTTGGAGTGTCAAACAAATTTGTTGAACTGAAAAGGTTCAGAACAACATTGGCTTTCTTGTTGTAGTTTCCAACTTGATGGAGGATATTGTGTTTCTGTGGTAAAACACAGACGAACTAGTAAATCTATTTTAGAAGTACCTTTCTATTTACACGCTAATTCTAATGATGATTACAGACTAACTTGGAAGAAACAGAGGAGGATCTGGTCGTGCCTTGTTCGTTGCTCAATAGCAGTACAGACTCCATTGATGAAACAATTGAAATGATTGCCAAGGAAAGCCATGTCTATCCGAAAGAAGTAGAAGAAGCATACTTTATTATTAAAGAGCCCACAAGTCCGGTTAAAGATACCGAACAAGTAGGGGCTCTCATAGCAGAAGTGGCTAACCTAAAGGTAACTCTAAATCAATCAACTTTGATTGGTATTGTATTTTTTCTATTCTTCCTGTCTGTGTTTTTAGGATCTTCATTTTTGTTCTTCTATGACATCTTGGGCAAGTATATATGCTAGAAGGATAACGAGGATTAAATATCATGTTAGACATGTAGGTTAGCTAAATAGGTTGGTTGGTTAGACTTGAACTTCCGAAAACTAAATTTTCCAGCTAAAGGGAGACCAACGGTTGTAAATAGAGGAAGAATAACAAATTGTTATAATGGGCTTGATTTGAGTTGAAGTAATGTGTTGCTGTCAACATCTTGCATTATGTCAGAATCAATATAGGCAGAGCAGTCGTTGACTCCTGGGATGCAAGAGAATGAAATGGTAGTAGATGAAGGATTAATTTCGAGAAAGATGGATTAGTATACAAGTGCTGTCGTGGAAATTTATTTGTGTAATGCACGTAATGTCATATAGTTTGTGAAAGAACACAAATGCCATATTTGAAATATATTTCTTTCTATTAGATTATTGCAATAGAAGGGTTTAATGAGATTGCATCTACACATGCAATGGAACTATATTTTATATTCATATAATTGAGATGGTACCCGCTCTTTTGAGTGGACTCCAACTTGTGGGTTGAAAGACCAGTAAAAATCTGCAGACTGCTATGGCTTTGGGCTTCCAATTTTTCCTGTTTGTAAAGTTCTCTGTTCGGGGATGGATCAAATATATATTTTTGGAGGATTAGTGGCTGGGTGCTAAGTCCGTTCATGAGTTATTCATGTTAAGTGTAAGAAGAGGTTGCCCTTGGTTGCATCTATGTTGATTTCATTCAAGTTTCCTCGCGCTTTCTTTGAGTTTTTGTCCTCTTGACTGACCATGAGTTTTGGGAGGTGGTGGGCCTTCTTTCTATTATTTCAAATAAAAGGGTTTTTTTATGTAGACGGGATGTTTGGGTTTGGGAGCCTAATCCTGTAGAGAGTTTCTCTCATCATTCGTTCTTTCTCATCATTTGTTCCTTTTTTTCCATCTTGGGGGCCTTAGTTTTTTTTTTTTCCGCGCCTTAGATTTTTTCCGCTCCTTGCTAAGTAAGTTTTACGTGGGAGATTGAACACTCGTGATTTTATCCGGTGTGACACTCTACCTTGGTTTTATGAGTGCAGTGGTATATTTGCAGATAGTTGGAGGTAGATCTAGATCATGGGATAGGTAGAGTATTTACTCCTTTAAAATCAATATTCTAGTTTGTTTGGCATTGTCGTGGTGCGTGTAGGGACAATCACTCTATGTTTGGGATTTCAGGATAAGATCTTCTATCCTGGGGGCCTCCGTTTTTTCCACTCCTTGGATGGTTAAAATCTCTGAGAAAGTGAAATTCTCTTCTTAATAAGTTTGACGTGGAAAAGTGAACCCTCAGGATTTTATCCAATGTGACATTCTACCTTGGTTTTGTGAGTGCAATGGTGTGTCCTTTGCAGATAGTTGGAGGTGAATCTAGATCATTTTTTGTCGGGTAGCTAGTTTATTTACTCCCTTTAAAATAAATAGTCTAGTTTCTTTGGGATTGTCACGGTGTGTGTAGGGACAGTCACTCTATGTTTGGAATTTGAATTTAAGGATAAGATGAGTTTTTTCTCATCCTTTGTTGTTCTTCTTCTATCTTGGGGGCCTCAGTTTTTCCCACTCCTTGGATGGTTAAAATCTCTGAGAAAGTTAAATTCTCTACTTGGTATATTTTACGTGGAAAAGTGAAACCTCAGGATTTTATCTAGTGTGACATTCTACCTTGGTTTTGTGAGTGCAGTGGTGTGTCCTTTGCAGATAGTTGGAGGTGAATCTAGATCATTTTTTGTGGGGTACCTAGTTTACTTACTCCCTTTAAAATCAATATTTTAGTTTGTTTGGGATTATCATGGTGCGTGTAGGGATAGTCACTTTATGTTTGGGATTTCATGATAAGATGAGTTCTTTCTCATCCTTTGTTCCTCTTCTTCTATCTTGGGGGCCTCAGTTTTTTCCGCTTCTTGGATGGTTAAAATCTCTGAGATAGTGAAATTCTCTGATTAGTAAGTTTTACGTGGAAAAGTGAACCCTCAGGATTTATCCAGTGTGACATTCTACCTTAGGTTTGTGAGTGCAGTAGTGTTTCCTTTGCAGATAGTTGGAGGTGGATCTAGATCATTTTTTATGGGGTAGCTAGTTTACTTACTCCCTTTAAAATCAATATTCTAGTTTGTTTGGCTTTGTCGTGGTGCGTGTAGGGACAATCACTCTATGTTTGGGATTTCAGGATAAAATGAGTTCTTTCTCATCCTTTATTCCTTCTGTCTTGGGACCTCAGTTTTTTCCGCTCCTTGGATGGTTAAAGTCTCTGAGAAAGTGAAATTCTCTGCTTAGTAAGTTTTACGTGGAAAGGTGAACCTTCAAGATTTTATCCGGTATGACATTCTACCTTGGTTTTGTGAGTGCAGTGGTGTGTCCTTTGCAGATAGTTGGAGGTGGATCTAGTTCATTTCTTGTGGGGTAGCTAGTTTACTTACTCTCTTTAAAATTGATATTCTAGTTTGTTTGGGATTGTCGTGGTGCGTATAGACAGTCACTCTATGTTTGGGATTTCAGGATAAGATGAGTTCTTTCTCATCCTTTGTTCCTCTTCTTCTATCTTGGGGGCCTCAGTTTTTTCCACTCTTTGGATCATTAAAATCTCGTGAGTGAAACTCGCTTAGTAAATTTTATGTGGAAAAATGAATCATCGAGATTTTATCCAGTGTAACATTCTACCTTGGTTTTGAGAGTGCAGCGGTGTCCTTTACTTCATCGTTGGAGGTGAATCTAAATCATTTTTTTGTGGGGTAGCTAGTTTACTCACTCCCTTTAAAATCAATATTCTAGTTTGTTTGGGATTGTCTTGGTGAGTGTAGGGACAATCACTCTATGTTTGGGATTTCTGGATAAGTTGAGTATTGTGGCAAGCCTGATGTTTTACTATCTTGTGGAGAGTGTGGCTTGAGATGAATTGTAGGATTTTTAGAGTGGTGGAAAGATCTTTGGAGGAGGTGTGGGAGGTTGTGAGATTTAACGTGTCTTTATGGGCGTTTGTTAATTGAAATTTTTGGACTTAGAAACTATGTTTGTTTTTTTTTTTTTTTTTGAGTCATTTCCTATAGCTGAGAACTTCTTTTGTGGGCTTGTTTTGTTACCCTTCTACACTATATGTGTGTGTATATTTATGTATATAGTTTCAAAGCTGGAAGGGTAAAGTTCCACGTCTCTTTTGTATTATTTGCTTTTAATATGAAAGGAAATATTGCTAACTTTTTTCATTCAGTTATTATGAAGAATATCTTCTTTTTTTATTAGAATTTTTAGTTTCCTCTTTTCTCGAGTTTCAAAAGGACTGAAAGTTGACAGAACACATTTACGTGAACAGGCACTGTTGCAGGCTGAAAGACAAAGAGCTAATGAAAGTGAAAGGAAGTGTGTTGCAGCACAGAAATTAAGTGAGGAAGGACGTCAAAAACTAAAAGAAAACGAAAGGAAGGTGCAGCAACTTCAAGATTGCATAAGCAGGTATTACTAACATTCTGCCTCTTAAAAGTATATGATATTTTCACCCCGATACTGAATTTAGCGTGGAAAATGGTGGTAATAGCATATCATTTTGTCGATCAAAGCATGTACGGTAAATTTTGCTTAAAAATTGGAAGGTTGATTTTCTATCCGATCACACATGACTGAACATTTCCTCCTACCTGGGAATTTTCCAACCAACATTTATAGAAGACATTTCTAAAATTTGGAAATATTTCTCTCTCATATTCCTATTAATGGTTTTCATATTATTCTTTTTCTCTTCCAGTTTATAATTTAGAACTGTGTTATTGGTTTCACATTGATAGAATTGAGTAGGAGCTCAAATTCGAAGATGACTACCAGATCCTCGACTTCCAGTAGTTAGAATTAGCCTGCACGTCACAGATTGTTTTTACAGCCCTAGCCTAGTGTTTAGAAAAATGAATTTTTCAGTTAGGAATTATTGCAGTGTTTTTTTCCTTTTCTTCTTCTTCCTTCGTTTTTTTTATACGAACTGAATTTTCATTGAGAGAAACGAAAGAATATATAAAGCATTAAAAAAAATCCCAACTAAAAGGGTGTTCAAAATCTAACTACAAAAAAGAACTCTAATCCAATAGACTAAAACCTAACTCATAATTATAAATAGGTCATGTAACCAATGCCTATAAGGAGGTATTAAACCTTATAACCTCCCAAACCTTCGCACATGATCTCTTCGCTTCTCTAAAGATACTCTGTTGTTCCTCTCCATCCAAATTTCCCATAAAATAAACAATGAAGTTGGAATGCTGCAAAACTTTGTCCTTCCTTTAGATAGGGAGAACTCAGAACTCAGAAGCCCCTCTATCATTGAGAAACAATCTCTACTCTGGCCAACTTAAACCAAATGGCTCATCCTCTGACTCCAATAGGGTTGAGAAAATTAGCAACTCCACAGCATAGGGTCGAGGGCCTCCTCCTGCTGCCTACAAAGAATGCACCATTGCGAGTACAACATGAGGGAAGAGTATCTTTTAACACGATCCAAGGTATTAGAATCTTCCGCGTAACACCATTTGATCTTCTATGAGATTTTGACCTTCTAAACAGAGGAGAAAATAGATGCAGCTTAGGGTGGAGATGGGGTAGACAAAATGGGTAAAAAAGAGATGTAGGAGAAACCCCTAGATGGATCGAGGGTCCAAGTCCTAGCGTCCCTTTTCCCTAGGTACACTTAGAGGTCATGAAAGAGGGAAAGAAGAACCACCCTTCTGTTGCTTCCCTATCAAAACTAGGGCAACACAAGCCTAAGGAAATTGAAGAAAAGGGATTTGAGGAAGGTAATACCAAGACCAGAAAATGCCATCTCTTATTTGAGAGATGGTATAATTGTGAAAACAACATACAAAGGGGCTTATCATCCACCCATCGCTTGAAATCCACTCAGATGCGCGTAGACCATACTTACTCACAATAACTCTATACCACAAAGCATTAGACTATGAATTAGAACCTTCCCCCTCTTTGGCCCTTTCCCACAAGATATTTATCATCGTTCTCGTAATAACTTTGCTCACTGAGATAGGAATTCTTCAATGATAAGAAATAACTAGGAGTCCTACTATTAATCAAAATTGACTCGATAAGTTGTTATGGAAGTGTATGATATTGAGAATCAGCTTCAGCAATTATAAAAGTCTTCCACAGAAAGTAACTAATAACCTATGGGATACAGATTCTTTCTCTTTTCTTCGTAAATTATACACCTATTACCATTCGAGAGTAAGCAGATGGAACCATGGATAATGATGTTGTGTAAGACTTTGATAGTTCCCTCAAGGCGTATGCAAGGAAGAGGGGTATAACCGGTAGAAGGATTGAGAGCCACTGTTACAAGAGTGGGGCCCAGTTAGTTAGCAAATCGTCAGAGGAATATATTTTGTAAATATAAGCAAGAGAGAGCAAGGGAGGACATCTTTTCTGGAATCTGATAAGAAAAATGAGGAATTTACCTTAAAAAGAAGCATAAAATATCATGTCCCCCAACTTATCCTCTTGTGGTCCTCATGAAGTATGGGCGCAGAATTCATCCATTCGATGAGATAAATAAGCAAATTGTGCTACCATGCTGCTAAATGTAGTGGATTACAATTGCGAGGAATACAATCGCAGATCTTGGAAAAGTTAAAGGGAGATGCTGATTTAACTGACACTGTACAGCTACAACATCTAATATTTACTTGCTCTTTATTTTGATAATATCAATCTGATCTAGTGTGTGACAGGATGGTACATTGCATGGCAAATCAAATCTCGGAGATGAAAATGATCATGAGTTCTAACTCAGGTGCATCTAGTTCGATCCCAAACGAGGTTCTGACGGAGCCTACATCTAGTTGCTCTGATTCATCATCAGAAGACTTCACCTTTCCTGTCCCGACTTCATCTACCCCAGCTTTCTCTTCATTCGGTACCAACAATTTTCAGCTGATTGTGCAGGATATTTCAGCTGCAGAAATTCCAGGTACTTCTGATTTACAACGATAGAATATTTCGGTACCAATTAATCCAGACAAGTATCTATTTGTATTGAGTTGCAATAACTTGTCTAAATGCATATATTTGAGAAGGAATCTTATCTTCTAGATGTTGACGTTTTTTATTTCTTCCTTCAAGTTGCTGTTGTGTGTATAGCCACACTCAGTCATATAGATCTATCGAATAGTCCAACCATAATTGGTATGTGTTGAAGAAAGTCTAAGGAATATTGGTGTAATTCTATTGAATAAAAGAGTTAGTTAACTTTCCTATTTTTCTATATTGTTAACTATTTTTTAGGGACTTGGTTAGTTTTTCTCTATTATTTATAATATCTATGTACTTCACTTGTGAAATAAGAAAAAAGAGTGAGATGCCTTAGCTTGCAAGCATAGTAACAGAGCCTCTATTCTGAAAATTTTGATTAGAACTAAATCCTAACTAATCTATGAAACTTTCATAGCTACCGATCATTCACCATGACCAAGTTTCATTTGGAGTCTTCGTAGCTTTCGTGACTGAAGTTTATTTAGATCGTGAAGAAGGGAAAAAGAAAAACTCAGCAAATCCGACCCAATGACCATTTATAGGATCTGTCTCACATTGTTCCGGTCCCTGTTACCGACCACTTATGGTTTCATATCGTCGCTGTTGCCGTCAGCACTTATAGGATCCATCTCGCATCCAGACCCAACAAGCAAGTATTTGCACGCAAGGACCATAGATCTGGCCCACGGACAATTCGGCTACGGGACTTGTTCAGAAACTCATCGATAGCTTCCCTCGGCTCACTTGCTTCCAAACAATTTCCCATTCGGCTCTCATCCCACTTGCTTTCAAATCTATTTCCGTTTGATAAAGGCAAATCTGTTTCCATTTGATAAGGCTTCAGAAACTGTTTTCATTTCCCATTCAGCCCATTTCCCACTCAAAAGCTTCAGAAACCATTTCCCGTTTCCCATTCGGCCTATTAGGCACGGGTGTATCATAAACCATTCAGAAGCCCACTTGGACAGATTAAGGCCCAATTTCCCACTTGGCCCACTTGGACAGAAGCTTCAATCAGGGGAAACAATTTGAACATCACAGATTAAGACCCATGGGGGTATTTCAATCTTCAGACAATTTGGAAATCACCGATGGTGTTTCAATCACAGACGAAACAATCCAGCTTCAATTACAAACTAAGACCCACTTGGTCCTTTTGGACAGATGCTTTCTTTGCCTAAGATCATGATCATGTAAGAAGAATCAAAATTCTCGAGGAAGTTCCTACAACCCAAAAGAATTGTAACATTCAACCTATTTGATTGTTATGCTGACTAAGCGAAAAATCTTTCTCAAATGGTTTCAGAGTGTGTGGACATACCTTAAGGGAAAGAGAAAACTTTGACACCTTATTGGACTCGGACCAGCGAAGAAGACGGATCTAGGATTTACTGCATGGGACGATGAAGACTTCATGATGATATCATGGCTCTAGGTTTCTATAAAGTCGTCCATTGGTGGTACATGTATGTTTTCATTCATCGCATTTACTCCAAAGCTCTAGATGTTGCTCATTTTTATGAAATCAAGGTAATGACTGAAGCCATCAAGCAAGAAGAAAAAAGTGTCACAGAACATGCCAATGTCTTGCAAACATTGTGCAAACATTCGAGATTAAATTGCACTGCAGATGTTGTAATTCAGAAGAAATTTATTGAAATAGATCGTGCTTATGATTTTTTAGTAGGTCTCAACAACGAGTTTGACCAAGTCCGTGTACAAATCATTGAAAAAGAGGAAATGCTGTCCCTAGAAGAAACAATTTTCCTTGTTCGAACAAAAGTGAGCAAACGGAGCCTGATGCCTAACAAACAACCCAGTTTAATGAATCAGCCTTTGATGGAAAGAAAGAAAGAAACGACGGAAGAGACAACCATTGGAATAGTAACAAAGACAATTTATAGTGTACAAATTGCAAGAAACTACAACACACGAAGGAGAGTTGTTGGGAGTTGAACGGAAAACCACCCAACTGTGAAATAGAAAAATTGGGGAGGCTCACATAACCATGGTTGGAGAAACAAGGGAGAAATGTCAAAAGCACGAGCGTACATCGCAATCATGGAGACCGGTGGATTCAATAATGGAGTGATTGAATGTGTTATTGGACTCCTTCAACAAACCACCAAGTTTAGTGTTTTGACAATCTTAGGTAAGTCTTGATTCACCTTTTGTATAAGTCCTTTGGAGATAAGTTAGGTTAACTCTTGGATTATAGATTTGGGTACAACTGATCATACGACCCCTTACTCCCAATGTTTTAAAACATATAAACCATGCTCGAGTCATCGAAAAGTTGCATTGGAAAATGGAACCAATGTCACCATTGCAGGAATAGGAGATGTATTCATCTCTTAGACCCTTACACTAAAACACATTCTACATGTCCCAAAACTAACCAATAGTCTCATTTCTATACAAAAGTTTATCCATGACTGCCACTTCAGTGTTACTTTCTCCTCATCATATTGTATTTTTTAGATTAAGTCTCACAATTGATTGAAGAGATACTTTGAGAAACCGTTGAACCCTAGGGCACACTAAATAACTAGCACATAGGACCAATTATTGAGTCCTATTCTACTACCAATCCCAATCATGGTTCCTCTTATATTACTACAGAGTCATAGAGTCACTGGTCGAAATATCCATTCCACCTTTATCAGATCCATGGTTCTCTCATGTATATGCTAAAAGGAAAATCATTTTAGAACGGATACAAGTCAAAACATCTGATTTGACTCAAAATGAAGATGGAACACATGTACCAATAGATGATAGACCCATAGCTCTCCAAAATCCTACTAGAGAATGCACAAAACGACCCTTATACCTCATATCAAATTATATCTATCTTGAAAGAATATCCTTATCACAGAAGAGTTTTATTGTGAGTCTTAATTTAATTGTTATACCTAATGCTATAGAAAAGAACAACATGTGGAAGAAGTTTTGGATTCACCAAAAGGAAAAAATATAATTGGGTGTAGGTGGCTTTTGATTAGTAAAGTTTAAGGCTCGTGGATTATTCGAAATGTACAAAGCAAGGTTAGTAGCTAAACGATATACTCAAACTTACAATGTTAATTACCAGAAGACGTTTGCCCTGGTTGCAAAACATCGTGAGAATATTGTTATCATTGGTTGCCAACTTAAATTGACAACTCTCTTAGGATCCACATAAAAAAGTAAGAGAGTCAAAAGAAGAACTTGTATTATACAGAGAGATGTACCACCAAAGGCTAGTGGGGGAGACTTATATATTTAGCTCACACTTGACCGGACACAGCTACTCAGTTAATGTAATTAGTCAATTTATGCCTGATCCATGGGAACCTCAGACAATATATAGTGTTACATTACTTAATGAACTTCAAGAAAAGGAATGTTGTCCAAATGAAATAGTTCCTTGCATTGGAAGCTTACATTTACCTTGAATATGTTGGATCAAAAGTGGACAAAAGATCTACTATGAGGTATTGTACTTTTCTCAGAGGTAATTTGGTAACATGGAGGAGTGCTGAATCAGAATCTTAAACCATTGCACAAGGGCTATGTGAGCTCTTATGGTTGAAGATAATACTTGATGACTTACCGATTAAGAGAGAAGGTTCGATAAAGTTGTAATATGACAACAAATCAACCATCAATGTTGTTCATAATCGTATCCAGCATGATAGGACAAAGCATGTTGAAATCTATCAACATTTTATTAACAGCGAAGCTAAAAAAGAGGATAGTATGCATGAGGTATGTACCTCACGGCTTCAACTAGTAGATGTGCTAGCAAAATGATTCCACAACCCAACGTTTCTAAAATGCTTTCTTCAACATTCCTCGTAAAGCCGAGGAATAGATGTCATCCATTTCTAACTTGGGTACAAACTTTAGGGGATTAGTTAGTTTTTCTTTAATTATAAAATATCTCTGTACTTCTCTAATGAAAATAAGAAAATGAGAGCAAGGTACCTTAGCTTGCAACCGTATGATATATTATCTATTTTTCTTCTACCTTTTAAATTGATATTATTACTCAGTAGAACCATAAATGAAAAAGATTCATATTCAAAAATAATGCAAAAAACAAAAAGAAACAGATGGACAAATATAGTATTCTGATTCAAATAAATGTCTTGCAATGAAAAGCCAAACTAGAACTTGGATAGATCACACCATCGAGAAGCCTTGAGCCTAGCTGATTCAAGACCAAACAAAATAATTCGCTTGTTTTCAAATATCATCCAATTTCGTTCAAATAATACTTCTGAAATTAAAGCTATAGAACTAGCTTGTTCGTTGTTGATAGCAGTTAATTTTTTTGATTGATCAAACTCCTAGCAGAGTATTCACTTTTCTGATTGAAATGGTGAGAAATGATACCGACATATTGAACACTTCTCTAAATCTCTATAATGTTTGGTACTGGAAGTACTTAACTCTTGCTCTGTTCTTGGCTCTCGAAAAAGTTACTGTGTTTAGGATCGAAGTTTTTTGCAACAGTGCTCCATTTACTTTTTTTTTGCAGGATCTGGCGGTGACAGGGAAGGGGGATTCTCTGACTACTTCTAATGCAACCTCCTCCTGTACATTTCTTCTTTCCTCCAAATATAATTTCTATATTATAACTCCAAGTATAAGTAGGAACAGTTGTCATAGAATTCCTATGTTTTCAAATGCATTTTTAGCTTTTAGCACCTACATTCAACATTCAAATGATTGAAGATAGTACATAACTTGACTGCAGAGGTTCAAATACACCATCGTATATGCACATTTGAATGCTTAGATCATTCTAATAAGGCCCTTTTGGTCAAATGTGCACATTTAAATGTTTTAGCTTAGAACCCTTTTGGCCTTTCAGTTACTTTTTTCTATCATATATATACAAATGTATATGCACATTTGAATGCTTAGATCTCCTGAAACACTCTGCTAGTATTCTATATTTTCTATACGTACATAATTTTGTTGTACTAAAATTGTCAATAGTAATGAATAATTTTGAGTGTAAGTTCTTGCAATGGAGTAAATTTTAGTGACTCATTGCAATGCGTTCAATTATAGTTTTACTTCTGCACTTTTGATTGATTGATCCATTGAACTTTGTAGATTATCCTTTAAATGTGTCTCTTTGAGACTTTTTTTTTCTTCTTATTCGTATATTTTCGGGTATATTGTTATCGTCGTGCAGGTTACTGTGGCTTAAACTTTTAATGCATTTAACAGAAATTTTTCTTATAGATTATTTAAAAATTTTAGCTTCAAAACAATTAAAGATATCTGATACTTATTTTTCAATGCATTATTTATATTTATAGAAATTACAATAAATAATATTTATATTTATTTTATATAATTATTAATTGATATAATCTACAAAATATTAATTAACAGTTTAAGAAAGTATTTATTATGTTAATATACGTTACCGTAAAAATGATTTAAGCAAATAGTCATATTCATTTATATTATTTTATAATAATAAAATAATATAGTATATTGACATTATTATCATAATTATTGCAATAAAGATGAGGCAAAGAAAGAAATCCTCTCCTATAGTAAACTCAATGGTGCAAAAACCATTTTTTTTAAGCATAAAATAACAATAATAAATGGAATCTTAATCCATTTTTTTTTTAATTTATAACAATTTATTAACGTTAATATAATTTCAAATTTGTAATGCTCGTGATAAATAATTGTTAAAGTTTAATGAATTTCTTATCTAAGTAAATCAAACTAATTAAGAATTAAATATGTTTATGAGATATGAAAGTGTAAATTTTAAATAATAAAATTAATATTTAATTTTGATGGTTTTTTTAAAAGTAAAGATTAATTTATTATAAATTAAAAAATATAGATAATGAATTGTACTATTGAAACAAAGAAATTGCACTAAAAATCAGAATAAATCAGATTTATATATAATTAATATTTTATTTCCAATTAAAATAAATAAAACTAAAAAAAAAACCCGCGTTTATTCTACGCAACTCAATTACGAAATTACCCCCATGCCCCAAAATTCTGCTGCGCTAAACTCCAAGGCTCTAACCTTGCGATTTTCGCTCTGTGGAAAACTCTCCCTCCAATTTCCAGTTCTCTACGTAAGGTCCAATCTCATGGCCTTTGTCAATGGCGACGCAGAAATCACCTCCTTTGCCTGCTCTTCAGAGATGGAGAAGTTCCTCTGCGACCGCTTGAACGACCCTTCTCAGCCCATTGCCGAGCGCTTCCGAGCTCTGTTCTCCCTCCGCAACCTCAAGGGCCCCGCCCCTCGCGATGCCCTCATTCTTGGTAAGCTCAATCATTTTTTCTAAATTTTCCTGTGATTTGAAGTTCGAGTTGTGTTTAATCTGTTCATTTTTGTGTTCTTATTCCGTTTGATTGATTGTCGAAATAAATGCCTTGCAATTTCTTGGAAGTAGTCTGTTTAGTTATGCCCTCGGGGTTTGCTATCTGCGAATGATAATCTGCTATGGAGTTCGTTCATATTGATTGATATTTGGTCGTCGTCTTTATTTAACTTTTACTCTATGTTATTCTTTTGAACTCGCCTGCTATGGAGAGCCTGAGGCATTTTTTTCACGTTACGATGTAAGGCCGGAAAAATAATTAATTTAGAAGGGGAAAGAAAAACTCATTGTACCTATTTTTCTGTGCTTAGCGACTAGAGATCCTTCGAATTTGTTGGCTCATGAGGCTGCATTTGCATTGGGCCAAATGCAAGATACAGATGCAATCCCAGCGTTAGTGACTGTTCTTAACGATCTTTCTTTGCACCCCATTGTTCGGCACGAGGTGAAATTATAGAGCCCCCTTTGTTATCCTGCTTGTTTTGAATTTGATCTAGTGTTCTGTTCTTCCATCTAACCTGTTGTATTTGCTTCTGTAATGGTGTAGGCAGCAGAAGCTCTTGGAGCTATTGGCTCAGAGAGTAATATTCCTTTTTTAGAAAAGAGCTTGGCTTTAGATCCTGCTCAAGAGGTTAAAGAGACATGTGAATTGGCCCTTAAGAGAATTGAACAACTGAAAGATTCTAGTAACGATGGTGAATCATCCACAGTTGAAAAGTCGCCGTTTCTGTCTGTCGATCCAGCTGCCCCAGCTTCTTCTGATTCTTCAGTATGTCAACTTAGGTATTTCGAGGCAATTGTAATAAATGCTATATACTATCAACCTTCAATAATAAGGATGTTGCTTGATAGTAGCTTGTAGTAATGGTTTCTGATTACTTTTGCTACCTCATTTATCCATTTGAAGGGAAATTCTTCTGGATGATGATAAGGGCATGTATGAGCGCTATGCAGCCCTTTTTGCTTTACGGAATAATGGCAATGATGAAGCTTTAACTGCAATTATCAACTCTTTAAGATCCAAAAGTGCTCTGCTAAAGCATGAGGTTTGTTTTAATGAACCCACAATTTTATTTCACCATATTAACGTGGATTGTAATTTCTTAATAATCATATGTCATTTTTCTTTATTCTCTTTTTGAACTTAGTCTGATCTTGAATTCTTAATTCTTTTACCTTTGGAAGCAAACCTAACAGATTTTTGGACATTAATTTAGTTTGAATGCTCAGCATGCCATGCCACTTTGTGGAGACGCCATTTCCTGATTTGATGTTGGTACTTTCTGGAATTATTAGGTTGCTTATGTATTAGGCCAATTGCAAAACAAAGCAGCTTCAGATGCTCTCTCCAATATTCTTGAGGATGTTAATGAGCATCCAATGGTTAGACATGAGGCTGCCGAAGCTCTTGGTTCCATTGCTGGTATAATTTATTTGTTGTTTTGTTAAACATGCTTGTTCTTTTGGAACCCAAAAGTATTATTTTTTCCTTCTTTACCTTCTGATATAAATTTAGAAAGAAAATACAACTGGACTATGTGCTTTGTAAAGAATCCTGAAAAAGTGATCTGTTATTGTAGTGTGATGGGTCTTAATTTTAGTTGTATGACAAATCATATAAGAATTCATCTGCATACTATCCAAGTAACTAGTATGTTTTGATTCTTCAATTTTTGACTGTCGAGTCATATACGCTCTTTCAAGACTCAAGAGTGAGGTACAAAAGGGAGGTGTATATTTTTTTCTGAGGAGGCACCCAAAATATGATCCAAATAAGATAACTATTTTATAAATAGAAAACATAGCATCCTGAAACGTGAGCATTACAATAAATTAAAAAAATTGGAGCTTTTTCTGAGAGGCTGTTTAGAAATGTAGGCATCGAATTTTAAGGGGAAGAAAACTTTCAAACTGAAGGCAGAGTGGCACACCCCTTAGTGAAGTTGCTTGCCATGAGTATAAGAAAATTCCTTGATGCTTCCATACTCTAGGCCTAGGGTGGGTGTGGATTGTTGTAAGGTGTATCTATATATATATACATATGTGTGTGTGTATTGGTCCAATAATCGTCTGAAAAGCTTGTTGAGATCGTTTATTAAATGTTTCTTACTACAAAATTCAATATAAAAAATAGGACTTAAACCTTATCTTTACTGAGTTACCTATTAGGAACGTTAGTTCATGAATAGTAGAACTATGCTGGAACATGAAATTCAAGTCCAGCGGTGACTGATTAGAAGAAGGATATTTTGTTACGCTAAATAACAAGTTATAGGCGGTGCCTCAGTTGCTGTGTGCTTCTTTATTAATTGGATTCTTATTTTGTTTTCATTGTATTTGTAGACGAAAGAAGCATAGCACTTCTCAAGGAGTTTGCAAAGGATCCCGAGCCTATTGTCTCGCAGAGTTGTGAGGTTGCACTAAGCATGCTGGAGTATGAAAGGTTGGGAAGATCATTTGAGGTATACATTCTCGACTCCCTGACCATACTTTAATGGATACGTTTTTCTATATTGCCTGATTAAAATACCTGTAAGTAACTTAAAATAATGCACCCTGCAGTTCCTGTTCATGCAATCTCCTCAAGTACAATAAGTTGCAACAAACAGAAAATAGCATCAATTCCGAGGTTAGAATCAGCCCCATCTCTTGTTTGTCTGCAAAAGATTGCTATAGTTAGAAACTGAGAGCTTGTTTAGTTTTATAGGTGATATGCCTTTGACTTAGTGGAGATAGTCAAGATTGGAGCAATATAGACAGTAATTATCTATGTTTATTGTTCCATTTGGATATATCTATACTTTCCTTAATTGGAATGAAAGATACGGAAATTTTACTAAAAAAGATATTGAAAATTATATATTTTCCACATATTAGCAGATTTCCTTTTCTACTTTTATTTCTTACGAGAATATTTTTATTCTTTTTACTAAGTAGTCTGTAACAACCTAAACCCACTGGTAGCAGATATTATCCGCTTTAATCCGTTACATATTGCCGTTAACCTCACGATTTTAAAACACGTCTATTAATAAGAGGTTTCCACACTCTTTTAAGGAATGTTTCGTTCCCTTCTTCTATTGATGTGAGGTCTCACATAGTTTGAATGTTTGTCGATTTTTCTCTCTCATTTGGTTATGAGAGCTAGAGGGCCATAGTAGCGAACCTCTTGGACAAAGTAGGTTGGATATTCGTACTTGGCAAGTTCTAGATTAGCTATAATCAGATGGGTTGATACCTCTTCGCGTGTTTATTGTTGATTCCCAAAGTTTTTTTTTTTTTTTTGTTAAAATTACAGAAACTCAAGGACTAAATGATAATAGGTTAACTTATATGAGTTTCAAGTTTACCATACAAAAAAATTGTTTCTATAAAACTCAACCCGTCATCTAAAACTCAACTCTACCTTGAGTCGAATTAATCTCTCCTTAAAAGAAAGAAGAAATTGAGATGAGTTCGATGGGCAGCCCAACATAAAAGAAGAATGTTTGGTAATGACATCCCTTCCACCTTGCTGTAAAGCTGAAGCAACTGCTGGTGTGATTTAACATTCAAAAGAAAAGAATATATAGACAAGGCAAAGAACAAGAAATCATTGAATGCATGCATGCATGCTCGAGGTAAAAAAAGGAACAAATTGGGAGATGCTGAAAAGACAGAGGAATAGGAGGAACTAGATAGGTATATGTATAGGTATAGGTATAGGGATAGGGATAGGGATGAGGGGAGAGAAGAAAGCTACGGTCATACTCGAGTAAGCTCGTGAACTGATGATGGTCTTTCTCTTCTGCTGCCGAACCAATCCATAATAGAATAGCCAAATAGGCAAAGTAGCTACATAAGTTGTTTCCTAGTCCGAACCCTTTTAGCTACGAAATTTGTAATATCTTCTTGCTATGGAAGGCTACTCTCTCAAATTCATATCGGAAAACCGAGCAAGCGTTGGGATATCAGCATTCCAACGCAAAATACTGATAATTCATTTGTGTGTATATTACATTTTTTTTTAAAAAAGAAAAATATTTAATAGATTAGATACTTGTTTAACTTCGCATCTACTAAATATAACTTAAAAAGTTAATTAATAATTAAAACTTAATTATTAATAATATGATTATTTTATTTATTTTTATGTGAATTTTAGAGTTTTCGTGCATATTACGGCATGCAATAGATTTGGACATTTTTTTAACGCAAATCCAAATGCTGAGCTGGAAGCAATCAACGTGGTACTAAGTGGGGCCCGTAGTTAAAATAACATTATTATAAAAAGTGAAAAATAAAATACCCAAAAACAGAAGGTAAAAAAACAGTATCACCCGCGGGTTACGTCAACGTCACAATCAATAATCTTGTTGGTGACACGTGGACGGCAATCCAGAAATAGAGTGCGGCCATTTTGTAGTTCACTTTAGTCACTGTCACAAATCCCAAATGACCTACCCGGGATGCTTAATAATGCCCACAGCTTCTACTTTTTCATCTCAAGGTTTTGGAATGTAGCTGTTGTATAACCTTTTGTTGGATGTCTCTAGATGTTAAGTCTTTGGGAATTATGAAATGTTGTCCAATTTTTTGAATTATAGATTTAATCTATAAATTTTTAGTTTTTTAACCTCTACAAATTTATGACCCGTCAAAACTAGATTGGAAAGTCAACTTTGTCGAGAAGACAACATAGTCTTAATGCCGCTATAAAACACGTAAGAAAGCGCCACGAAAGGGCTAGAATATTTAGACGCTCAAATGTTTCAATGCCACGAAAGGGCTAGTATTGTGTATTGTGTGCCATTAGTTTTTCGAGGGTTTTGATCTAATGTTGTATCCAAGTAATGTTTTAACTCTCTCTTGAATAGATCTTTCCTATCGTATGCAATCTTATGTATTCTTGGTAGACTCTTACACTTCAAAGTTTGAAGATCCATATAGACAAGAAAACAAAATTCTTATACCGATCGAGCTTCATGCAACAAAGATGCATAAATTTTTTAGTTTTGTAGTGCCAAACTATCGAGTTCGATCAGCATGAGATATTTTCGAAGCTCGATAGAAGAGAAAACAAAAGGAGATGATATTAATAATATTGGTAGACGCTGATCTGCTTAGGAGTAGTCTCATTACTTATGCACCTAATCACAAATACTCATTCAAAGTGAGAGACAAGATCCAAGACGCTTATGTACTAGAATAAATGACCTAATACTCGAGAATGTAGGTCTCAAAATAACGAACAAGAATGAGATTGATTGATGAAGTTGTATCTTTTTTCGAGAGAACGGGATCATTTTTTTCCGAAAAAAGTGATTCCCAGCCCAAACAATCCATCGCAATCTTCACGAGAGATGAACAACATAAAATAACATATAATAAGCTAATCCAAACACATAAGGCTATAGTGGCATTGACTTAGTCACTTTGTCATGTCACCCATATCCATCAACATGTAGGGCTGTTTGTTTGGGACCCATATGCCAACCCTAATAATTAAGCCCCTCACCCACCTCCTTCCCCTATGAACAGTCGAGTAGTTTGTGACATGAAATGGGCTACCATTGTGCATGAGATCAACTTCAATGGCTTATCAACAAAGACAAACACAAAGGCATTAAGCCATTTGAGCTTGTTGGCCACTACATGCTTTGTTAGAGCTTTTTCCCTTAAAGAAAATAAAAGTATGCCCATTTAGTCCACTTTACATGGATTGAATGACACTGTTGGACAAGACATTCTCTTTGTGTTCATTCTAAAAGTACTAAGTTTATTGTCATATTCTCATCCACTCACCACTCACTCCATGTTTGATCATGTGAGTATTAGATGTGTAGGGTTTACAAATAAAGAATGAATCTTTTCTCATATCAACATCATTATGAGCTTATGATTGATTACACAACCCATTTTCATACCACCATGTCAAGACTTACTTCAACAAACATCAAATCATTATCACTTAAATTTCTTCAAATGTTTCTACTGCTTAGATCCCAATGTTGGGCACACTTTGTGGGTTGTCTACAAATTCTTATAGCTTACCTATTCATAGTTTTGGTGTGTTAAAATAATCATTCGGAGCTAGCATCTGTCTTTGTGCACCGAGTGTTCTAATACTATAACGCTTATTTGGTCGTAGTTACAAATGGTATTAGAGACAGACACTCGGCAGTGTGTTAGAGAGGGCGCTGGCCCCCAAGGGAGGTGAATTGTGAGATCTCACGTCGGTTAGAGAGGGGAACAAAACATTTCTTATAAGGGCGTGAAAACATCTCCCTAAAAGATGCATTTTAAAACCGTGAGACTGATTACAATACGTAGCGGGCCAAAGCAGACAATATATGCTAACGGTGGGTGTGGGTTGTTACACTACATCTCAATACTATAACGTTTATTTGGTCATAGTCACAAATGGTATCAGAGCTAGACACTGAGTGATGTGTTAGCGAGGACACTGGGCTCCCAATGAGGTGGATTGTGAGATCCCACATCGGTTGGAAAGTGGAACGAAACATCCCTTATAAAGATGTGGAAACCTTTCTCTAAAAGATGCATTTAAAATCGTGAGACTGATGGTGATAACGTAACAAGCCAAAATGGACAATATCTACTTGCAGTGAGCTTGAGCTATTACACAGCATTTCAACGCTTGTCCTTGTGCTAAAATACTAAGCATCCCAATACTATGATGCTTATTTGGTCATAGTTACAAATGATATCAAAGTTAAACACCAAATAATGTGCTAGCAAGGACGCTAGGCTCTCAAGATGGTGGATTATGAGATCCTACATCAGTTGGCCGAGAGGGAAAGAAGCATTCCTTATAAGGGTGTAGAAACATCTCCCTAAGAGACACGTTTTAAAACCATGAGGCTGACAACCATACGTAACGGACCAAAACAGACAATATCTACTAGCAGTGGACTTAGACTGTTACACTACATCTTAACGCATGTCCTTGAGCTAAAGTATCGAGCATCCCAATGTGCTTATTTGGTCATAGTGACTCAACCTTAGTCTCTCACATGACTACCCTACTTTAGAGCCTCTCAACATTGCCACAATGTCCTTGACTTCCATGAGAGCATAACCAGCTTTTTATTGTAAATTGTAGAAGTAAAAACATTACTTGAACAAGATTACAAAGAAGAACACAATTCAAGAACAATCCAGGAAGGAAAGGAAGAGCTAAAGAACAACAAACAAAAAAACAAAGATAAAAGTGCTTAAGAACGGATCAAATTCAAGGACTGCAACAATTTTATGATACCAAATAAGAACAGCTTACCTCATAAATAGATATCCATCAATGGATAAACGGATGCTTGACATATGCAGCAGCAGCATATGGATGAAGGCAGCTTCACAATTTAAAGAAAATCTTGTTGGGGCTCTCTATTGCATATATATATATATATATATATATCTATAACACATGATCCCACATATTATATATATATATATATATATATATATATATATGAAGTTTTAGATTGATTATGGTGAGTGAACCAATAAGGAAAAAGGTGTTAAGCCACCATGCAAAGATGTCAGCTTAACCTAATTTTGTTTTTGTTTAATTCTAAATAAATCAGAGACGATTCGGTGTTTTCGTTGCGGATGAAGTGTTTATCTCGATTGTCTCTTCAACGTGACTCCGACATCCACGACCCATGAACTTTGATTTTTGGCGATTTCAGTGAGTACCAAAGACACGAATCTCATTTTGAATTCATTATTGTATGTTATGATTTGAATTAGATATCATCTCTCTTGTGCTTAGAGTTTGGATGGCTCATTCGGTTTGAGAGACCTATTTTGAGTTATGCTCGAATTGGGTATGTTTGCTTTTCTAATTCACGTGAAGGTTAGTACGTGTAATTTGCTTTAATTCTGTGAGACTCGAGTAAATGAGACGTACATGAATGAACCGAGAAGGTACATAGCGTGCTTTGGTGGACTTACTTGATTTTTTTTTTTTAAAATACATATATATTATAAATTTATTTTACGAGTATACTTTATATTTATTAAGAAATCTTCAATATATAATTGAAAATAAATTTAAAAAATTAAATTCTTATTTCATCACGGACAAAATAGTATGGTAAAATTCTACTTTCTTTTTGTAAATAAATTTCCTATTTAATAATATTCTCAATTCAATCTAATTTTCATTATCAAAATTAATTATCTTTATATTAATCCTACTGATAAAAATAATAATAATTCAAATTATTCGTTAATTTTCAATAATATTTAAAATACTATTTACTTAATTTTAATATTTTTATAATTTCAAATATTTATTAAATACAAAATTGAAACTCCAGACAACTCGAGAACCCATAGACACAAATTAAGAGTTCAAAAATTTATATTTAAAAATCCCGAGACCAAATTTACAAAACTTATAACTTCATGGACTAAATTTCAAATTTAACGGATTCCTCTTTCCTAATAAACAAACTTACATAATCTTCGTTAAAATATCAATAAAAACAAAATTTAATTTCATGGGTCCCGAGATTCAAACATTCTGACATAGCTACAAAACAAATAATTAACGTAGTCGAGCTAACATAAATGCATATTAAATCGAATCAACACGCGAATTGAATTAACAAAATAATCCAAAATTTTAGTAAATTTAACAAAACGACTCGAATTGAAGGACTAAATACGTAAAATCGTTAAAATAAAAGGACGAAATTGATAAAAATAAACCAAAAACAAGAAAGGCTACAAATGAAGGCAGATGAAAAAACATGTAAGCAAATTTAGCGGATTTTGTTTCTAACATCTCCTTTTGTCGTATAATAAATATTCCAAAAAGAATTCAATGTTTTTTAAAAATAATAATAATAATAATAATAATAATAATAATAATAATAAGAATGTAAATTAAAATTTGTAGCCCATTAAGAAGACCTAAGTTGATTAAGTATTGATTATAATATAAATACACCCTCCCACTCTCCTCCATTTCTCACCATTTTTGTTCTTAATTATTGCTCTTTACTAAGCTCCATCAATGGCGGCCTCCTCCTCTTCTTCTTCTTCTTCTCCTCCTTGTGGAGCTTGCAAGTTCCTTAGAAGAAAGTGTGTCAATGGTTGCATCTTTGCTCCTTATTTCCGCCACGACCTCGGCGCCTCCCACTTCTCCGCCGTCCACAAAGTTTTCGGTGCAAGCAACGCTTCCAAGCTTCTCGCTCACCTCCCCGTCTCTCATCGAAGCCAAGCCGCCGTCACCATCTCCTACGAAGCTCAAGCACGACTTCAAGATCCGATCTACGGCTGTATCTCCCAGATTTTCGCTCTCCAGCATCAGGTCGTTTTTTTCTCTCGCGTTATTACTTAACGTATGCTCGAGCGATAATTTATATAATCGAGCTTAGTACTCGTCGGTTTAGCGTTTTTCGTGTTTTTCGTGATCGGTTATTCGAAACCCTAATTTTTGGAAATGTTATAGGTTATGAATCTAAGGGCTCAAGTGGCTTATTTGAGAGAACAAGCAGCTCAAATCCTTCTTAACGGCTACATTACAAGAAACCCTAATGAATTACTGTACGGAAACTCTTTGTCTTATTCCGATGAGCAATTGCTGGATCTTCAAACTTGGCTGCTGGAGGAGAGCTGCAGCACCGCCGCACCGGAGTTTGAACCTACGGCAGCGCCGTACGTTGAGATGGGCATCGCCGATTCAAATCTCGCCGGAGATTTCTGCTGTTAAGACCGTCCGATATCTTCTCTGGATTTTCAGATCAACGGCTACCAATCAAATGGAAGTATGGGTGTTTTTGTGATAATTTGAATTTCTTTTTTGCTTTTTTTTTTTTTTTTTTTTACTGAATTTTCTGCTTGTGTTTGTGTCTGATAATTGTCTGTAAAATTAAATAAGAAAAAAAAAAACCCTAAATATTGATAAGTATGAACCCTAAGACGTTTTATTTTATTATTATTATTATTTTTTTTTTTTTTTTTGTAAAAATTGTTGGCTTTTTGGAATGGAATTATCCATTAAATAAAGATTTTAAAATAAAGTAATTATGCTTGGAAATTATGTATATAAATCATATTATTTTTCTTATAATATAGTTTATTTTTAGTGGTTTGATTTTATTGCATGTTATTATAAGTATAAGCTTCCAGTAATAAATTTATTTCTTAAATTTTCATAGCTAACTTAATATAATCATAGTATTTTCTTCTAATTATTTTATGAATTAATATATGTGATATTTATAATATAAAGAAATTTAAATATATGCGAATTTTTTGTTTTTTTTTAAAAAAAATTAATATCTATTTAATCTATAAACCCTAAAAATGTTTTTTTTATCCACGTAATCGATTTTTTATCTAATAAATCATTTAATTTTTAAATATTTTCGGTATGTTACGAACTTATTAGATACAAAATTGAAAGTTTATGGCTAATTAAACATTTTTAACGTTATGAGGTCCTATTAGACACAAATTAAAAATATTATGAATCTATTTGTAATGTCTCATGTCCAATATTCGAATTTGAATTTGAATCTGAAATCCAAATTTCGCACTTTATGACATTGATTAGCGACATAGGAGTCGACTCGGTGCCAATGGCTTCGTTCCCAACTGGGTTCTGATTGAATAGAGCATAGAGCTAATGAGTTTAGTCGAACAACATAACGAGTCTAAGGGTATTATGAAGCTACATCCCCTACAACATGATCATGCACGTTACTTGCTCGTATTAAACTGTTTCTAAAAGTGAAGTCTATCCCCTACCAAAATTGGTCATTTCACATTCATCTCAGGATCGCTCTCATTCAGACGTGATCTTAGTTCATTCATGTACTTCTTCTCTACTCAAGTCACATTTAACTTTCTATTCACTTGTGAGCTCCGAGCAATTTAACTTCTACCACTAACGGTTTGACTTGGAAGCAAACTACATAGTTTTGTAACCCTAAGTAAAACCTTACACTCCCATCGAAACAGAGTTTTTGTCGAGAATATTTTTTTCCATAACATAAATTTTTCTTCTTTTTTCTACCATCTACAATAAATATAAGATAAAAAAATTCAATATTTAATTTCAAAACTTATTTTCATTAAAAATAAATAATAAAGAACACAAAATAAAACATGTCCTAAACAAATATTACCAAACACAATTATGTCTCTCTGTTAAAAAAAACAAAAACCTAAATATTATCAAACATGTCCCAAACCATGTATGGATGTTCTATTTTAGCACATATATATATATATATATATATATATATATATATATAACCCTAATAACTTTAATTTCCTTAAGAATATTATTTTATAATTTAAGATTATCAGCAAAATAAGCTACAATTGTAGAAATATCCATTATTTTAACATTTATTTTAAGAAATTAATGTAATGAGTGGATAATTTAAGTATATATTAATTATTTATCATATACTAATAATAGTAATATAAAATTTAAATTAAATTATATAGTTATTTAAAATATATTGGGTGGCCTTTTATTTTTATTTTGATAATAATAAGAAATAGTTGCAACACTTTATATTAAGTGGTGCATATGAAAAGTTGGTATTTATTGGCTCTCTATACCCATTAACAATAGTGGAATCATTAATCATTCTTCTCATAACCTATAGTATTAGGGCTATCAAAATATCAAATATTTTAATATATTAAATATGTATTTTTTATATTTAAAATATATAATATTAAATATTAATTTCAACCCTTCGAACAAAATTTAATTAATTTAATTCTCTTAGTATGTCCCACGTTGGTTGGGGAGGAGAACAAAACACTATTTATAAGTGTGTGGAAATCTTCTCTTAGGAAACGCGTTTTAAAGCGTTGAGGGGAACCCCGAAAAGGAAAGCCTAAAGTAGACAATATCTGCTAGCGGTGGATCTGAGACGTTACACTTCATACAAAGTTAATTAATTATAGGTTCCTTCACTTAGACCTAGAGTTGAACTTTATGCATGTAGACCAAATGTATCTGTAGATATAATCATTACAAGTAAGTCGATTATTCGTGAATTATTTGTAATTACGACTAGATCAAAATTATGAGGTCATATTTGTCTGACGATTGGTATTTGGATCAAGTTTAAGGTTCGATCCAAAAGTCCAAATCCAAACGGTTAGGCCCAAAAGCCATCAAAGTTCACATACCCATAAGAGCTAAGTAACTCTATTTCGTTCGAAAGGTTTGGAAGCTAAACACTCTCGTCTGTTTGAAAACGTGAAGATCTCAAGATAATAATCGACTCTTCACGAAGTTGAAGATCAATCTCGAGAACAATTTGCATAACCCATAAAAAAAAATTCGTTGAACTCTTAGAAATTAGTTTACGAACAAGAAAGATTATATAATTATATAATAAAAGAGAAGTAAAACAAAATATATATTACAAGTATGAAAAAATTTAATGTTTATATATATATATATATATATTGGCTAAAAATGATTGGGGGAATTTGAAGAATGTAAATAAAGCATGGTCGTGCAATTTTGTCGGAATTTGTAAGAATAATTGATGGGGCCAAATATATTTTAAAATAATTTTAATAATTAATTTATTGTCTCCTACTTTTTCCGTTATACGCTTCATGACTCGTTTAGGAATAACCAATTCATGGGGGGTTGGAGTATCACAGGAGGGACTATAACGAATCCGAGTATTTGGAGTTACGAAGGTGTGGCCGGAGCACATATTGTGTTTTCTCGATTGTGCTTCTTAGCAGCTATCTGACATTAGGTGTATTGGGATCTAGAAATATTTTGTGATGAACATACAGGAAAATCTTCTTTGGATTTGCCTAAGATTTTTGGAATTCATTTATTTCTCTCAGGGTTGGGTTGCTTTGGTTTTGGTGCATTTCATGTAACCGGATTGTATGGTCCGGGAATATGGGTATCCGATCCTTATGGATTAACCGGAAGGGTACAAGCTGTAAATCCTGCGTGGGGTGTCGAAGGGTTTGATCCTTTTGTTTCGGGCGGAATAGCCTCTCTTCATATTGCAGCAGGTATATTGGGCATATTAGCGGGCCTATTCCATCTTAGTGTTCGTCCGCCCCAACGTCTATACAAAGGATTACGTATGGGAAATATTGAAACCGTCCTTTCGAGTAGTATCGCTGCTGTCTTTTTTGCAGCTTTTGTTGTTGGAACTATGTGGTATGGTTCAGCAACTACCCCGATTGAATTATTTGGTCCCACTCGTTTAGGGTTGTTACACCCGAGTAAATGAACGGTATATAAATAAGCTCAGAACTTGGAATCAGAATTCGGCACACTTGATAGTTCAAGCATTCTCCTATATCCCCTACGACATTGTCACGTTACTTTCTCCTCATTTCTTAAGAGTGAAGACTATTTCCATGTAACCGTCCAAGCCCACCATTAGCAGATATTGTCAGCTTCACTATTTTAAACGCGTCTACAAGAGAGAAGTTTTCACACTCTTATAAGAAATGTTTCGCTTTCCTCTCTAACCGATGTGGGATCTCACAATCCACCGGCACACCGCCTAGTGACTAGCTCGATACCAAATTATTGTGAGATCCCACGTCGATTGGAGAGAGAAGCGAAGCATTCTTTATACGGGAGTGAAAATCTCTCTTTAGTAGAAGTATTAACTCACAGCAATATGTATCGGGCTAGAAACGGACAATATTTGCTAGCGGTATTTGGCAAAGTTGAAACAAAAAATTTAAAACCTTTTTGGGTTATGATTGAGAGATATAAGCAAGAGAGCAGAAAGGATGAAGATGTTTCTAATTATTAATTAATTAATGGTTTTATTACTTTATTTATATTAAAATGTTGATTTGTAGTTTGAATAGGAAACATAGGAAATATTATTTTCCACTCTAATATTTTTATAAGCATTTTTTTATAGAATTTATTTATGTTTTTTTTATTAAATTGCATTTTAGTCTGTATTTTAATTTAGTCCCTACACAATCTTAAAATTATCATATTGAAATGTTTTTTTAATGAAAGTTATTTATTTATTTTAATTTTATTGAAAAGAAAATATTGGAATGATTATGAAAATAAAATAAAATAAAATAAAATAAAATAAAATAGTCGTAGAATCTAAGAGTTGATTTAAAAAATAAAAAGAATGTAAATAAAGCATGGTGGTGCAAAAGTTTGTCTGAATTTGTAGAATAATTGATGGGGCCAAAGATTTAGTGTTAAAAAATAAAAAAGAAAGCACTTCTTTTTATCATTCTCTTGGATCATCCAAATTGCATACTTGGTTGTCTCCTACTTCAACTACAAAATTCTCGTTTTTTTTTTTTAAAAAAAAAAAATGCATGTGTGTAAGAACAAAATATGTTAAAAGTACCTTTGTTGATTCTTGAGAATAGTCTTCACTCCTAGAAGCGAGAAGTAAGTATAGACCATGTTACAGAAGAGTGTCAGACCATCTTAAGCATATGTAAAAAGAATTGAATGACGAGCCATCAAATGAGTTTTCAAGTGTAGAATTTGAGTTTTCAAGTGTCAGACCATCTTAAGCATACGTTAGAATTTGATTATATTCGGCGTTCGATAATGTATTTAAATAACACATTTGAGACATGATTATAATCAAATCAATACAACTAAGCAAACTTGAGCAGAGCTTATTTAGTTCAGTTCAAGGATATACCATCGATCAAGGGATCGCTCTATATATTATAATATATATTGATGTGAAGAAAAAAAAAAATACAACCAAAAAACCACGTAAAGAACATATCATAGTTGTATTTTCTTCATCGGAAACTAAACTTTCCATCTAAGAGAGTGAAAAGTACAAGGAGAAACTAGGATAGGATGTACACCGACCAAAGGAGTTAACTAAAAAAAACTCCAAATGGCCAACGAAACAAAGGAGAAACTACATTCAGAAAAGCCTCAATATTTCGGGATCATAACATCCTCCCATTGTCGATCTCCAGTGTTCTCTATGTATTACTATTTAGATTTGTTATCTGTATTGAATTGAACCCTTACTATGCTCTCTTTGTGTAATTAGCCTAATAACAGATCTAAAATTGACTTATTTTTAGGCTACAATTACAAATGGTATAGGTGTTTATGAGAAAATACCTTCATCGTTGCATGACGGCAGGCCTTTAAGTACATCCCTCAAAGCATGGTAGTGGCTATCACATTTATGGTCCGAAATGAGGTTGCTTGATAGCACAATTTGCTGGAAATGTTCATCAGGATGCCGCTTCCACAGAGTGAAGTATTCGTATGCCTCTTCAAGATTCACATGCTTCTTCAGATAATAAACTGTCCCTGGTACGAATAGCTCCTCAGGAATTTTACATCTTGCGGCTTCATTTTGAGCTGTATCAGCTCTCTGCACCACAGCGGTAGGCTGTGAAGGAGGGGGTCCAGAAGCCACATGAGACCCTTTTCCATAGCTATCATCTGTTAAAAAGGGAAGAAAGTGACTAATTGTGGGAAGGAGATCTAAAAGGATTTGGAATTTTATTTAGAAAGGATGTTAGAGCCATCAAAAGTGTGAGATCCCACGTTGGTTGGGAAGGAGAACGAAACATTCTTTATAAGAGTGTGGAAATCTCTTCCTAGCAAACGCGTTCTAAAAACCTTGAAGGGAAGCCCGAAAATGAAAACCCAAAAAGGACAATATCTACTAGCGGTGGGCTTGGGCTGTTACAAATGATATCAGAGCCAGGCACTAGGCGATGTACCAACAAGGAAGTTGAGCCCCGACGGGGGGACGAGGTGGTGTGCCAACAATAACGTTGGGCCCTGAAGAGGAGTGGATTGGGAGGTCCCAAATCGATTGAAGAAGGGAACGAGTGCCAGCGAGGACGCTGGGCCCCGAAGGGGGGTGGATTGTGAGATCCCACATCGGTCGAGGAAACCTCTCCCTAGCAGACGCGTTTTAAAAACCTTGAGGGGAAGCTTGAAAGGGAAAGCCCGAAGAGAACAATATCTGCTAGCGATGAGCTTAAGCCGTTACAAAAAGAGAGAGTTCTTGATTTGAGCTTGGTTCTCTCTTAAGCAAGGTTCATCGTTTAAAGACAAAATTGCCTTCAAAGATTTGGAACTATTTAGTTGAAAACGGTAAAACTGACATGGAATATTTACATTTGCAAGAAACTTAAATGGTTTAGAAAAAAAAGCATAAAAAATAAGAAAATAAAAATACAAGGTAAAAAGAACGATCATGCTTAGACTCTAGACGTTAGTTGATCAATTTGGTGCAGATAGGGTAAAAAATAAGAAATATTATGAATACACTGCTCGGTTAATCTTGCCCGATCTAGGACCAAAACTAACTGAAAGCCATTGAAACAAAATAATATTCAACTAATTTATGCCTGATGAAGATATTAAGTAAACCTGAGAACGTGAGGATTGGCAGGGACAGCAAAATTTTAACAGAGCAATATTTGGTTTCTTTGCAATGAAGACGAAACAAACACAAATTAGCTTACACGGATTAGCTTACCGGAGGGTCCTTTCTTGCTCGTAAACTTTGCATAATCACCAAGTTTTCGAGCAACATCTTGTACTGATGTAACCACCTGCTTTGCATTTGTCAACAAACCATAGATATTTTTCCAGTCTTGTTCTTCAATCACACTCGTCCTGAATCAGATGGAACATAAAATTTGAGATTACCTTCCCCTCTAGCATGTTCAATAACAAGAAATCAAGCAAATGTTCATTTCCTCCCTACAATGAAATTCCTCAATCTTCTCCCTTTCATTTCTCAAAATAGCTCGTGCAAAAACTAGATTGATGCCTAATCTATGCCACGTGTAACATCTTCGACATCCTCAAAGAAAGTTGAGGATAAGTATCAAAAAGCAGCATTGACCATATATCTAAATAGTAACAGACGTTCTGCAATTGAATTACAAACTTCAGACATCACAAGTTTATCTACACAAGGCCGTTAGTACTCAAAGTACTTGTACTATAGTTAAATTATAAGTTTTGGTTACTAAACTTTCATGACTATGCTTATTCAATCTGTACTTAAATAGAAGTAACTAGGTATGAGGGGAAACTTAAGGACCCATGAACTTTCCTAAATAGATACCTTACGCTGAGGAAATTGAAATCGCACTTCTCAAACCAATTCCTAACTTGATTTATTAGCTGTAATACTTCTTATAAACTACTTGGTAATGTGCTTTAGATAATAATACATATTATGACAAGATTGTAACCGACTGTATACATATTATCATCTCATGATCATTAAAAATGCTTTCCATATGTCTTCTTACACCTTCAACAACCATATTAATTTTAAGCACATCCATAGAAAATTAGCTTTAGCCTTTCACATAAAGCATAACAACTTACCAGTCAGTTTGTAGAATTTCAATCCTTAACTTTGTTAAAGAAGCTAGACTTAGTCTGGGGATAATATCATCCTGCCCAAGGTAAAACCAGAGACTTCAAGTGAAGCAACATAATGAAATAGTAACTACAAAAGTAAAACTAGGAAATTTTTCCTTAAAAATGGTAGCTTTTTCTAGAATACATATGACATGAGGACTGCATGTGGCAAACCTGCATCACTACAGTGGTAACATAGTCGGCACAACTCTCAGCAAGCTTCCTGGAAACGCAAGGTGGTGTTGCAAATCCAATGGCAGAAACAATATCAGGTCTAAATCCAAGCTCCTTGTTTGACTTTTTACGAAGCATTACAGCTAGTAACGAAGCTATAGCTCCACCAAGAGAATGACCCACCAGCCTTAACCTAAAACCCTGTTAATGAATTAGATACAGCCATGACAATGCTAGCATGATGATATTAGAACGTAAGAATATGCTAAAAGAACTTTAGTAAACATAAATTACCACCTGATATTTCTTTAAGCATTGTCTTATCATTTCAATCTCATGATCAAGAAACCAGCGAGCAGATTCAGAAGTGCCAAAGTGTGTAGAATATCCTTCAAATGTCACTTCTTCATCGCTTGAAGTAGTAATATCAGTGATGAGATCATATACTGAGTGAGTTCCCCGAATTCCAAAGATTACAAGTTTCTTTCTAGTATCAACCCCTATATAATAACCAGGCCTCATAACACTGGAATCTTTAATAAATTTCAATATGTTGGGCTCTCGAAGCATGGTGTTTCTTGCAAGCATAGCTGCGGAATCCTTATAACAACCTTTAGCTAGTTCAAGGTAGTAGATGAGGTCTTCGACCTGATTCACAAAATCCTTACCTATAAGATCTTTAATTCAAGTTTATAAAGGTTTGAAAATTATTAAATTGAAAATAAAAAGGGAACACAAACATGATTTTAATGAGTCCAATTATTTTATAGGGAAGAAAAAGATGTGAACATATTACAATTGCATTTGAAGTGATCTGGACACCCTTAATGTCCGCCAATGGATTTGTTGAAGCCTGACGGAGATATATAAGGAATAATCCAATTGTGAGATCACTCAAGCTCCACTCCTGGATACCCATCTTACTCCGCTGGATACTTGCAATGATCTCAGAAACAGAACGACTTCTGGGTTGAATTTGATTTTGAATTCCATCCCCTGTATGTCACAAAAAACTTCATCAGCCTCCAAGAGTATGACATAGATAAAGCATGGAACTTAAGAAGATGAAAAAAGAAAAAATAAGTGCAGACAGTAAATTGTGATGCCACCATCAGTTCTAAACAAACAGAAGTACATCAACAGAAAATTACAAGACAGAAAATTGAGTTTGTCAAGCAATAACAATTTTAATCTGTACATTTTTTTGGACTCAAGCAATAATCAAATTAAAGAAATGATGATTGCCCACAAGAAAGATGAGAAGTCCAACTAATATAAACAGACCTGATGACAGTGCCCACCTATACAATTGCGAAGCTGATTTGAGAGCTTTTGTCAACCATGCAAGCTCTAACCTCCGGTTACTATCACTTATATCTTCAGCATCAGAAAAGTACTTAGGAGTCTTAGAACCTTTTTTGATATTCTTCTCCATTTCCGACCTTACAGAAACTTCAGGTAGAACTTCATTTTCTTTACGCACATTATTTTCCACCATATCTGCTTTTGACCTCTGGAGATGCATAAGAACGCTATTCACAGTTACAGAGCTTGCCTGCCACTTCTGTTTTCTGAGATAACTTCTGGCAGAATCTGCAGGATTGAAGAGAAGACAATCCATGTAAGTACCATACCCCGTGTGAATTATAAAACCTCAATATTGTAGCAATGAGACCGTAAATTAATACCTAAGAAAGCCACTTTAAATTTTATAATCAACGATAGAATTGTGGCCAGAAGTATTTATCAATGTAAATTATAAGAACTAAAACCCCTGATTTTCAATACTAGATTATAGTTAGATTAAATCTCCAGACATTGCCTTCCACGAACAAATATCTACAGATTATCAATCCTAACTTATAAAGAAATTGAACAAGACAGAGTAACAAAAATCAGCATCAATTTTTCTTCTCAATGCAGCAAATAGATTGCGTAACAGATAGAACGCACAGTTCAATAACACATTTTCATAGAGTGAGATTCACCAAGAATCATGTAATGAAACCGCCAAAAACGCAATATAACAAACAAAATCAAACAAGCATTAAGCTTGCACTAATCCCACAATCTAGATTCAAATACAAGCATTCAAACATTCGCGAGTCAGTAACAATTCAACAAATAATGAAAAGGAAATTTCAGTTACATAAGTTACGAAGAAGTCGCCTCGCAGTTCCATTAGACATGACGACGGCGGAGGGATTTAGCTGGGGAGTTTTGTCGGCAAGAATTTGACGCTCAAGAGAAGAAGGATTGCAGCAGATCTTTGGCGGTTTTGTTACAGAGCCGTATGTCCAGAATTGACGAGAGGGAAGCCGAAATTGTTAAAGCTGAGTATTTATACCACAAAAATGCGCCAACGGGATTATTTATTTATTTATTTTTATTTTCATTAAATTGGAGTTGAAATGGGAAATTTTTGGAATTGTTTTTAATATTATTATTTTCATAAAATATTTCTACAAATTTCATTCATCTATTTTATTTTCAATTTAATGTTTTATTTTAATATCTAGTTCATATAAACATATAATAGCTCAAGCCGACCGCTAACTGATATTATTCATAATTTTAATATGCGTCTATTAGGGAAAATTTTCAACACTTTTATAAAGAATGTTAGGTCTCTCTCATAACATTCTTGTCCACCTTACAAATAAACGTGCCTCCAATAATCTGTATATTTCTACACGAGATGCATTAACACAAATCCCGACCTATATAAGTTCCTATTTACCCTAAAAAAAATTCATAGTCACAACATCGTTACAATTTTGCCCTTTATATCAGGCACTGACTTGCCTGAACATATAGGGGTCGTTTTATCTCTAAAACTCTTAATTAAAAATATTTTAATTTTTATTAGGGTTTTCGCATATTCTTACCATCCTGGTGTCCGAGCATATAAGTACCACTTTGGTTGGTCAAATGGAAAGTAAGAGTTTTACACCAGAAAGTTTATTGTGAGCCAAACCTCGAGAAATTTAGCTAATTGTACAGCTCGACAAGTTATCAAACTCTCAAATGTAAATCACTGTTCCTCCTCGAATAATATTTTTTAAAAATATTATAATATATATATATATATATATATATATATATATATATATATATATATATATATATATATATATATGATTTGCCGTGTCTAATCATTTGTCTATGATATAAATGAACACTTCATCTACGAAAAAAATATAGATCGTTTTTAAATTTATTTAGAATTAAATGGAAGTAAAAGGGTAAAATAGTAAATACCACTTTTCATAATATATTATTTTGGTAATATACTCATTGAAAAATATTCTCTTTACTTTAAAAATAGTATTTTAATTTCATATTATTAAAAAATTTAAAATTTTTTTGCTCTTTTTTTTAAATATGTATTAGAAATTTCTTTAAATATTAGTTTATTAAAATATTATTTTGGATTTTTATTATTGACTTTTTAAATAATAATCTATTTTTTAATAAAATAAAAGGAGAAATCGGAAGTTTCTGTGTTGACACAATTCTCTGGAACAATCGACCGTTTTATTTCCCCCGTAAACTTGCTTTTTCTGACAGATCCACAAACCCTAGCTCTGGTATCTCCTTCGAGTTCTTCAGCATCTTCAAACATCAATGGCGCCTGCAAACTAACCTTCCTAGATTCAAAATTTCTTCTCATTTTCATTCGAAGATATACAGGTAAAATGTAAGCTTTTTGCGTGTGATTTTCGGTTCTCTGTGTCCGTCTGCTCACTTTCCAAACTCGATTTCGTTGTCTAAGATTGTACGATCACAATGTTAATACTGTTCTGGCTCTTAATCTTCGCAATTTGTTTCGTTGTCTGAGTTTTTGTATAGTTTTGTTATGTTTTGGATTCATTTGCTCTTTTTTTTTTCTTTCCAATAATTCCGTACATTGTGTTCTCTGTGGATGGATTCTTTTCCTTGCTTCTTGTTTTCTGTGTTCTTTTGTTGAACAGGTTAAACTTGAAAGTTCTTTTTTTTCTTCAGATTCGTTACGAGATTTACTTTACCCTGCCCTTTTTGACTCGGGCAAATATTTTCTAGTCCTGCAATTTTTGTGTTTCTTCGAATTTATTGGCTTTTAAGTTATATGGAGTACTAGAAACTCAACTGCTACTTCTAACCAACCTTGTGAACATGCTCTCTCACTAAAATTTTACAAAAGAGTAAACAATTGTTGTCGATAACCGAAAGTTACAGGAGAAGTTCTACCCCCCCTTGAACGAATCTATTAACTTTTCTTTTTGGGTTTCCATTACCAAAAAGCTTTGGAATTATTCCTCGCCAGTCTCGTTCTTTTAGAATGGGGATTTGTGTTCTGTATAGTTCGCAAAGATTGTTTCTCGTTTAAAAAAAAAAATCTCAGTTTACCTTTGTTCTTTTTTGGGCTGATTGCTAATGAAGCTTTAGACGAGTGAAAAAGGTACCTATGTCTGCACTATTAAACAAATTGTTGCAGTTAGGGACGTAAGCATGAATTCATGTTAATTTTCCTGTTGTTCTAATGCCACTGTAGTCTTTGTTGCACCCTCTCCTTAATCAGGGATTATGGATGAAGATTGTACAAGGAGTTCACTGAACCAAGGAGTGGAAAATCTCTTGGCTCCCCCAGGTTTCACTTCTCGAAGATCCTTCAGGCTGAGGAGGGTGGAACTAAATGAGAATGATGGTTCCATTCAAACAAAGAAAACAAAAATAGATACTTTGTCCAGGAAGATTGCCATTGATTTGGTGGAGGCGGCTTGTAGACAGAGACCATGGGTACTATTTAACCAAAACACGGAGGATTCCTTGGAGTTTGAATCTATGCAGCATGACGTGGTGAATTATTTTGTTCTTTTCAGTTTGTCCTCTTTTTGGAGTGAAATGTTTCAGTCAATATCTCTAACTTTTATATGCAACTTAATAATAGATTTATTGGATCTGGGATATACTGGGTATCTTGTTTCATGCGGATATTATATTAGTTATATAAATACTTTTTAACTAACTCGATTATGATGTGTGCTATTAAGTTGACTCGTTAATCATTTCACCTATATTAATAATCATATGCTTCCCACAAAATATTACCTTTTAATCAGATCTTTTTGTATGCTGTTTGAGTTAATGAAATTTGGTTTTTCAATGAAAATACAGTGTTTCAATACTTGCTTAAAGCATGTAGGATAGTATTATTTAAAATTTACGAGTGATTTTTCTTATTTTTGTAAATTAAGAAAAGTAGCCGCTAACTATTGATAACTCAATATTGAATTTTCCATTTTCGTAATTGGTTCAGGATCCCCCTCCACAGTCTGACCTTCCAAAAGGGGTAGCACATGGATGTCCGGAATGCAGTAACTGTCTGAAGGTTAGCCTCAATTGATTGGTTGAAATTTGAATGAAGTTTGTTTCAAAATTTTCTATGAACTTTATAACACCAAACCACTATGTGCTGAAGTCTACGTTAACTTTCTGGAATAGGTCACTGCAAGGTGGCATCCTGAGGATGCAAGAACAAATATTCTTGACGAGGCTCCTGTTTTTTATCCATCAGAGGAGGTGTTGAGCTGTAATGAATGGAATTTACTTTTTTCACTGTTTATTATTTTTTAGTAAATGTGTTTTCTAATGCATAAAGGAGAATTTTCTATTTATATTACTGAAAATTGTTCCTGCAGGAATTTTCAGATACACTTAGCTTTATTGAAAGAATTCGTTCAAGGGCAGAGTCAAGTGGAATCTGTCGCATAGTTCCTCCTCCATCTTGGCTGCCTCCATGTCTTTTGAAGGAAACAGAAATTTGGGAAGATTCTCCTTTCTTAGCCCAATGTCAGCGGATTGACGGGATTCAGAAGGATTATGCTTGTGGTCGACTTGCTAAACATAGTGAAAACATCACGAAGAAGAGGAGAAGGTTGGAGTATGAATGCGGTAATAGATGTTTGAAGGATTCGGATGAAAGTTGTGGTAGTGATAAGAAGGGCCCATACTCAGAACTTGGTCAAGAGTTCACTCTCAAAGCGTTTAAAAGCTATGCAGATGACTTTAAATCCCAATATTTCAGCAGTGGAAATAAGGTCACAAATACAGAGACAAAATCATCCATGCTTCAAGAGCAGTGGGAACCATTGGTGGATCAAATAGAGGGTGAATATAGACACATTGTTGAGAATCCAACTGAACAAATTGAGGTAACAGATTATAGATTTTGATTCCAACTTTCTTCAGTCAGATAAGCTTCACTTTGTTGATACTTCTGTATGATTGGTTGTAGGTGCTATATGGTGATAGTTTGGGTAGCCCTTCACTTGGCAGTGGATTTCCATCATCACCATCCAGTCCTATTGAACCAGGTCATGTTGATCACATGGACTCTGGATGGAACTTAAATAATTTACCTAGACTACCCGGTTCACTTCTTTCTTTTGATAGCTTCAAGACATGTTCTATTTTATCGTCTCGAGTTCACGTGGGAATGTGCTTTTCTACAGCTTGTTGGGTAAGGGTACCAGAATTTCTGTTTATTAGTAGAGGTTATGCTTGATTACTTTTTAGACGAACAAACTTTTTATGTTTTAGTTTTATGTGAAGAGAAGGAACTCCATTTTTCAGTTTCTTTTTCTTGAAGAGATTTCCTAATCTATTTACTGTTGCTCATTCTGTTTTTCAATTATTACTTGGTTTTGTTTGCTGTTGGGGGTAGAAAAAAAAGAAATGACTTCTTATGGGACATATTGATCATCATGCTAACTGGAAGTATTTTATGTTACTGTCTTGTACCTATTAATATAGTTGTACATTTTGAGGAGTAATATATGTTGTTGCACTTTTTTTTCCCTATTTTAAAAACAGCGAGTTGAAGAACACCACTTACCTTTGTTATGTTACTTGCACTTGGGAGCTCCTAAAATATGGTATGGCATTCCAGGAAGATACATTGATAAATTTGAGGTAGCCATGAAGAGCCTTCCAGAAACTTTCGTGGAACAGAAAAGATCCCATAGAGGAATGGTAAGTAATGACATTCTCACGTTCATCATTCAAGAAGGCGTTGTATTGGATTTATGTTTAGCTGTTTTTTTTCCCATACCATTAAGTTCTTTAGGATCGTATTTGCGAATGAGTATGCTCATAATTTCAGTGTCATATTTCATGGTATATCATAATAGTACAATGCAAGTTTGTATTCAAATATTTTTAATTCACTTAATCAGACAAGGAGACTGTATTTTAAAGCATGATTTGTTCATTCCAGTGCTTGATAAAATGAAAGATCTCACACCTACTCGAAGAGTCACGTTACATTTCCTTGATAATACAGGTCAGTCAACCATCAATTGCCACATTGAAGAGAGAAGGCATACCAATTTATCGTTGCATTCAAAATCCAGGAGAGTTTGTTCTTGTCCTTCCAGGAACATGTCATTCGGGATTTAACTGTGGCTTTAGTGTTACTGAGGAAGCGAATTTCGCCCCTCTCGACTGGTTGCCTTACGGTTATAATGCTATGGAGCTCTACTCTGTAGAGAGAAGAAAGACACTTGTATCCTTTGATAGGCTATTGCTTGGAGCAGTCATTGAAACTGTGAAAGCGCAATGGGAACTCTCATTATGCAGGAAGGATACCAGTGATAATTTGCGATGGAAAAATGCCTGTGGAAAGAATGGGATATTAGCCCAGACATTCAAGGTGTGCTTATGATCTCTCTATCACCAAACTTTACTTATTTAGGTCTTGATTATTTCAATAATCATTTGTTTTTGATAATTAAGCTTATAAACACTATTTCCACCTTGGGTTGCTTTGTTTTGTTATCTACTTTTACCAATGTTATCAAAATTCAAGCCAAGTTTTAGAACTAAAAAAAGTAGTTTATTTATTTGGAAATTGGCCAGCTCAAATAATTTTGTACGAAAGATGAAAACCATTGCAAAGAAATGGTGGGGAAACCAGTACAACTTTCAAAAAACCAAAAATAACAAGCCAATTGGCTTAGGGTTCTTCCTGAACATCAATTTGTTTGGGGAAATTTGCCTTCTTCCCAAGTAGTTTTCCTTTTAAGCCATGTTTTTGTATCTTAAGTTGCGCATAATTATATTTTATGTTGCTGAGATTTCCCTTTTGTGCTGTTTCAAACTGTTTAGCCATGATCTCCCCTTTGTGCAGTCTCGTATCACAAGTGAAGGTCTCAGGAGGGAGTATCTCACTACAGCTTCACAGGTGCGGGAAGTAACCGAAATTTTTGATGCTGTCAGGAAGCGCGAATGCAGCATTTGTCTTTACGATTTACACTTGTCTGCAGCTGGTTGTTCATGTTCTGCAGATAGGTACTCTTGTTTGAATCATGCTAAGCAACTCTGTTCTTGTGCTTGGGGTGACAAATTCTTCGTCGTTCGGTACAAAATGGGCAGCTTAAATCTTCTTCTTGAAGCCTTGGAAGGAAAATTAAGTGCAGTCTACAAATGGGCCAAAGAGAATCTTGGACTGGCTGTGCATTCATATAAGAATAGTTCAGTGCAATCTCACCCTCCAGATAGCCCACAGTCTTCGAAAAGCCATCAATCCGAAGATGCAGAAACCCCAAATGCTGTTAATAACTCCATTCTCAGGATTAAGGCAGAGATAAAGGCACGTCTTCTCCAATCAAAAACCTTGAAGCATATGAAAGAAACTGAAAATGTGATAGAACCCAAAGATGCTGTTAAAGACAATGGCATTCTCACAAATTCCTATTCTAGTACAGCTGAAAAAACTGCTTCCAAGCTACAGCCAATGAGTTCGAATGAGCTCGAAGGAAAGGAGGATAGATCAACTCCAGCAGTAGTTTTAAATGAAAGAAAAGATGGTTTAATGTTTTCACTGAATTTGGAGTCTTCTGAAATCTTATCTGAGAGCTCGACCTCGAGCTTCTCAGAATCCGATGATTACTGATCAGATTCTGACTTTTAGATGACTGAAAAAGGGCTTATTTCATTTCAGCTTCGAATTTTTTAGAAGTCAATACTTCCAAAGTAGATAGCCGAGGAAGATTGTAGAACTCCACTCGAGGGAAATTGGCTGGTTCAGAGAAGTTGGTGTCATAGGATCTCTTATCCTTCTGAATGGCAATGAGTTGAAGTCAGGGCAACAATGAAGGTGCGTACTCGGCATAGATCGTAGAAGAGTTAAGAGACCAAAAGAAAATACAAATTTTTTGCTCGTCACATTTTAGTCAATGAGCATTCATTAGCTGCCCAAAAAATGTAACATTTCATTTTTAATTGCGAGCATTTAAAAAGAATCGTGATTCCTATGCTGATGAATGTTGCTGAGGATTGAAAAAAGTGGATATTGTACTTGGAAATGATGTCATAATGGAATTCTCAAGGCATCTCTATCGGCCATTCATTCGAAACTATGCTATGTTCTTTGAGTTTTAACCACTCGTTTTCTATTTAATATTATGAACGAAGTTGTTGAATCTCCACTGGTTTTGATATTTAACCCCTCAGTTTGCTATTTTAGACTGGAAAGCACTTAGTTTTTCCCCCTCTAGTATGATTACAATTCCTTGATATGTGCTGATAATTCAAATTTGGATATTACCCAAGTTGCGTGACATAATTGATATCTTTATCATTTAGATCATTTTTTAATTAAAAGTTTAGAACTGAATAAGAGTAAAATCTTGTAGAACAAAGTAGATTGGAACCCATTTGGAACTGAATATCCCCAAATCCATCTTAAAAATAAAAATTTGGAGTTCACCTGCAACAGCCCAGATCTGATACTATTCTCTCTTTCAGGCCTTGTGATTTTTCGCCATCTCGTCAACGTCCAGTTCAATTTCCAATATAGGTGAATCCCTTTTCATGCTATAATAACTGGTGAAAACAAACACAACTCAGTCAGTCCCAACAACAACAATTCTGCACTTTTTTTATAGAGAGAATGGTGTGGCTAACCTATTCTGCACCGGGCCATGATCGACCGCTGTTCGTAGGCAATATATGGCTCTGCCTACAATGTCCGACATTGGAACCGGACCAAATGTTCGGCTGTCGTATGCTTCCTGCCATTTGATGTATGAGAGGGAAGGGGTAAGTAAAAAGAAACTCTTAACTGCACCACAGTAGAACAGGATGGCTTCAACTACAGCAGAATTATGGCAATGTCATTGGATTGTACCTTGGGCTTCAACTTCTCATTTTCGGCCAACAACCAGCACTCATCCTTCTCAAGGATGAAAGGTTCATCCTTCTCATCAGTAGACAACATTTCATACCCTTCAACTGCAGCCAATCTTCTGACAAGATAGTTCTCTGGTTTCTCTGGCTCCTTTACGACCACGACGTCTCCAACAAAAACACTCCTGTGTCAACAAACAAGTATATCTGCTGTTAAACAAGGGGAATGGTGAGTATAGGCTAAAAAAATATAGCATTGAAGTAGGGTCCTAATATGTATGTTATAGGAGCATATACATCATACAATGACTCAATTCTAATTTCTACTCCATGAACCATAACCAATTCTCATTCATAACATGTACTTGTACCAATAGGAAATACCTTTTTCTTCCCTCTTTCTGAGTTCTATGCTCTATCCTCGAAAAAAGGATAACTTGTAATGGGGGTGCCCATTGCCGATAGTTCTATGCCCTATCTTCAAACCTTGGATTCGGTTATCAGGAGAAGAGTATTTGTTATCACCTATTATGATACATCAAACCCTGGGCAAAAACTTTGTTTCCCAACCAAACCACTTTCATTTTGGGAAGACAAATAGCTTATCCAATTTTAATTATGAATGACGTTATTGATGAGTGGGATGTAAGAGGAAGGAAGAGATGGTATTTGAGCTCAATATTTAAAAAGCCTATGATAAGGTAGATTAAGATTTCGTTGAGGCTATCACTATAAATGAGGAGGTTAGATTCAAGGCTGCAATTCCGACGTCACCTATTATGTGCCTGTTGGTGAAAACAGAGAGAATCAAGCGACTAAAGAGCTGGATCGTCCCTTTTGTTTTCTCTTGGTGGTTAATTGATTGTCCAAAAATGAATAAGGGAGAGCCACACCGAGGCTTCTCAATCGGTAAATGTGGAAGTCATATTGCTAATCTACCAAAGAAAAGTGACATCGTCTTCTGCTTGGTGGTGGAAAAGGAAAAAATAGTTAACAATCTTCCTAATCTAGTAAGAGCATCCAACAAAGTTACAAAAAGGTTCTCCAATTGGATGTAAGAGTGTTGAGACTATATTTGCAAAAAGAAGAGGATTCAGTTTTCAAAAGGCTTTTTCAAATTGGGAGATGGAGGGTGGGAAACCCTGGTGATAATCTCCTTCACAGCAGAACTCTATGTTCAGGGAGTGGGAGTTTTGGCACAAGAAGGCACCAATTGACTCAAACAGTTCTGAATACAATATTTTTTTTAACCAGAAACAAACTTTACACTGATCGATAAAAATATAGGAGACAAAGAAACAAAGAATGGTTTATCTGTGTGATATGAGGCAAAACATAAATAAAGCATTGAAAAACTCCAAGGAAAGATCAAAGCATTCGAGGTACTTGGAGAATAAATTCAATAATCCCCAAGTATTCTAGGTATTGGGAACCATATCTCAAGTATTCTCAAGGCCAAAACCAACTAAACCAATGCCTGCCTGCATCTCCTTCCACTCTCTCTAACCAGTTCTTTGACTAGTGACCAATATTCCCTTAATACTCTGATAATATTTCTAGCTACCCCGGTAATATTCCTACCATCATCCTATCACGACCTTATTTTGAAAATATCTTTGAATGTGGAAGGCTCCAAAGAAGTGTACATTCTCTCTGAGACCTCCCTAGATCTCAGTGGCTTAGACACAAACGAACAATACAGCAAAGACATCTCCTCAGCTACCTTGACTAAAAGTGGTGCTTCCTTCACAAAAGTAGTCTAGAAAACTCAAACAACCTCCTTATGTTTTGTCCTTTTGGTCAAACTTATTGAATCTTTTTATTAATAAAGGCTCTTCCTTAGATACCACTCGAGAGTTGATCGCCAAATATTTTATATGTTGTGCTTTGAAATATTTGGTCGGACTGCAGAGGTAGGATTTTTTAAGAGAAAGAATATATCCAATACATAACTGCTACTTCTACACCATCTGATGTATAAAGAATAAACTAAAAACTATTCCTGGACAACTTATTAAGGTGGTAGTCAATAATTGATCTTCAAGAAGAAAAGACGATTGATCAAACATGGAAATTAATTTACTTTATTCCTCTCCACATCCATATTTATAGAAATTACTACGTTTGTAATCATTCTCTTTCCATTTTGTAGAACAATCAAACCCCCTTCAAAACTCATTGGTCAATGAATTATATTCTCCTTTCTTAATGAAGCGTGTTTCTTGCCAATTAATAACAATAGCCGCTGAAGTATAAAAGAACAGAGTAGAGGACTGACTTCACTTTATTCAGATGATCAATTTTAATTGAGGAAATAAATTAGAACTAAACCAAATGGACCAGGTTAGTAAGCATTTTAAATCTATGACAAATATAGGGAACTCTGTTGCAGAAAAAGAGAATATATTATTTTGTACTAAGAGGAAGACAAAGATTACGTTGGATTTGCCACAGGTAATTTGCGTACGAGAAGTGTTCCTCCTGTCTCACCTACAGTTAGGGCCATCTCCACTCCTTTAAACCAGTGTAGGTATGTGAGCTTTCCCTGAAGTAAATTCTTCCAGACAGCATCACCTACTTCTTTGTCAGTAATTTGACCTCCCTTATAGTTCTGCAACAGAGTAAAGATTCTTCTTTTAATTGCTTATATAAAATAGTTGAAAGGTTTGAATGGTTAATACCTCTCTACTTTTTTTCTCAATCAAACACTTCTTAGAGTTAAAAAATTTCCTAGCTGAGAACCAAGAAGCTAACCAAGAAATAATTACAAGCTAACCCGGAAACGAAAGAATATGCACAAAGAGATAAAACCATGTAAAGATTGGCTAATAGAATAGAGGAATCAGAAGATCTAAGACAATCCGGCGAGGAAGGTATGAACATTCAAGAACTGGCATTGGCTACAAACCATTTGCATTTTCTAGCACACAGTTTAATTATAGAGTCCCAGACTCCCAGCAGCTCACACTCATTCAACATAGAAAAAGTCATGGTTGGCTTCAACTTCTCAAATATTGGAAATATGATTGTATAAGAAACTAAAAGGAACACTCGTTCAGAAAAAGGAAAACAGGTGATATACTTCCTCCCACACTCAAGCCAAAAGAGAGAACAAAAAAATTTACTATCTTCAACGCGCATTGTCTGGTCAACGTCTATCGAAATGGGGAAAAACAGATGATTCTCAGCATAGAAGCGATCTTAACAAGTCTGATCAGTAGAAAAAAGTATAGAGGACTACAACAAAAGGCCAAGAAACCAATTATACACTGGAGCCCAAAGAATAATTTTTTCCAATTGAAAGACTCGTCTATTTTCTCAGTCTGTAATTTTATTGAAAAGAAATAGATAAACCCTGCTTTTTTTGAAGGAGGGGAATAGCAGCAATAAAGGAATGATCTGGCAATAATCAACATTTAAAAAGTAGCCATTCATACAATCAACTTCTGAAAAAAAAAAATGTTAGTAAATATATGCATCAATTGTGACCGAAAATCAATTGTGAAAAACTTATAAACAACGAACAAACTCGGAAGAAAAATCGGTGATCGAAAACCAAAGCAATAAAAATCAAGAAATGAGATTTGAGCTCACAACTTGTCGAATTAATATCCAAGAATACTTCAAAAACAATAAATCCGAAGCCTGATGACAAACAACAGGGCAAGATATGGTATTATTTTCTAATGAATTTCGAGTAATGTTACCAGTATGAATAATCAGAACACCGAACACAAATTATAAAGAAAATAAGCAGTGATTCAAGAAAACCCATGTGAAAAATTGAAGAATAGGAATAGAGAGAGAGAGAGAGAGAGAGAGAGATACCTTCCAACTGAGAGAAACGGAGTACTCGAGCTTGTGAGCTATGTACCGGAACCAAGTTGAAAGCGAAGCCATTCCTAAAATCCTCAAGTCCTCAAATCCTCAAATCCTCAAATCCTCAAATCCTAAACCCTAATTCTCAGGTGGATGAATGTGGTTGGGCGAAGTTTTACGCATACCCTTTTACTAAAACCCCATGAAATGTAAGAAAAACAAACAAAATCTGCTGTTCTTCTTCGCCCCTTTCTTTGCGACTTCAATGTAAGAAGATGCTTAAAATGCTCTACCCTCCTCCACATTAAATTTCTGTTTATTTAATATATTAATTTTTGTTCATTTTTAATTTTTAATTTTATATTTATTTTACTTTTAATTTTAAATTTTGTATCTAACCCACTTGATATTAAAAAAAATAATAGGTGAGTGAACTTTTAATTTGGTATATAATAGGCGGAAAAGATGAATGAAATTTGGGACCCAAAAATTAATGAACGGAGAAGATATCGAAATTTGGTATATAATTCAAGACGAACGATCAAAATTAATGTTTAGATATAATTGGAGAAGAAAAAAAGACAACATTCAAAACTAATAGGCCAAAAGTTTTTTTTCTTGATAGATCTCTTACATTTTAGGATGGCAATAACTTTTTTTTTCCGTTCATCAAACTTTTTCTTTGTTATTCTCTAACTACCATGTATCAATGCTCTCTTGATTTTTTATAGCTCACCAGACTCATCACCTCATAAAACATGTCACGTCTAAATAAAACACGTCAAGCAAGAAAAATATTAGCATCTAACAAATGGTAAGGCGATATCGACCCGTAAATAAACAAGCATTATTGTTCAGAGTGAGAAGCAATCAAGTAGGATGGAACAAATTGGTTTTGCTATGTATTATCTACACTGGAACATTCATGTATTGGCTATTGGTTTGGTGTCTTTTGTACAACAAATTGTTGAGAAAACCCCACCAAATTAGATGTGGGAAGAAACAAGACAAGAAAAAGAATAGTAAATTTCAACACTTCTAAGATCTGTTAACCTTTTTCAGATCTGTTATTTACCTGACTCCGAACAACGCTGCCACGGGCTCGGCTCGGCTCAGCTCGGCTCCAAGGTCGATTGTTAGAAACCAAGAATCCGTCTCGTCCATTGTTGATCGAACTTAACCTTCTGTTAAACCAAGTTGGTCAAAGGATTTGGATGCAGAATGTCACCATATCATACATTGGATCTATGTATACTAAAGAATTCCAACTAAGATTAGCAAATGAATCAGAGGTTCTGCTGTATCATCTGATGATCCACAGAGAATACGTCACATTGACTCTTTTCTCTTTTCAAATGCATCCAGTTCAGATGTCATTGAGTTTGAACAGCTACCCCCCATGCTCGGTTGACAACGTATGGATGAATCAGCTGCATCTCGTGCCTCCGATTCGTCATCTTTCCAAAACAGTAATTCAAATCAGTCGTTTGTCCGAAGTGAGTGAAAAAGGGAAGTATTGGTGCATACCAAAGAGTGACTTGATTGAGGGTCTTTTTGGTTTGTTGCATTTTTTCTTCAGTTCAGCTACACATTAACAGAAAACCAATTTCCATGAATGATCTCCCTCTTAAGAACAACTAAGAACTATATATATATATATATGAGTGTAGACTCATAGTTCAACAGTAAACGATTCATTAGCAGTCCCAAGAACATCAACTACAATGACAGGTACGCTAATCAAGCTTTAAAATGACAGGTTTGAAAGTAAATATTTCAAACTGTATGTGAGAGGACATACTCATCCCAGGCAATTGATAATCATTGACGATTTCGAAGTTCTTATAAGTGTATCCAACAAAGTTGATGTCCTTAGATGAGAGCATCTGATACAAACACATCCAAAAGGGAATTAGAAACCGACAATATGAACAGACTTGTGTGTGTACAGTGTTAGGAATCACGACTCTCCACAATAGTATGATATTGTCCACTTTAAGAATAACCTCTCATGTTTTTGTTTTGGGCTTTCCCGAAAAGCATCACACCAATGAAGATGTATTCCTTACTTATAAACTCATCATCATTTCCTAAATTAGCCAATGTGGGACTCCCTCCCAACAATCCTCCCCTTGAACAAAGTACAACAGGCCCTGGAACAGCCTCCCCTGAATCGAGGCTCGACTCCTTCTCTAGAGCCCTCGAATAAAGTACACCCTTTGTTCAACACTTTAGTCACTTTTGACTATACCTTCGAGCCTCACAATTCTTTATTTAACATTTGAGGATTCTATTAACATGGCTAAGTTAAGTGCAAGACTCTATACCATGTTAGAAATCACGACTCTCCACAATGGTACGATATTATCCACTTTGAGCATAAACTCTCATGTTTTTGCTTTGGACTTCCCCAAAAGGCCTCACACCAATGGAGATGTATTTCTTACTTATAAACCCATGATCATTCTTTAAATTAGCCACTGTGGGACTCCCTCCCAACAATCCTCAACATATAATCAACTCAAGTTAGCTTCAATAGCTGCTTATCTTTATCATACTATCTAAGCATGAAGTCGTATGTTTGAAACCTTGTAATAGTTGATAATCACTCGTTTAAGTTCTAAAGTCCATGGGTGAGGAAAAGTGTTAAAAATATGAACGAGTTAAACCTTTTAAATAGGATGACCAGTGCTAAGACTGTTACCTTTCTCCATGGACCAGATTTAGATGATGCACTGCTTTGCGAGTCAGACTGTAGATATAGAAATATGAAGAGAAAAAGTAAATGAGACAAAGGCCAAAGCAACTTGCTCGGAGAAGTTAACAAAAGATAGAGGGACATCATGCTACCTCTTCAAACTTTTCAAAATTTTGAGTGTCTAGCTCATCTTTAACCTCAGGAACAAATGCAGCTTCCATTTCATATAGCCTATCCCATTCAAGATTTTGAAACCACGGATGAACCTAGATGACAAATTGGGAGGCAGGAACCTTTAGATTATTTTAAAAGCTTCAAATCAAACGAAAAGAAATTAAGAACGACACGGCGTACAACACCTTAATTTCATCCGCACCGTTTGTACCTAGCCTCTGGTCAACATTGCATAGTAGTTTGCTTATGAGATCTTTTGCCAAGAGAGATAGCTTTGCCTCGTCAGGGAACTTCATATGAGTTCTCCAGTTCACTATCTGAACAGGGCAAAAATACAAATAAGAAATAAAGCTTTAATTGTCAAGCCTTCCATTATATAGCCAAGAGATAGTAAAGAATCAGGGTACTGCAACACCATCAAGTTAATCATATAAGTAATATAAAAGTTTCATGGGCTTTGAAACGAAAGGACAACTGTACAATAAGAGATCATTTGGTAGGTTTGGCTGGAAAAGAAAAAGAATCAAAATATCACATGACTAACACAGGACTTCACCAACAAATTAATACGAACAGTATATAAGTTTCATAGACTTCTCAAATAAAAGGATGACTAAATGCTCATCAAGAGAAAATTTATTGAACGAAAACATGTTTTGTTGTGAAAAGTAAGGAGTATCTAAAAATTCTTTTTCCTTCTTCGCATTAAACAACAGCCACAAGATATTAAGTTACCTTCCGACATGTTGACATTGGATCATCAGAGTAAAAAGGTGGGTAGCCAACAAGCATTTCATACATAATTGCTCCAAGTGACCACCTAGTATTTAGAAAAAACCATAAATTGCAAGCAAATCGATGCCACTTGAAAGAACCTCATCTCTTTTGCAGTTGAGACATCATAAAAACTTATAAATTCATCCTAAATGGACATGTGAGTTTAGACTTACCAGTCACATTCCATTCCGTAACCTTTCTTCAACAAAACCTCGGGAGCAATGTAATCTGGTGTTCCAACTGTTGAATAAGCCTGGAATTCCAATATACCATAATGTAAAAGAAGAAATCCTATGCACCAAAACAATCAACTAGACTTTTTTTTTTTTTTTTTTTTTTTTTTTTTTTTTTTTTTTTTTTTTTTGAAATAAATAAGGCTAAATATAAAATTGGTCCCTATCTTTCAGGAAATTTTCAATGTAGTCCATAATCTTTTATGATTTTTATTCTTAGAATATTTTACATTTTCAATTAGATGTTTCTGCAAAAAAAAAAAAAAGTTTCAATGTGTTAAAAGTTGGTATACGTGTTTAGACAAATAAGCATGCCCTTAGACATACTACTTGAAAGAAACAAATTTTGTTGATATATTGGATGGATTAGGTTTCATGTGTTTGGTTAACAAATTTTAATAATGTTTTTATGGAATGATCTAGTTGAGATTTTTTAATACACAAATAGTAGAATTAATACTTTTAAAAAATAATCTAAACCAAGAAAATGAAGTTTTGTAACAAGAAATTTCCTAAAACCCCAATAGCAGCACTAGAATAAGCGAACAGTCAACCGTGAAATAAATCTCTTCATAACTATAAGTTCACTTCAACATATGCCATCTAGAAGAAAAATAAGAGAAGCAAAACTTCGGTAAGAAGGAAACGTACAAGCATTCTGCGATTCTTCTGCCAATGTTGTAGTTGCTCTTGTTGAGTACGTGTAGGAGCTGCATTGCGCTCATCACTTTGTGCAGTTCCATTGCGGACACTCCCTATATTGAAATCTTGTTCTTGGAGTGTACTGCAATCTAATGGCTTGCATAGTCCAAAGTCTGAAAGTCTCAAGTGCCCAAATTTATCAAGCAGCAAGTTGTCAGGCTTGATATCTCTGTGAGACAGAACAACAGAATTAGCTTATCTTTACAATTGAAAGGAATAATTCATGATAAGGATCCAAGGGACACAAAAATCTACTGACCTATGAATGTAATTGTGCTTATGAATAGACTCAATAGCCAAAACTATCTCTCCAACGTAAAACCTGGCTTCATCATCAGTCAATGTATCCTTTCTCATCAATAAAGTCATCATATCTCCCCCAGGTAGGTACTCCATAATAAGGTAGAGAAACTCATCATCTTGAAAAGAACAATAGAGTTTCACGATGCAATTGCTGTCTACTTCAGCAAGAAGATTTCTTTCAGCTCTCACATGCTCCACCTGAAAGATCTCCAAAATGCCCTTAAGAATACAGAATAATAAGTTCTGGGATACAAGATAGCACATGCCACCACAAATTACCTGGCCCCTTCGAAGCATCTCGGATTTTTTAAGCTTTTTCATAGCATATACCTGACCTGTTGTCTTCTCTCTACAAATACGAACCTACAAAGATCAGGAATATACTTAAGAAGTTACCCCCAAAATTGTAACTACATAAACAAATTTGGTTTAAAATTGGGTTTGGTACATGAACAAGGGTCTGGGCTCGTTTCATGTACACTTGAACTAATCTCACATAATATCCAGTCTGACCCTACAACATAAGTGTCAAGAATCCAGTAGTGCATTCTACATGACCTGAATGTGATAGGCTCAAGTTATTTGTTAAAATTAGACTTTATTATACTTTTCTTCTTCTAGTTATTCAACAATGTTGTTTCATTTGGAAACAAAGACCTACCTATGAATTTAGTTTAATCTAGCTAATTGGAGGATTATGAGTATGTTCCCAAATGTGGTCATGTAGAAAAGAAAATTCATACGTAAAAAAAAAAAAAGGTGAAACATACCTCCCCAAAAGCACCTTTGCCAATAATTGTTAGTAAATCAAAATCATCGACACCCATTTTGTGCCTTTGGAGGCGCATGTATTCTGTTTCCTTCTTCTCCAAAAATTTAAGTAAATTGTTTTGATCTTCTTCAGAAACATCAGCATCAGCCAGCTTCTTTTCCAATATATTGCGTCTGCATACATAAAAATTATTTATAAAATCTTACATCCACTCGAAACTTACTCAAATAAGAATTGACTTGGTAGTTTCACATGTTTATTAAAAATTAGGGTTAGAAAGTACAATAACAACCATTGTCATTAGTTATGTTCAAATTGTATACTTCATGTTAATATAAATGATAAAGAACAATGGACGATTGATAATTTCAGAAAATTACTAGATAATTCAAGAGTAGGCAAGCTTTTCTTCAAGGTTAGCAAAGGAGTTTCTCTACTGAAGTCCAGAGGGAGACAGTAAGCATATCTGAATGATTCAATTATATATATGATCAGAGAATACTTTGGTTGTGTTTTATATAAAAAAAAATGGGTAGAAACGCAGGAGCATTGTTCTTCCTCTCCTGCCGTCAATATAGTTTAAAATGTTGGCACAATCTTCTTAAAACATTCAACCTACACTGGAATTTCAACTCCAGAGCACCTAATAATTTCGATCAAATGCTAGTTGGGGAGAAGGAAGGCCAACATATTGCAGATTTCCAGGAAAGAAAACTCAAAAGGGGCTGACGTTTTCTATCTAGTTCTAACTAAATACATTATGTTTTCCAGTGCAGCCTCTCATGTATGTTTTCTAATTACATTCACACTATAATGAATTAAGACCAGGGCGTCCTGTTGCAAACTCCATTGTTGGGGGGTACCCTGCTTTTACTAATGAAAGGTTTCCATTCCCAGAAAGAAAAAGATCCAATAATTGTTTTGAGAAAGAAGCCATGAAATCCATAGGGGCAGTTGTTGCATGTTCTCTAAAAACTTCTTAACAAACTAATAATTTTGGCAGGATATACTGGTGTGACAACAATCTATTTGTAGCTTAAACATTTTTGTGATCATTAGAATGCATAAACATTGCCTCACAAGATTCATTTAAACAAACACTTTGGTTGCACATTCTTACTTCACAGTTGTATTGTAAGCAATCATATGTGTATACCTTTCCCTTCTCTCCTGCAGATTCCTCCTTTGCTCCTTGTAATGATTCTCGATGTACTGCTTTGCCGCAGCAGCCTTCTGCTTAGTGATATTAGAAAGCTCTTCTTCATCCACCGGTTCAGTAGATTCCTCATTCCCTCCAGCACTATTTTCCCTCCTCTTCGAAGAACCCCTCAACCTATCTCTTGGCTGAAGCTTATTAAACCAACTCCTCGCCGAATCCATTTCTCAAACAGGAATCTCAAGAACAGAACCATAAACCATCCCTGGACCAGAAACAAATTTCCCAATCCAAAACAACAAAAGAAAAAAAAAAAAAAAAAAAAACCAATCGAATTATCCTATATCCAAAATCCCACCACCACAAATTCGAAACGACCACAAACAAACAATCAATCGCGTCAGAATAGAATCAAAATCAATAACAAAAAGGAGTCGAAGAAGGAACTGATAGGGCTTTCAAGAAAGAGGGAAAAAGGGCTGAGAATCCGGATGACCGTGGAACTAAAATAGAGTGAAATGGTAACATGAAGGAGAGATATGATCCAGAAATGGAAGTGAGAGAGAGAGACAAAGAACGATTCCAGCATTTTTCGTTACCTTCAATGAAGAAATTCCATAGAGTTCGTCCGAAATGGTCTCTCTTCCGTGATTCGAATTACCACTAATTTCCATTTTTTCTTCCCGGTTCTGAGCTCTTCCATGGAATAACAGAATTGGAGTTTGGTTGTAGACGACGACAATATATTCCAAAGCTGGTTTCAATTTGTTTAATATATATATATTATCGTTCAAATAATTGTTTAATATATATATATATATTAAACAATTATTTGATGCGCTCCCGCTCAAAATCGTTTTTTCAGTTAATTAATTAATTTATTTTAAAACCTCTCTAATAAACCGTCATCTCAACTGAAACATCACTATATTATTTATGTTGTTAATTCATTTATTTAATTATTAATAAATATGTTTAAAAAATTATTACTAGATTTTATTTTTTTAATTGTTAATTTTGTAGGGTAAGATGGAAAATATTAATTTATTTTACAAGAATTATTTTACTGACATGTTAACAGAAATTTAATATTCGAATTTTTTATACTAATTTTAATAAAATATTGATTTGTAATTCAGTTAAATAGGTGATTATTGATTATTAAATATTCATATTAATTTTTTTAAAGACTAATTATATATAATTAGTTTAACATAATTAAAAATTTTGGTAAAAATTTTATATATTTAAAATAAATTATTTTATTTTATTTTTCAAAAATTTTCGATGTAGAGCGAAATATGAACAATCGAGTGAATTTCAAACACGATTCTTGCTGGCATGAATTGAGAGAAACTAATGCATGAATTTATTTCCTTTTTTGAGGTTAGAAAGATACAAGAATTTTGTCATTGGTCGTATAAATTTGGCGACTGATGAACATTGTTTATGTAGTTCATCAAATGGGGAAGATCAGAACCCAACTCCAGCTCTCTCTTCAAGCGCTGAATTCTGTATGTTCCCTAAAATCTTCGACCTCTAATCCTAAACCTAAACGCATTTTCAAGTTCCAGCGATTCTTCAGCTCGGATTCGGATTCCTCCCCTTCGAAGACCATTTCCGTCTTCTCCACCATTACTTTACCGCCGAGTTCCGGCAGCGGCGATGATTCTAGCAATTCCACTTCGTCTCGGAAACCGATCAATCTCTGGCCGGGAATGCACCATTCCCCGGTCACCACCGCTTTGTGGGAAGCTAGGTTGAGTATCTTCGAGAGGCTGCTCGATCCTCCTAAAGATGCACCTCCGCAGAGCGAACTGCTCACGAAAACGCCGTCGCAGAGTCGGACTATTGTGGTTTATAATTTCTCTTCTGATTTCATTCTGAGAGAGCAGTATCGAGATCCGTGGAATGAGGTTAGAATCGGAAAGCTGCTTGAAGATCTCGATGCCTTGGCTGGTACCATCTCCGTTAGAGTATGTTGATTTCTTCGTTGTTCTTGATTTCTATTCCGCTGATTGATCTGCATATCCTGACATTGATAATGAATATGTGATGATTCTTTGAACTCAATGACTTATTGAATGCGATTTTCTCAACCTTATTCTGATTTTCATTTAGCTTGGAACTTTTCAAGCTTTCATCCGTTGAGATTTTTCACATTTCATAGAAAATCAAGGAGAGAAATCATTTTCAGCAAGGAAATTAGGTGAAAAGCTTTTAAGCGGCTTTGATTGATATGTATGAGTGAGCTAGAAAATGAATTGGTAATTGATAAAGGGTTTCTGCACTATGAATCTATGAAATTCTCTTGCCTCTGAAGAATTTATTGATCCTGGTTTGGTCTATGACAGCACTGTTCTGATGTTGATAGCACAACAAGACCACTTTTGCTAGTGACTGCCTCTGTGGACAGGATTGTTTTGAAGAAGCCGATTAGTGTGGCTGCTGATTTGAAAATAGTTGGTTCAGTCATATGGGTTGGGCGATCATCAATTGAGGTTCAGTTAGACATGATTCAATCATCACAAGGTATGGATTATGAACTATGGTAATAGTAGTCCTGAAATCTCTCTCTCTCTGTATGATTAATTTTTAGCAATGATCTTCAAATTTTCACTTGCTTCATTGGGGTGACTCTGCCTTAATTTGGCCGTCTCTAAGAATAATTTACTGTAAACTTTGAGAAAGATCTTCAAACGTTTTATGTAACGACCTTTTTGGGCTTTCCCTTTCGTGTTTCCACACCCTTAAAGGGTGATTTGTTCTCCTCCCCAACCAATGTGGGGGGAAGGTTTCCACACCCTTGTAAAGGGTGATTTGTTCTCCTCCCCAACCAATGTGGGACATCACAATCCACCCCCATTCGGGGCCCAGCGTCCTTACTGGCACACCGCTAGCAGATATTGTCCTCTTTGGGCTTTCCCTTTCGGGTTTCCCCCAAGGGGAAGGTTTCCACACCCTTATAAAGGGTGATTTGTTCTCCTCCCCAACCAATGTGGGACATCACATTTTAAAACCGTGAAACTACCACGTTAAGGGCCAAAACGGATAAGATTTACTAGAGGTGGATTTGGGGATGCTGGGCCTGGGGGTGGATTGTGAGGTCCCACATTAGTTGGAGAGAGGACGAAACATTCCTTATAAGAGTGTGAAATCCTCTCTTTAGTAGACGCGTTTTGAGGGTGGATTGTGAGGTCCCACATCGGTTAGAGAGAGGAACGAAACATTCCTTATAAGAGTGTGAAATCCTCTCTTTAGTAGACTCGTTTTAAAATATTGACGGGAAATCCAAAAATGAAAGCCCAAAGAGAACAATATCAACTAGCGGTGGGCTTGGGCTGTTAGAAATAGTATAAAGCCAGACATCGGGTTGTGTGCCAACAAGGACATTGGCTCTTCGAGAGGGTGGATTGTGAGGTCCCACATTGCCTTGGGACGTTACAAATAGTATAGAGCCAGACATCGAGTTGTGTACTAGTAAGGACGTTGGCCCCCCGAGGGAGTGGATTGTGAGATCTCACATTGATTGAAGAGGAGAATGAATAATTCCTTATTAGGGTGTAGAAGTCTCGTTAGAGAGGAAAATGAAGAATGAATTAAGAGAGTAGAAACTTGGTTGGAGAGACAAAACGAAAAAATTCCTAAGTGTGTAGAAACTTCTCCTTAGCAGAACGCGTTATAAAACTGTGAGACTAACAACGATACGTAACGGGTCAAAGCCCTACCTCTTTAGCAGAGTGTTATAAAACTGTTAGACTGACAACGACACGTAATGAGTCGAATCTTTATCTAATAGTAGGCTTGGGCTGTTTCACGAAGCTTACTTATTTCTTTCCTTAATCTAACCTTTTTGGTTCTTCTGCAGACTGCTCAAACGCATCAGACTCATCTCTGACAGCAAACTTCATATTCGTGGCTCGCGACTCTAAGACTGGGAAAGCTGCTTTGGTTAACAGGCTTTTACCAGAAACTGAGGAAGAAAAACTACTTTTTGAGGGAGCAGAAGCCAGAAGTAAGTTAAGGAAAAAGAAGAACATAGGTGATATGCAGAGATCAGAAAATGGGTATACAAATAGACTCAATGCTTTTCTAGCAGAGGGAAGAATCTTGTGTGACATGCCAGCCTTAGCAGACAGAGACAGCATTCTTCTCAGGGATACTCGCCTTGAAAACTCTTTGATCTGTCAACCACAACAAAGAAACATACATGGTCGGATTTTTGGAGGGTTTCTGATGCAACGAGCATTTGAATTGGCCTTCTCAACAGCATATGTATTTGCTGGATTGGTGCCTTGCTTTCTAGAAGTTGATCATGTTGATTTCTTAAAGCCTGTGAGTTAGTGGCCATCTCTTCAACGAGCATTTCAATTGGCCTTCTCAATACCATAAATGTTGGTTGTTTCAATGTGCAGGTAGATGTGGGTGACTTCTTACGTTTCACATCATGCATTCTTTACACAGAACTTGACAACCCAGATCAGCCATTGATCAATGTTGAAGTTGTTGCCCATGTTACTAGGCCTGAAATAAGGTGCAGCGAGGTAAACAATTTAAACCCCTATGAATCTATCAAATGCAGCAATGTCTAGAAACTTTTGAGCTGCTTAATCCAATATGACAGGTTTCGAACATGTTCTACTTCACTTTTACTGTGCGTCCAGAGGCTAAAGTGAACAGAAACGGGTTCAGACTTCGCAGTGTCGTTCCTGCAACAGAAGAAGAAGCTCGACGAATCATCGAGCGCATGGATGCTGAAAAGCAGCTAAGGGAATTGATTAAGCAATCTGAATCAGATCAGGCTTAGGCAGACAACAAAGTTTAGCGTAGTTCAAGAACATATCTGGTAGTATCATTATTCTGAAACTGGGGCAAGTTAAATTCATTCTAGAATCTCAACCCTCGTCCTTACGAAGAAATGAGGGTAACATTTTTCAATTTGATATTAGACACCAAGATCAATATTAAAATTACATTGTCTGCAAATTTCCAATCCTCTTGTTGACTTTCTGTTCATCAATTTACGATGACTTCTACAAGGCAAACTATAAGAAACATAATGCATTACAGATTCATATATATCTCAACAGAGATATTATAGTATGTATTATGTTCAAAAAACTGAAAATTAAGCATTCGGATATTGCCAATTGGAATCAGTGAACTTGAAAATCTTGCCTCCTGGCTCATATGAGGGTAAGCTGACATATTTGGGACATGAGATTTTCGAAGAAACGATTGCATTCTGTGAGTCGGTCGGAACACAGTCGCGAGGCTGCAATAAAGCAAGAAGATCATTTGAGTATCCAACATATATCCCATGGAAGTTCGGAAGATCAGGCTTATGTATAAGTATAATTATATAATTCAAGTGTTCTTTGTATAAGTGCCTTAAACCTACCCGAAAAGGATAATTAGAACAAGATGCATCAACACAAGGAATTGTCCAAAATTTAATCCTATCCAAGATGTGCATCAACTTTAAAGTTTCCTTTCGTTGCTTTCGGTTAAGAAATTCAATTTCAAACCGAATCAGCAAAAATTAAGAAGGAAAAAAAACCTTGAAATCTTTGTAGAAACATAAGCGAAGTTCCTCCACTGCACCCTTTGAGCAGACCAACAAAGGGGTGGCATGAAAAGCATTCTCAACTGCTGAAATGATTCCTCCCAGAGGATATTTCTCAGTATTTGAAGGTACATATCCAGCTTCATTCAGAACTTTCTGGGACATGAGATGTTCATTAGTAACCAAACTGATTCCAAGGCAAATGAATAACTGATAAAGCTTTTAAATATACATACTCATATACTATATGGAGTAACCTAAGAATTAAGAACTGGGAACTCTAAAATTCCTTGAAATGGTTCAGATCTCTCTTTTATATCAGATTTGAAGGTATGAAAGATTTATTAGTTAGGCCATACAAGTAAAATTGCGAACTTCAAAAACAAGTTTGTCCGCAAAAAATCAAATACTCCATCAGGATATGTGGACTGGTGTAAAGAATTAACCACTTATAGGCCAGCTACTGCAATGAAATAGAAATTTAATTATTTCAATTTCCATAGATGGATCTCAGTAGTTAAATACTTTGCTTTTATTTTTTTTTTTTAGTTCCACAATTGTAGGAATGGGAGATCAAATCATTGACCTTTAGAATAGTAAAAGGCAGTATTATCCACTAACCTATGCTGCTTTGCTAAAAAGTATACTACAACCCCAAAATTTTAGTTTTATAACTCCCTATTTGTCAAGAAAATACTCAAAACTTATCTGGTTATTCTCAATCCATTAAATTATTCTCTACAATCTACCTAGCCATTAGCCATTAAATAGCATCTACCACAGCTTAAACAATCTAGAAAACTTAAGTTGTATAAAGCCTGAAAAATATGAAACTAATCTGCAAAGGAAATAAGAAAGTCATTAGTAACATTTATCAATTAAGGAAAACAAAATCAACAGTAGCAAACCAATATGGAACTAAACTGCAAGCTATATTATTTTCTGCAAGCAGCTTAGTCTGATCTATTGACTTTAGGGCTAATAGAGAAGTGTAACATCAGTTGTAAACTTACTGTGACATTGTATTTGAAATAGACGTTGAGAGTAGTTAAAAAGTAACCATATTCATCATGAGCTACTGGAGAAGAACAAGTTCCATGCTTCTCTGCATGTAATAAAAATTTAATATGAAAAACCATGCTTTGCTTCCAATATGGACATCAAAGCAGTAACATCAACAAAGTTGATACGTTGTCACATTCAATCAAGGACAAACTATACGTAAATAATGAAGGTCACCATCAAATTTGACTAGCATCGGCACAAGGTATATGATAAAAAAAAAATACATTTTTGTATAGGAAATCATTATGCAATGCATTGAACACATGACCCAGATGTGAAAGTCTTTAAAAGTGAAGATATTTGTCAACTATCATGACAGATTAACATTTTAGAGTAGAGAGAGTGCAAAAGAGAAACCTAGAAATCTATCCTTTGCCAATCAGAAAAATTCAATGTAAGAAATAAAGCCCATGACCAATGTATTCCAGAATATAAATTATAATATCCAAGTGAGAGAAGCCAAGGATCATTACCCCACTACCAAATGCAGAAGCCAATTCAGCCATCATAGGAGCAAAAAGAGAAGGGGAAAAAATCATCAGCTAAAACTTGGGTATAATCAGTCAAATAAAAACAAAACATATGTTGTACTAGCAACGGTCACCTCATGAGCCCAAAACGATCCCTTTGCACCATGGCAAGTTGACGGTGAACCACAACTCAAAGATGACCAATATTTCTTCATGGGTTCAAGTAAGGTATGAATCTGGAAGATCAAATGATGCAGGATGTTAAAAAAATGACTTATACAGAACAATGTATCAATTGCAAGAGCAAAGCAAATGACACAATGATCAAAGTAAAACCAACAGTAACATATGAAAATCAGGCTGAAAGTGTTCTGTTTTAGCTCTTCAACTTCCAGTAAGGCTTTCCATCCCAGTAATTATCGGTTCAATCTTTTGAGGATTACAAGGTTTGGAACGAAACCAAAATCCTAGCATAGTTACAGCTACTCAATCATTTGAAAGAAGGGAACTTCTCTAGATCCTAATTGAACCTCCTAATCCATTTTTTGCACTGATTATATACCTTTTAGATACCAATAGTTTGTATCCTAAGGGAACTCTGGATCATTTAATGAATATCAACAGCCTAATTTTAATAAAACTGTACCTCCTTCTCTAGATCCTAAGGGAACTTTGGATCATTTCATTAATATCAACAACCTAATTTTAATAAAAACATACCTCCTTCTCATCAAATTCTTTTCCAGTGCAACATGAAGGCCAAGTTCCATCATTATAATCAGGCCACAAACCATCTATTAAGAGGAAGAAGTTATAAATTCAATGCACAATCAAACAAAAGTGACCCCTTATTCTATAAACAAAAAGATCCTCAAACAAAAGAACAGTCTCCTATGTTTATTTTTAGGGAACTGACTAAAAAAAAAGGGACCCTAATTGACATTTCCAGTAAAAATAATAAATAAAAAAAATGAACAGGTACCGAAGAGAAATGGAATATGTGAAGTACAGATAAACAGTTCAGTAACCCTACATGTATTGAACACTCCAATTCTTCTATATTTTATGATGACTAGTTAACAAATTAGATGTGTTATACACTTGATGAACAAATTAGATACATGCAATACTAGCGTCGAATCTTTTACTTATTCAATTTTGTTTGAAAAAATCAATTAACATAAAAATAAATATAGAAAAAAATAATAAACTTTTAAGCATATTGCATCAAACTATTTTTAACTATATTAATGCATGAATATACCAATTTCAAATTTATTTTTTTTACAAAATATGGAATCATTTACAGAATGTCAATTTGGTTATAGAGTAATCCAAATATCTTGTTGTAAGTTAGTGCATTGCACCATTAGAATGTTGTCTTCAACTTCTCTTGAATTATCTTGTTTCACAATACCTTTGAAATGTAAAAATATCAGAGACTGAAAAATATTTTTAATGTGAAAATGATTGAAAAGTATGAAGATATTAAGATAACATATATTTTTAAAATGTACAGTTATAATATCTATATTCTAGTTTTATAGAAAATGATGTATTTCCACGTCTGTGTCATGTTGTCTGTGCTTCATAATTCAGAACTGTGGAACCAATGCAATTGTAGCTTCAACTTACGAATTGTAAACTCAGAAAAACCACCAGATCTAGCAAAGAAGAGATAAGTGAATGTAAGTTTTAATGAACGACGTAAAAGAATATCCACAGAATTCAAAAGAACACTCAACAAAATATTGGAATACGACATATAGGAAAAACTTTCACAACCAAAACTCTAAATTTTGTGTTCTATCAATGGTCTCCAATAACCTTTTCACATTTAATTTTTGGAGTCATGACCATTGTAATTCATTCAATGCCAAAATGCCAAAATGCACAATTGCCTAATTGCAATATTATAGCTTAATCCCACCCCCCTCTCTAAATGCAGGTTTTATCTTTCAAACAAACCCAAGTTACGCCAGATTCTGAAAGGAGTTTAAACCAATTCAGAATAAGGACAATAAAAAAAAAAAACTTAAGTTTTTCATTTATCGTTTATTACAAGGTATCACAATCTAACTTGTCCAGATGGTTTATCTTACAGAGTTGAAATTGGTTGGAGAAATTTGGAAACATAATTTTTTATTTTGGTAGGACCTCTCATATTCGGTCTCCTCTTCTCCGTTAATGTTGAACATTCCTGCCCTTCTTTGCAATTGTTTCTTTCTCTTTGACTGAACCAGTGGTGGCAAAGGTACTACTAGACTATTGTACTTGTTCATAAACGGTATCATGCAGATCTTGATGGAAAAAGATGTGAGAATCTCAAGAGCCCCTCAATCAGCTTTAGTCCATGTTACTGCTACAACTATGATTCTTTACGGTATTAATGAAGTTCATAGTTTGGCGAAAAACAAAAAAAAAAAAAGGCCTCAGCTGTAAGGGATTTATACTTGAAGTTTAACCTAAGTACTATGTATAAGGAGTCCAAAATTCTTATAGGACCAAGAAATAATCTCGTAAACGCCTTCCTCTTCTTACGGAAAGCGATTCGTAACACTGCTGAAAGTAAGTTCTCGACGTGTATGTTTTGTAGTGATATGATGCAAGGAAATCAGCAAATAGCATGCTTATTTCACTTTGATCCCCTATCAGCGAGCAACATAATATCCAACAATTGAGCCCAAAGAAGGCGGAAGATGCTACAGTTTTTTCACATCAAGCAGCATGACGAAATGGAAAATTATGAGCTAATAACTACTGCAGTTACTAAACAGAACCATCAAACGTTACTAAACAGAACCATCAAACGAAAGAAACGATTGATTAAGCAATCTAAACGGGGGCTATTAGGTAGGAAAAAGAGCGAGCTAGAAGCAGTCACCTATTACAGCATGCATTGGAGGAACAACAGTGGCGAGTGCCCTTGCAGATAGTGCCAGGCCATTGCAGCGCCAAAACGAAGTAATCAAATTCTCTCTGCTTTCGTCCACCCTGGTTCTGTAAAATCACCGCATCGGAAGCCTCATTCAGGGAAGTTGATGCAACAGATAGGCTGAATTGAAGAAGAAAGATGAACAGAATCGCCATGGGAATGGCTGGATTTTGGGGATCGCTCCCCATGACAAATAAATGCGTAACGTAATCCAATTGGTAGACTTCCGAATCGATTGGCCTTATCTGGACCTAAAGTATAAATACTTCTATTTACAAAATTCTATATTATATTAAATAAATAATTTTTTTAAAAAATATATTTTTAAACCAAAATATTTCTTTTAAGTTTTAGTTAGATACAAAATTCTCGAATAAGTAATTGATTGAAAAAAAATTAAAATTTAGATTGGAATTGGAATATAAATTCCCTACCTAATATATATTTTAATGAATAATTTATTTATGATTTAATAAATTCCCTACATAATAAATCCCCGCTCCCTATTTAGTTTAGTTTCAAAATAGTGTTTATTACTCTTCCATCCGCGATTAAGATCAAGTTTTAAACATTACTGTCAAATCTCACATCATTTGGAGAGGAAAACGAGTGAAATCTCACATACATCATTTGGAGAGGAAAACGAGTGAGATCTCACATGAGGAAAACGAGTGAGATCTCACATACATCATTTGGAGAGGAAAACGAGTGAGATCTCACATTATTTAAAGAGGGGGAACGATCGGAAAAGGAAATGAGTGTCAGCAAAGATATTAGACCCAAAAGGGGTAGATTGCACATAGATTGAAGAGAAGAATGAAACATATTTTATAAAGGTGTGAACACCAAATGCTAATAGACACGTTTTAAAAACTTGAGAGGAAACTTGAAAGGGAAAACCCAAGCAATGGGCTTTAACTTCGATTACTTTTCTCAATCAATAAAATTTTAAAGAGAGATTAAATATTTTGTGATCTAATTAATCTAATACAAACGAAAGGTGGTCAATGAAAGGAGGTGTCCATCATGGAGCTAAGGGAAGCAGAATCTGAAACGTATTAGCTAGTTTTCCTCTATTTTTTCGAGATTGCTTTTGTTCGAATTGTACGAAGAGTAGATGAATGAGTTCGATAACGAACCACACAACCAAATTTACACTTAATTCAAAGGTATCAACATAGAACATGTAACAGTTACAGAGACTTGAAAATCAGTGAGCGAAAATCAATCCATCCTGGATTCTCATCTATGAAAAACCATTACTTCAGCACTCATGTATGAACCAAAATGAACAAAATAAGTACTCAAAACATCATTTTCTATACATATACAAATATATTTCTGACTGCTTACTTATATTTACACTCTAGGAACCAATTCAGTTAGCTCAAAAGATGGCCAGACAAAGAAAACAAGAGATCAGAGAGAAGTTCTAGGCTTCTAACTTCGTTCGAAATACCGAACACGAAGAAACGCTACTTCAAACTAAAACTCGAAACACGTCCAGAAAATGAAAAGAAGAACATAATGTTACATGTGGAAAATTGAGGAAACCAGTCCTGCAAATCGCTCATATTTATATATCAGACCCATTGTTTGTTATGATACAAAAGTTCATTTCCACCATCCTTTTTTCTTTTTTTTTTTTTCTTTTTTTTTTTTTTACATTTGCTTCCACATCTCCCCTAAAACTGGTAAATTCACCCTCATCAGAAGCTACTCTGCACGGAGAAAGAAAGAACAATGGCTATCATTCACTCAATAGGTTACAGGAAAACCAAAATATGAGAAGACAAAACAATTAAAGCTCAGCTCAGCTAGACTACTATCTCTAAGTCATGCATTGTACCAAATGGAACCAACTGAGATGGCTTTAGCTCCCTACAAATAAAAGTTGACTGGACAGGATTAGCTTAGCTTAGCTGGCTGCTTCCAGCAGACTCCAAATTCCTTCAGATACTAATTTTTCATGAACACTTAAATCAGAGTATTATACCCGATTAGTCTTTAGCATACTTCAGGCAATCACAACAGGCATTAAGGAGTTCAAACCGTTACAGACGACAAAACGAAATCAATAAAAAGAAAATTACAGAAATGCTTCAACAGAGAACTCGAACTGAGCAAAGTCTTGTCAAGAATCACTAAAATATTGCAGAACACAAAAATGACTGACATGTACCAATGAAATGTATGCTAACTCTGTTTTTGTATTCAACTAATACGCACGCCACATGTTTTCTCTTATTCTTTACTATTTTGTTGCAAGTTTCATCAAAAGGGAATATCAATCCTTAAGCCAGCAGACACAATCCAACCCAAGCAAGAAAAAAAAATAATGATGAAAGACAATCACACAATACCTACCTCCCAAGTCACCCAAAACTATGAAAATGAATTATATTTCTAAATTCAGAATCAAAGAAAGACTATAAATACGAAACAAATTTCAAGTCGCAAGCTTTTTAAGAAAGTCTAGAATCCAAGTATATGCATAGATAGATGAAAATATAAAATCATGATGGAGATGATGAAAATTAAAAAAAAAAAAAAACCAAGCTCATTTAAAAGATTAAAAGAAAAATTGAGGTCTTAATAAAAACTTTTGCATCTCTGAAATACCTTAGAGAAGGTTTTAATTCTAACACCCATTGTTTTCCATTGAACACGTGGTAATGATGGTTAAACCGATACAATATCCAATATCCAATATCCAATTGTTCTCGACTCATTTTGAATCAGAAATCCTCAAGGTATTTACTAGTAAACATCATACACAAATGAAATTTAATATTTACTAGTAAACATCCCTCTGGCTCATTTTTCCTCTTCCTTTCCTCTCGCTCTGGATCATTTCCTTTGTGGGTCGGAAGGCAATTTACTGGGGGAAAAAAATGCAAAAAAGACCGCTAAAACTGAAACCGAACCAAGGAAACAAAAAGTAACTAGTTCAGTTTTGAACCAAAACAAGGAAATACTTCGGTTTAATCCATTCGAAGATTTCAAAAACTGGGGATTGGTTCGGTCAACAGTTCCTTCCAAAATCCGACTAAATAGAACCATGCACACCCCTAGCTGTAGCATCCAAGATCCAATTCCTACGGAAACTAAATCACATAACAACAATGATATGTTTTCCATCAGTTCGTTCAAAACTGTCCTTCCTTCCCTCCACCTTCTTCCTTGTCTCTCTGAGCTTGTAAAAGCCTAAGAATATAGTATTGTTTGTTACTCCTTGGGACCTTTTTCTTCTTTTGCAACCAACTACCTTCCCCTTGTTTGAAACAACCAGACACACTGATGCGCTGCCTTCTTTTTATCCCACAAGCTCATAAATTTCACAACCAAAATTTAAGCTCCAATAGAGTATACTCCACCAAAGAAAAAGCTCACATGCAAACCTAAATAAACTAGAGAAGAACGACTTAATTTCCACAACACAACAGGTAAAAGTACATGGAATCTCTCACACTTCGCTAACAGCCAAATCCTTCCTAAGTTCCAAGCCTCCCCAGTACCTAGCCGAGCACATTTTAAAGTATCCTGATGCAGTCAATTATAGTTGAGATGTCTTTTTGTAGACTTTTGGAGTTTCAGTTTCTATTTTACTATTTTAAGTTATGTGATGATTGGATGTCAATACTCCTCTGTATACTCCCCCATGGGAGCAACAGTTTATAACGTAACTTTTCAAACATCAATGAAAGATAAAAAAAACCCATAAATAAAAAAGAAATGTAATCATATGAAGAACAATTGAATATAGAATATACTTGAAAGATATAAATATACCTCAAGTATTTTTTGACAACATTAAGTGAAAATTCCAGCAATCTTTCAACAACCATATGAGGAAATAAATGACCTAGATTATTCCACAATGTCAGCCCGCTACCTTTATCACTCCCATTTCTTCAATTTTTGCGGCCTTATGCTGCAGAAATTAAATGCAGAAGGCTTTTAGTTGGAAAACAATCAATCGAAAAATAAAAAAAATATATGGATTACAAAGATAAAAGTTAACCCGGATGATTGTTCCTTGCAGTATACAAGTAATCTAGAGCTGAAAAGAAAATTTGACTTCATATTACCTTATTTTTTTTGTGCCGATGAATGTCATTAATATCATCTTCTCCATCATGCTTCCTTTTCTGAAAATTAAATGAAGTTGGAAATTAAGAAACAGCTCGTTTGGGCAATATGCAGAATAAATGTATACATTAGTTTGGCAGTAAAACACAAAAAGATTATTTAATCCTTAACTTTTAGTAGAGAAAATATGGCACATATAAATTAACTTTTCAATTCCCTGCCCTCGGGACATGCTGGTGGTTGATAATCAATGTCAAATGATGAAAATTCAGTGGAAGATATGCTTCATGAAGTGAGGAACCACAAACAAGAAATTGGTACAAAATAAAAAGTCCATAATGTTAACGTCAATAACAATCTACTCCTGAGCTATTTCATTGTTATCTTATCCTGGTATCTACAAAGGAGCTGGAAAAGAATAAAATTTTTCCGACCTTTTCGTGATGCTTCTTTGAATGGTCAGCACCAGAATCTTGATGTGCACTTTTGTCTTTCTTCTTGTCCTTGTCTTTATCCTTACTCCGGTCTTTATGTCGATGCTTGTGCTTCTTATGCTCTCTATCCTTATCCTTATCCCTATCTTTGTGCTTTTTATGCTTTCTGTCTTTATCTTTGGACTCGCCTTTTGACTTCCCTGGAACAGTAGGAACACCCTTCTCGGCCTAACCAGAAAAAGAAATGGACCATCACTTGCAGAGAAAAGAACTAGGACGAGAAATGCTGATAATCAAGCCTAACATCAAAGTTCCAGTTGACGGAAGAAAGCTAAAGAAAGTGGCTCATTTTAACAATTATAGTTATAGATTTATTACAGGAGGCAGCTCAACAGGACCAGTTTCCCTCAGTTGGAAGGCTTCTATGAGAATATCTTGGTCAAAAGGCTGTATACGAGCATTAGTCTCTCTAGGGTAAGAAGGACTCTGTATGAGTTGATTCAACTGCATCCCTTCCCCTTTTCTAATTTCTGTGTCTCCAACCACGTTATGAAGATAATGTGTGTCTGAAATTGACAATGGAAGTGACTTCTTGCAGAAAAACTCATGATGAGGTAACAGCTTGTAGTGACTTATAAGATCCACAGCACCAGTCAGTTCCCTAGGTCCTAAAGGCACAAATAAAAATACATAGAAAAGTTTAGGTGGCAGATAATCAATACAGATAGAAAATGAACAAAATGGAACGGAAAACAGATATATCATGTACTATAACTTTTCACGATATCCTCCACTCAACCAATAGCTTTATTTGCAATTGAAACGGGACCTATGATTTGTCTTTCAGCTACAAAAGTTCAATTGGAAGTAAGAATCAAATCATATCAGGCAGGAATTTTTTCAACCTTTCAATAAGAACTTTTGCAAGGATCTTTTTCAGAACTTGTTGTGAGGCTTATGGGAAATCAATAACTCCCGTGGCATTTGATTTGATGTTTTAGGGGAAATGGCAATGTAGGGAGTTAAATAACTTCCTAAGTTGCTCCTAATTATCAAAACAAGAAGAGCATAATAATTTGTATGGTAAAGGAAGCCTGGTGGTTCTCACAGGTCAAACTCCATTATGCTATCTCTATGAAATGCAAGGATAAAACGGTAGCCAAAAGTATCAGAGATCTAATATCCCCTCCAAAAAATCAAACTTTAAGTTTTCCAGATCCAAACATTATAATATGGCCTGATTTGCTTTATATAAAATCTTGTACATAGATAATAAAAGCACCAAAAAATATAGGCAAACCCTTGAGCCTTTACTAAAGGAAAAACCTGTTCCAAAGGCTCAAGTGTTTTAAAATCAGCTCTAACTTTGAGCTACAAATTTCCTACTACAATTCCAGATCAAGCAAAACTTTCTTTTCCTGTGTGTTTCAACCCTGAAATCCTAACGCTTCTGCATGTCTTAGGAAAATTATATTAGAATGAGATGCTCTAGCTCAACTAACCGCATCAATGTATAGTCAAACTACGTCAGTGCACGAGAGAGAGGGAACTAAATTGAATACATCAGCATTTACCTTGGCCAAACTTCTTATCTTCAGATTCCATGTATCACACTTCCTTGGAACAATGTCACATTATAACTGCAATCATAAAAGCCAAAAGGGTAGTGAAATTACAACTCCAAGACAATCAACGCAATTTTCCTCTATCTTATCTAATGATAAAAAAAAAACAACAACAAAAACCACTTTTTGGGCTTTCCTAAGTACTTATCAAACAAGGAAATAAAGCATAGACGTGCATAACTCCATTAGACAAACTCATAGAACAGAAAATATAACGGAGCTACATAGTTAAATGTATGATATGTTATCACTTAATGATTCACAAAGAGAGAATAAATTTATATAGAACTTGGAGGAGTAATTGAGCTAGAACAATTCTAAGATCAAGAAACCTCCAGCCCAATTCGAACATTTGGTGAGTTTGTCAGCAAATCATGCACATAACCAATACTATACACAAGAAAACTTGAGTCGTACAATCTATCTAAAAACCATTAACTAAGAGAACCACTGGTTAAAAATTTAAAAAGAATTGAACTGGGAAGACAAAACAGAAATTAGCCCAATCCTATATTGAGCATGCTAAAACCATTCTCGTCCAAATGAAAACAAGAACCCCATCTAAACTCAAACACAAGAAGGAAACAAGCAGGACACACAATTTCAGAAGAACCCCAATTCCAATCCCTCAAAAAACGCCTCCTCTTAAAATTCTACGAGAACCCAAAGCCCAGAAACCAAAACAAAATTCAAAGCACCCAATTCAGCTCGAGCAACAAAACCCACAGGACTGGAAGCAAGAAACCCTAAACACACCAATCAAAATCACAGAACTGAAAACCCCGGGGCCGGAAGGGGAAGGCAGTGCCCAAACCCAGAAACAACTCGAAAGGAATCCATTCCAGAAACGGAAAAACGAAAAACGAACCTCGGCGGCGAAGGGTGGAAAAGAAGAGCAAAGAGGCGCCGGAAAATGGTAAGAGATGGAGAAAGCGATCGAGAAACAGAGGTTGTGGGAATCGAATCGAAGAATGAGATGAAATTGAGGGGAAAAGGGGGTGGAGAATGGGGTGTAAGGAGAGTGAAGAAGTAGCTCCGGCGGCCGGGAACAGCGGAGAGAGAGGGGAAGAGAGGAAATTGAGATCGGGGAAGAGAAGAGAAGAGAAGAGAAGAGGGGGCACTGAATAATACTACGAATAACCCTTTGCCACATCTACAAATGGACCGTACAGTGGACTTTTAATACGTTTGGTCAAGGGTTCCCCCTTTCCTTTTGTTCAAATGTCAATTTTTATTTTATTTTCTTTTTTTGTTCATTTTAATTTTTTTAATTAGATTATGATTTGTTATTTAATATTTATAAAATATAAGTATTTTAAACTGCCTATAGTGATCTAAATAACATTTTTTTTTTTATAAAATAAAATCCATTGGGTTCAAGAATTTTAAATCATTTCCATTTTTTTAAATCTTGGAAATTAAAATATTTTCCCTTTCAAAGTATATTAAAAAAAATTATCAAAAATAAAAAATAGATTAAAAAAAAAACAAATTTCACATTAAATAAATTATATTTCAAATATTTTATGGTGCTTTAAACAAAAGTTAAAAGCACTTTAACTACTTTACAAAAATATAAATAAAAACAAATTTGTAAAGTATTTATGAGTTAAATACTTTTTAGAGTATTTTTTTTTATCTAATTGGTAATTGAGAAAAGTTTGAAAAGCCTTTTAAATAATATAAACCAAATCTGAAAACAACAATTTTTTGTCACTAAAAATTGTTACTAAAACGACCCCGTATCTTTTTTAAGCTTTGGTTCTCTTTATCTAGTTGTGTCGAGCTTCGTATGGTCAAATAAGATGCTTTATAAATCACTTAGTCGTCTTTTCAATTTAGATCCCCAAAACTTTAAACTAATAAAGATGAAAACCACAAATAACGTTTAACTCTAATTCTTTATTTAAGAATAGGGTCATCTAATTCTTTATTTAAGAATAGGGTCGTTCGTATATGCATGTTATGACTACTAAGTACAGAAAATCATCTAAAACGACATTCTCGATAAATGAATGACGACATCAGCATTGGAACCTTATTGATTCACGAGGATAGTCTTCTCTCTTAGAAGTAAGAAATAGGTAAAATGATTATGTCACAGAAAATGTAGAGGAACACCAAGACCATCTGGTATCAAATTTGAATATCCTCCGTATGGGATGTTACACAAGTTTAGTCTTTGATTATATTCAAATTATTCGGGTTTAAAATGGCTACTTCTAAAATCCATTCCATAGGGGCAATTTACAAAAGTACCCTTTAATAAAAATAAATAAATATTCCTATTCAAATTCCAAATACAAAAGTTCCCAAATTGATGAAGACTTGAAAAGATGAGTTCAATGTGCATTTGTATGCTACATTTTCAGTTGCAAAATAATAATTATACTCAGACAACATATCTGTAAGTTACATATCTTCCTGCAGTCTCACTTGGTCTGATGATCTTCACAACTTGTCCACGCTTTAGCCCGTAGTATCTCGCAACTGGGTCGGTCACCTGTATGCGCGGTAGCTAACACAAAATATGCAACACCATATAAGATTCTTGTTCATTTTGTAACAAAAATGTGCTAATACCCCATCCATGCTACGAGCTTAGCATGTTCATTGATACTCTACGATGTTTTAGGTTCCAACTATAGAGCTGAGAAAGCTTAATAACTTAAAACTCTTTCCTTTTAGGAGGAATCGACATGAACACAATGTATAGAGTAAGACCCGACTACCTCGGTTATTGGGCAAAATCAATAAATAAACACATAATTTATAGGACTCGGCATGTTATGTACCTAATGAAATCCAAAACTCGAAAAAATTACACTAAATAGGAATGATAATGTGAGATCCCACATCGGTTGGGAAGGAGAACAAACCAATTCTTTATAAGAGTGTGAAAACCTCTCCGAAGAAGACACGTTTTAAAAACCTTGAGGAGAAGCTCAAATAGGACAATATCTGCTAGCAGTGAGCTTGGACATTACGGATAAATTTGAACATAGTAGGTAAAGAAAACCGAGTAGTTAATCAATAGTTGAGATAACATTGTAGAAATCCGAGTATCAAGAATGTATGAGCATATCAAATTTTGATATCAATATTCGAGATGCATTCTAACAATGTAACGTTTTCTGAAGAATTAATGCTAACCTGTGTTTCTTTCACGGTATATCGCTCCAGTAGTGTTTTTTTCTCTTCATTGGAAAGTAACTGGTGCTCAGGAACAAGAACGTGATCTTTGATATTAACTAGTAGTTCTGCTTCCTGCATCAACAAATGAAGAAAGGGAAAAAGAGAAGTTATACCTAAAGTAAACTAAGACAGTAGGAGCATGAATGTAGAAACCAAGCCAGAGGAGCAATGAACAACTGCCTAGGTCGTTTTATTATTCTTTGACAAGAGAATAAAGCAAACTGTTAAGGATGGTTGGGAAAGGAGTCCCACGTCGGCTAATTAAGGAGTTGATCATGAGTTATAAGGAATACTTCTCTATTGGTACGAGGCATTTTGGGGACCCAAAAGGCTTGGCATTTTGAGGACCCTTCCATTTTGGGTCCCCAAAAGGCAAAGCCATCAGATCTTATGCTCAAAGTGGACAATCAAAGTGGACAATATCATACCATTGTGGAGGTCCGTGATTCATTACCCAAACTCCCATATTTTTCATTCTCATATGGCAAAACAAGGAATAAAGGAAGAGAGGATATCATAATTTTTAAGTTTTCAGAGTAAGTTCTCAAATTATTGGTAAGCGACCCATCTAAGTTACTTCTCGAACCGGTGGTTTGGCTTTCTTCCTCCTTTTTGTTTGAGCACCTCGTTCATTTGTTGTGAGATTGTCAGTTTGCTCAGTTTCAATGGGATTGGTGAAAATCCTCTTTTCGGGATTGTGGAGCTCGAGGCAGGGAGGATTGTTAGTCATCGAATGAGGTGCTTTTCCCCTTTTAGGGAAAGAGGCAAAGTCATGTGGGTAACCTTTTCTCCCGGGTGTATGTGAAAAAGAGTGACTCACCCTTTTGGAAAGGTACAATGGAATTTTTAGAGAGATTAAGAGATCGGGTGAGGAGGTGTAAGAGGTTGCTACGCTTAATGCCTCCCTTTGGGCTGCAGTCGCTAAGCCATTTTGTAATTATGATCCTGACCTTGTTCTTTTAGATGGGAGTCCCACATCGATTGGAGAGAGGAACGAGTGTCAACAAGAACGTTAGCCCCGAAGGGGGTGGATTGTGAGATCCCATGTTGGTTGGAGAGGGGAACGCAACATTCTTTACAAGGGTGTGAAAACCTCTCCCTAGCAGACCCATTTTAAAAACCATGAGGGGAAGCCCGAAAGGGAAAGCCCAAAGAAGACAATATCTGCTAGCGGTGAGCTTGGGCCATTACACCTTTTGTTTGGACTTGTTTTTTCATGTCTTTGTACTTTATAATGTTTCTCAAAACGACTCAATTCTTAAAAAATAAAAAAACTAAAAACACTCCATAAAATATGTTAAAGAAATGATTTCACCTGGAAAACTTCCAAGTGGAATTTGGTAGATATTTCACTTATACAGGTGCGAGCGAAAGGGGTCAAATTCTGTTGAACGACCAATATTGCTCTAAAAACATTCTCCGATTTCATGCGGTTGGTATACGTTTTCATTGTCTTGACGCCAACCTTCGGTTCCTCCGGAAAGAAAATGTATATCTATAGAGAAAAGAGTCACTATAAGAGGAAGGAAACAAACAGAAGAATTAACGAGAAACTTGCAGGCCCTTGTCTGAGACAATACCTGATCAGAGCTATCATTTCTCTTCGCTTTGTTGATCACGATATCTTCTCTTTTCATGCTTTCACCATATTTATTCTTAAATTGCTCTCTGGACATGTCAACCTCAAAGTCTCCAACGAAGTAGCCTCGGTCTTTAAGCATTTGTAACACAGTTTTTCGTACTCTGAAAAGCCTGGTGATTTCCTCCTCTGCTAGCACCATCTTGTCTGTAGCTAAGCCATTGTCAAACAATTCAATACTCAATACCTAAGCTCCAAATGAGTACACAAGAAATAGATAATGCAGATTCTAAATGAGGTAAAATCCATTAGTAGAAACATCAATCTGATTAATTATGTTACGTATTGGAAATTTCAAAACCAATGCAAAACACAGCATATAGAACACGTTATGGATGTAATAGAACAATAGTTTTCAGAAAATTCAAAAAAAGTTGGAGACACTGACAATGCTAGACAAGAAAACAAATTTGGTTAGAGCTTGCTGGTGCCCTTAATCCCTAGTCAAAGAGACAAAAATTTAAAGAAAACGATTAAATCAGGCTGAAGAAGCACAAACAATCAACAACAAATGTCAGACATGTTGTACCAGTCTAAGTCAAGGCCACCACTAGTAGATATTGTCCTCTTTGGGCTTTTCCTTTCGGGCTTTCACTCAAAGTTTTTTAAAACACGTCTACTAGGTAGAGGTTTCCACACCCTTATAAAGAATTCTCCTCCTCAACCCATGTGGGATCTCACAATCCACACCCTTCGGGGCTCAGTGTCTAAAATGGCATTCGTTCTCTTCTCCAACCGATGTGAGACTTCCCAATCCACTTCCCTTCGGGGCCTAACATCCTTGCTACCACACCGCCTCGTGTCCACCCCCCCTTCGAGGATCATCCTCCTCACTGGCACATCGCCCAGTAGAGGTTTCCACACCCTTATAAAGAATGTTTCGTTCTCCTTCACATATGTGGGATCTGACACATGCTATATATATATATACACACATATATATATATACATTTTTCTTCTTTTTATTCTAAATAACTATGGATGTTTGAATCCACTACAGTACACCTCAACCAACCCTACAAGACAACAAGTTCACCATGATGATTTTGCATCCAAAAAACTTAATATCCTTAGTTGGTCACATTGATTTACCTTGTAAACTCAAAATATCTTATAGAACAACCGTTTGATCCTATTTCACTACGTTGCCAAAGAAACTAGTAGGATATTATATCTTAAATTGGTGACCACTATGGCTTGAACCCATTCTCTCTAAAATTAATTACCTTTCCCCCCCTTCTTCGAATAGGAAACAAAATATCTCATTACTAACAGGAAGATATACAAAAAAGAAATGAGATATCCCCTACAAGCCAAGGGGGTTACAAAAAGGATTCCCAATTAGCGAACATTTGTGATAAACCATAGTTACCAGAAGAGGGCAACAACACAAGTAGACGAAAACAATCCAATTTGTTTCCAAAAAACATCAAGAGTAGAATCACTTCCCAGAAAAGTCGAGCCACCACAGAAGTACCACAGAAAAGTTCAAATGAGTTGATAATAAGCCTCTGAATAACCTTTGGGAAACACTCAGCTGAAGGTAAAATATTTTAAAGAGACCGGGCCAACAGGAGGCAGCAGAAGGGCATAGGAAAAAGAAGTGCAATCTTTCAACTCAAACCATCTCTAGAGATTATACTATAGTATATTTACAAACATTATAGGAACCAACACTATGAAGCGAAACCAAAAGAAAAAAGGAAAAATCCAGTAATCAAAAGAGTACAGAACAGATTACAAGAACCAGAGAGAAAGAGCAATGTTATATCAAGAGCGGAACCTGCAAGAATCTTCGCAAACGAGGGAAATTTATAAATCAACATACAACAGCATCTAAAACTAGAAAAAGAACTACACTCAGCAACCCGACTCAGATCACAAATTCTCAGACAAAAACAAACCTTACTCAACAGAGAGTTACGGCTACAAGATAGAGAAGGGGAGAGACAGAGAGAGAGATTTCGTGGTTTGGCGGCGGCGGTGGTTTTGTGGAACGATGAAGACGGAGAGAGATGGAGGGAGAAGGAGCGGTGATTTTGGGGGAAAAAGTACAGAAAAACGTAAACGCCTCGATAAATATACCCTCCAAAGTTTGACTCAAAAGTCAACAATTTCGGAGTGGCCGAAACTTTTCTCACAAGCAATTTAGTATAATTGGAAGGTTAATCTTTTAAATCAAATATTTTAAAAAAAAAAATCTCAAATTTGTGAAATAGATTTAGTTTTATTTTATTTTATTTTATATCTAATACATAAATAAATAGATTTATTTAACGAAATTGAAAAGGTTAGAGGATAGAGAAATTGAGTTTTTTAAAATAATATTTTATTTTATTTATTAGACTTTTTATTTTTTTCCAATAGAAATTATATTAGAAAATTAGAAGTCTCCATAAAAAAAATTATTTGAAATGGGAATTAAAAAAGAGCTTCCTTCATGGATTCCAGGCGGATAGATGGATCCCGTGCATGATCCTGATGTCCCATGAGACAGAACTACTAGGGGCTAGTTAGATACTCCCGTTGTCGAAGAACAAAAGCTTGGGGATTGTTATTTGGTTCAAGCTCTTCGTCTTGAGAACCACCTTCAATGGTTTACATGCAACAACATCTGAATCACACAGGCTAATTTCAGTAGTAAGTGCTCGGTAGCACTTCCCAACAAATGGACGAATTACAAACTCTAATAGAGAAATCAAATGGAGCACTTAAAATAGTATTATCTCCTTATTAGATTGGTCTCTGCCTCTCTGGTAAAACGGGTCACTTACAAACATGAACATGTGCAGGACTCAGAACCAACCAGTTCAAAAGAACCAAGAGAAATTGAAGGAACAGTCATCCTAATCTTCAAAGTCTAAATACAAAGAGATGAGACCAAGGAGAAAAATGGCCTATTCTCCTCTTCCTCTACGTAATCACCTTCCCCAACACCTCTCTCTATCATGTCGAAAGCATATGGATTTCAGGGCTGAATGGAGAAGCAACACATTCTCAGCAGCTTGTGATTGGCTATTGGTTGTTGATTCAACTGCTCACAATTGCTGAGTTGCTCCCTCGTGATTGGTAGCTTTTAAGTCTGAAAAATGTTTTATCAAGACGACGTTGAACGCCAAAAGCTGTGCAGGGAATGAGAGACAGAAGAAGAATCGTTGGGATGAGCCATTTTCATTGCAAAGCTGGGTATATAATCCATCGACAAATTTAGCCTGAAGGAAAACAAATATTAGCAAGATGGTTAGATGGATTTAAATCTTGTTGAAGCCAACCGTGAATTAACCTGACCAGCATCCATGAACACTGCTCACTTTTCATTTTACACTTACAAGAAGGAAGGATCAAATGGAAGAAAACTTCATATTATGCCAGAGATTCCGAGTCGAGAACTGAAAGAAATCAAGAAAATCGAAGGAATTTAGATTTAAGCCAACCATGTGCCTGTAATGACCATACAACAAGAAGGATCATCCTGGCTAGTTAGCCGGAATTGTTAGATGAACACGACTCTCCACAATGGTATGATATTGTCCACTTTGAGCATACAAGTTTTGTTTTGGGCTTCCCCAAAAGGCCTCATCCCAATGGAGAAAGTATTTTTTGTTTATAAACCCCATGATCATTCTCTAAATTAGCCAACGTTAAAGCAGGAGTGAAGAAATACATACTTTCTCATCTTTTGAGCCTGCATACCTCTAAGCCAAACAAGAAAGAAGAGGGAATAAAGGAGAAGAGGAAGAGTCAGTTTGACCTTGACTTTATACTAGAGGAAGTATCAAGATCAAAAAGTAGAGGCAATGTTACAGCTTGATGATGGGGAAAACCCAAGGGGGCAAAAACAACAGATATTCTACGAAAGTAGGAAAAAAGGGGCAAGCTTCCTCAATGTGTGAAGAACCAAGAACCCTGAGGTAAAGGACTATGCTACGTGCTTTCCCAATGGACTCCTTTGCCTTCCCTTCACTGTTGGGCTATTGGGGGGAGAAAGGATGGGTGGTATTCATCTGTTATTCTGAGGCAAAGAGAAATGGGACTTTCATCATCCAACACCTCCCCTCGAACAAAATACGCCTCCCCTTAATCGAGGCACGACTCCTTTGTAGTCTTAGTCATTTTTTACTGCCTTCGAGGAGGCTCGACTCCTTTTCTTTTGGAGTCCTTTGTTCGACATTTGAGGATTTACTAATCTATTGACACGACTAGGTTTAGGGCATGGATCTAATACCATGTTAGATGGACACAACTCTCTACCATGGTATGATATTTTCCATTTTGAATATTCACTCTCATGCCTTTGCTTTGGGCTTCCCCAAAAGGCCTCATCCCAATGGGGATAGTATTCTTTGTTTATAAACCCATGATTATTCCCTAAATTAGCCGACGTAAGACTTTCATCATCCAACCGAAATAACTTTCATTTCGCAAACGAAGAAATTGCCACAAAACATTGAGTTGATGAATATCAGTTCTAGAACAGAGTGAGTTTGCTTTCTTTCTCCTCACAAATCAAACCAAATACTAATAACAAATCGAAGAAAAAACGAACCGCTTTTCTTTCAAAATAGGGACAGAAAGCAGCAGAACCAGTGAAATTTGGCAATGTACCAGCAATTAAGGGGCCTGAGGATCCAGAATCAAGAAACTCAGACGAGTGATGTAGGCGAATTAGATTTCGCAAGGTTTTGAGTAAAATTTTGGCTGGATCGATAGAACGATCCAGTCAAGAAGCTGAACTTGCTTTTCGATTTTCATTTTTCCACTGCAATTTCTTCATCCATTAAGATCACTAAAAAAAAAAAAACAAAGAAAGAAGAAGAAAATCATTCAATGAGAACAAACCATTTCGAATGAAAATTTGGATTTCAAGGGAAAATGAAGAACAATTGAAAGTACGCCCTAGAAATTGAAACAAATAAAGTGAAATGATGATCATGTTTCCATCGATCTCTACAATGGAAAAGAAACAGGCTGAAAAATTCATTCGAAACAGAGCATAGAGTGCTGTGCAAAACGAAAGCGAAAGAGACGTAAAGGAAAGGATCAGATCCATTGCCAAAAACAGAAGAAAAGAATCCGCAAGCAAGCAACGATCGAGTTATTTAGTTCAAAGAAATCAAAATCATTACATCAGATGAAAAAAGATAGCGGAACACCTGACCTTTTCTTTCTTTTTTCTTGTATTTCGGCGATTGATTCACCGAGAGGCATTTCCACAAACACCTTGTGTGCTCTGCACTGAACATTAATGGCGATGAATCGCCGCCACGGAAACCAGAGCGTTGTCGTTGGTAGAAACAAGCAAAGGAATGTTGAAGAATCGATCGTGGGAGTGGTGGTGATTGTTCATGATTTTGAGAAATCTGGACCTGGAAAATCGGCTTCTATTCAGATTTATAGTGGAACCGAACTGGATCCAAGTGAGCCTTCTTTTCTCCACTTCTTACTCATTCATTCCAAAATCAAACAAAAACATCAAAGCTGTTATTCGATCAATTTGTCAAAAATTTTGAATATCCTTCGCCATTATTTCTACACCATAATCATAGCATCTTGACTTCGATCATACCGATATACGAATCTATCAAACACAAAAGTTTATTTTGTACTTTCGATCTTCTCGTCCATGCATCTTTGAAAATTTTAAAATATTTTCGAGTAAAATTTGGAAAAAACTAAATATTTTTCTAATCTCAACCTTTAAAATTTAACAATCTCTTCTTCAATATCATCGACTAAACCAAGAACGTGTAACAGGATCTTACAATCCACCTCTTTGAGGCCCAGCGTTATCGTTAGCACACAGCTTGGTGTTTTGCTCATTGTGAGATTCCACATTAATTTGGGAGAGAAACAAAACATCATTTATAAATGCGTGGAAACCTCATCTTAGTAGATGCGTTTTAAAAAACGTGAGACTGATAACAATACGTAACGGAGTAAAGTGGACAATATCTAGTAGCGGGCGGGTTTCGATTGTTATATAATGTGTTTACGATATTATATTTTCATTATGATTCTTCCTCGTTTAACAGGTACGGGAAACGGAAAGACGAGTAAAACTGCAAAGTTAAAAGAATGGAGAAGCAAGAAAAAGGGTGATGGGTCAAGAATCAGCAACTATAAAATCAAGCTGAAGGTTGATAAGGGATTTGGAAGTCCAGGAGCTTTTGTGATCACAAATGAACATAAGCACAAATTTTACCTTAAATCAGTTTTTCTCCAAATTCCCAAACTTCATCCCCAACCAATCCACTTTGATTGCAACTCTTGGGTTTATCCATTCAACGTCGCTGCCCCTCCTCGTCTTTTTTTCTCGAACACTGTAAGTTTTTCTTACTAGTTTTAGTCTCGATCGGTTATATCTTTAAATTTTGAATCACGACATAATCTGTCTATTTGACAAGTATAAGCTAATTTGACACAGTATGAGTAACGAAAAAGATGTTATAGACAGTCACTGTATCTTTTTTCAGCTAATCACTTTCTTCTCATCGTCTTTCTAATGCTCTGTCAAATAACGAAAATAATCGTAATTCAAAGTACAATAACTTGATTATAACTTACTTAGTGTTTTGATTAGAGTTATATTCCAAGCCAAACGCCGAGACCCCTTGTGGAGCTAAGAAAAGAAGAGCTAATAAAGCTAAGAGGAGACGGGAAAAGAGAGAACAAGGAATGGGAGAGAATTTACGAGTACGATTACTACGACGAGTTTTTTAGACCTGAATTGGGCGAATCCTCCTCCCTTCCATATCCTCGCAGAGGAAGAACGGTTCAACATCCTAACAGTGGTACACAAAATTCTTCCTTTCACATTTTTCTTCGTTTTATACCCGTTTTACCTAATCGGAGGCACGAAATAGTACTAATGAATGAATACGAACGTCGATAAGAAAAACGCTTTGTTTAAAGCACTTTTTTTTTGGTTTGGTGCATGATAAGATGGTTCCATGGATTTACAAAAATGTGTACCTCCTGATGAGAGGATGAGGCAAAGCAAAGTGAAAGAAATAGTTTCAAGCTCAGTGGAAGCTGCTCTTCAGTTCCTCATTCCAACCCTAAAGGCCCAACACTACACCACCAATCATTTCAACTCTTTTGTTGAATTGGGCCGCTTCTTTTGGGCCCAAAAGCCCAAAAACATGGCCCAACTAGACCAATGGACCACCCTCAGACTCCAAAAATTTATCCCACAAAATCTTTTCCCACAAATTCTTTCCCAAAAAGATGACTTCATCTATCCACATCCTCACCTTCTTGAAGGTAATTTTTTTCTTATTTTTTTTTTCTTGTTTTTTAAAATTTATTCGATAAAAATTAAAAATTATTGTGATTTTTTCTAAATTAATCAATATTGGGTGTTTTTTTTTTCTTCATATAAACCATAATTGATAGAAATAACGAATTTATTTACCTTTTGAAAATTTTGAAATAAAAAATGTTTTTTCGTGTATCGAAAAAGTGAAAAAAAAAACAAAAAATATAAACGTAAAAAAATAATTGCCTAGTGTTAAATTTATTTATTTATTTTACCAATGGTATAATGTAAAAATGTATTATTAGCATAATAATTTTTTTCAAAATTATTAGTAAAATTTGTTTTTTTTTTTTTTTTTAATTCAGAAAATGAACGTGCATGGATGGATGATGATGAATTTGCACGACAAATGCTCGCCGGAACTAATCCTGTGCGAATCACATGCTTACACGTATGTTAATTATGCTTACACTAATATATTTTAAGATTATGTTACAAATTTAGTGTAAAAATTTCTTTAATAATCTCTCATTTTTTAAATTTGTTTAATAAATGATTGTGATATTTATTTACATTTTTACTTTATAAATCTATTAAATATAAAGTTTCAAAAGTTTAAGAACAAAAACTATTCAAACTTACTTGGACAGAGATTTCCACCAGAATGCAAAGCCAAAGTGGTTAGTACAATAAAAGCTTCTGATATTGAACGCAACCTCGATGGTCTTCCCCTTCAACAGGTATATATAGATATATATATATCATCTCTTCCTTTATGTTGCTCCTCTCTAAACCTGTAAATCATCAACTAAATCAACTAGAAGGTTTAAATTGTTCGTACAAAGTTAACATGATAATGGTACGATGCCAAGTTTTAGACAACAAAAAGAGGTTATACTACGCTGATAAGATTTGATTATACAATATCAAGATAGGAGGATAACAAAAGACGAGTTGATAACAAAATAACGACTTAGAATGACGATTTGTTTTTAACGTTCAATATAGAAAAATGAATATTTCAAAAGTTTGTAGAAATGGAATTTTGTCCATAAAAAATGCACACGAGAAATGAAATTTTGAGCTCCATTCTATTTTAGTCCTCGTACTTTGTAACTGCACAAAATATTAAAAAGTTACACCAAAACGTTCAAAACTGCTTAAAAGGATACTTGTGTTGTGAATATTGAAATATTTTAGTGTTCTGAAATGTTATAGGCAATAGAGGACAGAAGGATATTCATGTTGGATCATCATGACTATCTAATGCCATTTCTGAATAGAATAAACAGTAGCAATGTGTTTGCCTATGCATCTCGAACCCTACTCTTCTTAAGGACTGATTCTACACTAAAGCCTTTGGCCATTGAACTTTCTTTACCATACTCTGAAGCTGAAGGAGGAGAGATAAGTTGGGTTTACCTGCCAGCACCTGAGGGCTTGGAGGCTGCCCTGTGGCAGCTTGCCAAAGCTCACGTCGCTGCCAACGACTCCGTCTACCATCAACTCGTCAGCCATTGGTGAGACCCCTCACCTACTTTCATAGATTCAAGAGTTTGGTGTCAAATATAACAAGATAATATCTTTTTCTTTGATGGGTTGTAGAAATATCCACAAATTATTAGCTTAGTCTCTATTCAAGTTTGGCTTTGAATCGTTTCAAAATTTTCATTATAGCTTATAATCTATCATAAACTAAAGTTTTTTTAATCTAAAACCATAGTTGATATGTGAGATCCACAACATCGGTTGGAGAGAGAAATAAATCATTCTTTATAAAAGTGTGGAAACCTCTTCCTAGAGATACGTTTTAAAAACTTTGAGGGGAAGTTCGAAAGAGAGCCCAAAAAAGACAATATCTGCTAGCAATGGGCTTGAGTTGTTACAAATGATATCAGAGGCAGACATCAAACGGTATGCCAGCAAGGACGTTTGCCCCCAAGGGGAACAAAACATTCCTTATAGAGGTGTAAAAATTCACGTGAACAGGGTATAGGTCGGCAGAGTGAGGGGGGCTTTGGGAATTAATTTTTTTTTAAGGTACTTAGCAAGACCTACCTGATTTCCTCTATTTTTAACCCAATTCAAACTCTAATTCAATCAAACCTAGAATGTCAACTCCTTATCTTTCTCTACAACAATGAAAAGAAACATTTTCTATTCAAGTTCTCTACAACTCCTTATCTATTCATTTTAAGCCAAAAAAAAACGTTTTGAGATCTTTGTAGGCCAAATATTTGTCCAGTTATTCCTACACATTTCATGCTGTCAAAGTAAAATGGCATAACATGCAATGTTATGTAAATGTTTAGGTTACATACCCATGCAGTTGTCGAGCCGTTCATCATTGCCACTCGCAGACAGTTGAGTGTTATGCATCCAGTCTACAAATTGCTGAATCCTCATTTCAAAGACACCATGCACATCAACTCACTATTTAGAAGCTTCCTGTTGAAACCTGATGGAATCTTTGAGAAGATATTGTTTTCTGGTCAATTCTCCATGGAATTATCTTCTGAGCTTTACAAAGAGTGGCGATTCAACGAACATGGCCTCCCAGCGGACCTGCTGAAAAGGTAACAACAAGTACATTGCTTTTCCTTTTATGATAATAGACGTGTGCCAACATTGCTTTGGTTTCTTAGAAATATGGCTATAAGGGATCCAGATCCAGGAAACCTGTCCGGAGTTCAGCTCATCTTCCCTGACTATCCATATGCAGAAGATGGCCTTGAGATATGGACTGCAATCAAGACATGGGTCAAGAGTTTCTGTTCAATCTTCTATAGAGATGACGACTCTGTACATTCTGATGAAGAACTCCAAGCTTGGTGGTCCGAGATCAGAAATGTCGGTCACGGCCACAAGTTCAACGAGTCGGGGTGGTATGAAATGACCACACTATCAAACTTGGTAGAGGCTTTGACAACTCTCATATGGACAGCAACTGGACTCCATGCTGCAGTGAATTCAGGGCAATATGCATATGCCAGTTACCCTCTTAATCGTCCCACACTGTGTCACAAGTTCATTCCCAGTGAAGGAACAGTTGAATATGCTGAATTCTTGAGTGATCCAGACAAATACTATCTCGAGATGTTACCTGGAAAGTTTGAAACTGCGCTTACCGCTGCATTGACAGAGGTCCTTTCACATCACGCAAAGGATGAACTGTACCTGGGAAGGATGTCATCACACAGCTGGACAGATAATGCAAGGGTCCGGCATAGCTTCAGTGTGTTCAGCAAAGAACTTAAAAATATAGAGAAGCGAATAGCAGAGAGAAACAAAGATCCTAACCGCAAGAACAGAAGCGGTCCCGCCAAGATCCCATACAAACTTCTGTTCCCTGATACATCAAATGTTAGTCCAAAAGGAGGGATTGCAGGCAAAGGGATTCCAAACAGCATATCTATGTGATGCAGATTCATGAAATTACTTGAACTAAAAATGTTCAATAAAAAATATGGGCAAGAGCATTCTTTAATCATCTACCTATCTTAATATGAAAAGTCTGCTACCTAATTACTCTTATGTTATTGCAGACCCTTGAAAAATAAATCAACCAACAATGAGTTTGGGACAAGTAAAAAGTTATTTTAGCCCAATAAAACTAGTCTTAAAAGTTTTCAATGTTTGGTTGGATAACCAAAGTGACTTTAAAAAGTTATTTTCGAAGAAACACTCACTTTTACAAGAAGCTTTTAGGAGAATCATTCAGAGTGCTCCCTCCAAGAATGCCTGCAAAAGAGAGTTTTTACTTCAAAGTAATTTTTCAAAAGTCGCCTCAAATGCCCCATAAGTCTTACAGATAGGTTTATAAACTGCAGCCAATAGGTATTTTATTTTTCCTATCCCAACCATGTAACGAGTTTGTTATCAAATCAGAAACAATTAGCAATTTATACTATAAACCAAAAAGATTAAGAAATGTTTATGCATTAAGGCACACCACTTAAGGAAAAATTTCTCAGAACAAATGAGCTACAGATACTGAAAGTCAAGGTACAGAACATTAAATACATGGACTGCTGAGTTGCTACGATATTGTTGACCTTCAACTACAAGTTGGCTCTTTGAAATGGGAAAAGGGGCAGGTTTACATGAGATCGAAGCCACCAAGAATACCATTATTAAATCATAAGTTGTAAGCATTTATTAGCATCGTCCTTGTACTGAAAAAGGAGCGGGATCAACTTTCCCAGGAATTCCCAGCACCATGTTAACAATCATTTCTGCAGTTCCTAGTGCCTGAATGTAAACAAAAATAAGTCAAACAATCGAATCAACTAAAAAAAAGAAGTTAGGGTTGTCTATTCAATAGAACCATGATTTCTTATGATCTCTATGATACATTAGAAGGGTGGTTTTGGAGTATCAGTAGTTTTTAATTGGGGGGGGGGGGGGGGGGGGGGTGGAGAGAGAGAGTCACCATTGAAAGTCCTCCACCTTCATGGCCAGATGCAAGGAACACATTTGAGAAACCAGGAACAGGCCCTATCACTGGCTTTCCATCAAGCACTGTGGATATAAACTCATACGGGAAAATAAGATAACACAAACCCTGAAAATTCAACGGTCGAAACTATCGAAAGTGACATGATACTCACTGTATGGTCGTAGACCTATTCTCACTTTACTGCTGCTTTTGATCTCTGAAAAAGAGACTTCTTTCATCGTGGGAAAGAATTCTGAAGCTCTCTCCCATATACGAGCAATTATGGATTCATTAATATCAGTGTTGAAACCAGCAAACTCACGGCTGCTCCCTGAAATTAGATGACCAATTTCCAATGAGAGGTTTCAAATTTCTGGCAATATATATATATATATATTTAATATAAAAGAAACAATATCTTTGATTGAATGAAATTCTCAAAAGATGTCCCTAATTCAAGGGAGTTACAAAAGAGCTTTTCCCGTTAGATATCAAAGGGCAGTAACTATAATTATGAATGAGGGGGCGCACGTACACCAGAGATGACTAATTCTTTACATGTTTTCAGGATTCTAATTGTTATTCATCACATTCCAAGCAAGATACAATAAGGTATGGAACTATGCAAGTCTATCAGCTTACATGGAGCAGCACGATTAAAACACATTAGAATAAATATATGCATAGATGCATAAAAATAAAAAAAAACGTTGCTGGCAGCTATGAAAAACAAACTAAGTACTTTAAAACAGTGGTCACAAAGTTTCATATTTTACCAAGTACTAGATTGCCTTGAACATCCATAGTGGCAGTCATTGAAATGGAAGAGGTATGTTCGAGATCTTTAGCCGAAGTTAAAGCTTGGTGATTAACATAGCCCACCTCCATCAAACCATGATTAACATGAAAGGAATTAAAATTCTCGATGACAAGCAAGTGACCCTGCAATGAAAGAGAGGTTTGGTCCTAATCAACCTTTTGAGGAGATGGAAAGTATTTCAGAGAAAACAACCTCGATAATCGATCACTTCAAGTTCCAGGTTATTGTAATTAACTTACATGAGGAGAACGAGAACCTAGCTATCATAGAAAAGATAAATATATATCAAGCTAACATGATACTAATTCACAGCTAAAGCAACTACGTACAGTAAGAAAATAGCAAGAAAAGGAACTAATCAAAGATGTAACCAAGAAGATCATTTCTCAGGAATCAGGGAGGAAAATAATGCTTGCTTCTTTCAACAGCTGGCCTTGCAGATATTGTGTATTCCTAGCATGTTCATAACTTGGAAGACAAATGAGGCTACCCCTGATTAATCAAAACCCAGCAACTATAATGCTAGTAAAATTGGAGAAATTCTTTTAACTAAACGATTGCAAAGCCTAGTCCCCACATTCTGTTTAAAAGTGAACACTTTGGGTTCAATCAACTGACTCCTCGTATCTATAGAGTAAATAATAAAGTTAATAACTGACCAAAAATAGAGCGGATCAGTATAAGACATGAAAAATCTCAAAGAAAAGTCAGTGTGTTCATAGATCCACACCTTTCTTGGCATTATGGGAACATCCAAAACAGTTTTTTCTTCCCTGAGTAAATCACGCAGCAAAGTCCCACTCCAACAACCAGCTGCTAAAACAATGGCCTTCTTACTGTACAATGTAGTCTTGGCCGTCTGAACAGCTTCTATCTTTCCATTGCTACCAGACCTGAGGGTGTACAAAAGTGACGTTCTTATCATCTTATTACTATAATGCTTATAGGGATTCATGTTAAAAGACATATTGGTCAATTGATGTAAATTGAATACTAGATATATGAATTAGTTCAGAATTTTTGGCAATTTTGACTTTCTTTTAATGAGAAACCAGAGTACTGTTGACTGTTTCACTCTTTGCCGCGGACTGTTAAGAAGATAACACATAAGGTAGGCTATACTTTATTTTATAAAACATTATTAAGAGGTGCTGATCACACTTTTAAGCAACTAGTTTTGATCAGTGATCGGCATGCTTCCATTTTACTTTTGGGCTAAATTACAGAAAATATCCCTGAACTATGGGTCTCGTTTAAAAAATACACCTAAACTTGAAAAAGTTATTAAAATACTCTTTGACCTTTCAAAAAGATCCAAAAGAACCTTTATTGTTCATTTTTGGAAGGAAACCGTTAAAGTTTCATTGATACCTTTTGCCTTTCAAAAAGAAAAAAACTCTTACTGGAAAATATTTCGTCTTCTTCTCTCTGCAAATGCCCTTCCTCTATGAAAATTAATAAGAAACTTCGTTTGTTTGCTATGTATTCATAGAGAATAAGTTTTTCATCTCCTTCAATACAACATCTCAAAGAGCCTAGCCATATCCTTACGCTGAATTTTCAAGATGGCTTTTGCTTAATTCTTGAACTTTTCATGTCCTCGACTTGATTTTTTTTTTATTATAATTATTTTTTTTAGTTTTTTCACTATTGTTTCCTCACCAGTCACAATCCAACAACTTTCCATAAATTCATTTTAGACATAATAAATGAGAATTTTGTCAGCTATTCTAAGACTTCTTGAATATTAAAAAAGAAATCACATATCAAACTTTTGATTAATTAACCCTTGTAAACCGGATCAAATCCTCCTTCAAGTTTAAGGACGTAGCAACAATTTCACCAAATAAGCTCCAAAACCTAAAATCCATAACCATAACCATAACCATAACCCTTTCTTGTAACTCTCCAAAGACAAAAATTGAAAAGAAAAAAAGAATTACATCTTTCTTTCTTTACCACCCATAATCGTAATTGAAACCATACTAATCTTCAGCTGATCACTAACACACAAACAGAGAGAGCAAAAGAAGGAAAAAAAGACCAATTATCTTATTTACACTTTTAAAAAGAGAGCTCGATACTAAACTTTTTTCATATGATGTTCTATTGCACATATCTTATTAAATATTTTTTTAACCCTGCTCAAATTTTATCTCTCCGCTCTCTTTTACTATTTTCTCGAAGTTATTTTGTGTCAAATCAAACCAGGCTAATGGCCATGGCCTTGTTCTTATTTCAGATATCTTGTAGCATTACAGACTCCGAGGGTTAGCTGTAGAAAGATTTTTTTGATAGATGTTGTATCTACAGGACCCTTAAAAGTTACTGAATTTCAAGAACTTATTTGATTCTGTTTATTAATTAGTTAAAGAAAAGGTTATTTATGATATGCATATTCAAACATCAACTAACTAGAAATCTATCAGAACAGCAAATATTTATTGGTATTGCTGTTAACATCGATGTATAGTTGGCTAAGAAAAACAAACCTTAATAAGCCTGTAACTGGATCATGAAAAAATTCTGCATATCTTCCTTCAAAATTTCTGTTGGCCTACACATTTATCATATCTATCAGTAACACGCGACATGCTAGCTCGATATTAACACATTGTAGCAAACGTAATTGAATAGGTAAAAAGAGAATTAATATTTTCAGTCAAAACCTTTTCGATAAATGCTGCAGTACAATGAGCATCCAATTGGCAGTCATTGGGGAGAAAGGCAGCCCCGCAGCTGTTTCCGATCAGCAAAGCTGGTTCCATGGAAAGCAAATCAGCAACAGATAAGTACTCAACTTCTAGTCCGGCCCCAGAAAGTTGCTTTACCTTCCTCTTTAACATGTCAAACTCTTCAGGTGTTTTACCAATTAACAAGCTCCCTAAAACAGAAATAATAACCATAAGATGTAGAAACAATTCACTCATCAGTCACACAATTCATGTAAGACTGCATAATTTTCAGAGAAAATGCATCAAAAAAGTTCAAATCCTGTCTTGAATGCAGTTCTTGGCCACAAATCTACTCCATGAAATTGTATTCGATCATTTACTGACCTGATTTCATGAATTCTTTAAGGAACATACTTAATTTACTAGTTGTTCCCCAGCATTTTCTTCAGACAACATATCTATATATGCAACTTGCAAGTAAGCTAATGGTTGTTGCTTCTCAAAAGAATAGCAACTACCTAATTTATGATCCTGTGTGGCAGCAAATGAAGAATACAAATGATATGGAAGTCAAAATTACTGAGTGATTGATACAAAAAATTGGTTTCATCCTTTCTCTTATGTAACGACTCTAAATTTTCTACTTAATCTAAGGTCAATTTAAAGTCGCTACTGTATACATATCATGAACATTGAATGTCATAAAACATAACTTTCATCTTAAAGCACAGCCATGGACTTACGTATTCGAAAACATCTTTAAAACGACACACCAAAGGATTAAATAAAATAAACGAACGATCAAATTAAAAACATCATATTCTAGCCTAAGTCTAAGAAAAATAAATGTGACTACTACCCTATACATGTCATAGTCTCGAGTTGCGATGCCGTCATTGTTTCTCTTACCTGTCTTTTTCCAACCCAATTCTTCCGATGGATTCAAGCCTTGATCACGCAGGGACTCAGCCAGACTCTCCCACAGCCTGTGACTTCTCAAAGCAAGTTCCCAAATGTCACTGTCAGGTGATTTATGCCCCATCCATAAATAGCCCTGTCCTGGAACCGATAGATACATTACGATTCTAAGAACAGGTCCACAATCAAACAATTTACATCATTAACAGTTTATCCTGAACATTCTCACCTGCACCAGTAGCTCCAGAGCAAGGGACGACCTTATCGACGACGGCCACGGACAAATCCGACTCCATAAGAAACTGCCGAGCAATAGTCAACCCGATAATTCCCGCTCCAATGATCACAACATCAAACTCAAAAGTATTGCCATTACGCGAGGTTGAAGACGAAGATTTCACATCTTTCAAAGCACAAAAGTTCACCGGCCCGTACCTATAATCATGACCAGAGCTATTGGCCGATTTTCTCCATTGTTTAGGACTAATCGACGCCCATTTCGGAGTGAATCCTAACTTGCAGAGATGTCTGCTAGAACGCGAACCTATACCGGTCCTGATAGAGAGACTTGAGCTTGGGCATGAACGCAGTGAATAAGAAGAAGAACTCATTTGGTTAATCTATGAAGCAATACTGAACTTCGCCGTTCGAAAACTTACTGGATTAGGTTAAGGATCCATCGTCTTCTTTGATTGATTACAATTTACATCCGCCATGGATCCTCGAGCTCATTCATCATTTTTCTATGGAGATTAAAAAAAAAAAGAACAAATAAAAGATATTTTCGTGGCTTCGAGTGACCTAATTTCTCGGATTCGTTGAGGTGTTCCTCTTTAGGCGAGTACCCCGCCCGATTCACTGAACTATTGCCCTATCAAGCACTTGCCCTGTTGCTCCTATCCTTCGCTGTGTGGGCTCCACGCTCGTTATCCTTACTTATTTTTACTCTGCTGGGCCTCCCATGGCTCTGGTTACAAGCTATAGTAGCTCCGACTCACAACCACGGGTAAGAAGCAGATTGAAAAGTAGTAGAGGAGCAAAGCTGTGAGGCCGATAGAGACGAAGCGGTCAGGTCCGAAGCGGTCAGGTCCGGTCAGCCTTAGGAGATCTTTCACTTTTGCTAGTCAAATAAGTAATAATACCCCCACAATGGCAAATAAGTAATAATAACCCAACTCTTTTTATGTACCCGAATTACCCCCAACAAATTCAGCGCGAGACTTGAAATCCCTTTAATAGTGTCTTTCATTCGTCGGCATCAGCTCATCAAATTACCCCCACAATGGCAGTCGCAAACCTCCACAGGCTCCGCCAAATCCACCGTCTGCCGGCGATTAGCTACTCCAAATCCATTTTCACAAGAGGCTCAGCGTCGGCCGTCGCCTCGTCGGAAACCCCATCGTCCTCGTCCAAAAAGGTGTCAGATCGCATCGTCAAACTGTTCGCGATTGATCCAGAGGGCACGAAGAAGGAGATTGTCGGATTGACCGGCCAGACTCTTCTGAAGGCGCTCGCCAATCGGGGTCTGATTGACCCCGAATCCCATCGATTGGAAGACATCAGCGCGTGTTCGGCCGAATGCGAGGTCAGTATCGCTCAGGAGTGGCTCGAGAAGCTGCCGCCGCGGTCCTACGATGAGGAGTATGTGCTCAAGAGAAATTCTAGGGTTAGGGCTTTGAACAAGCACTCGAGGCTGGGCTGCCAGGTTATTCTCACCCCCGACCTTCAAGGTATGGTTGTTGCTGTCCCCGAGCCCAAACCTTGGGAGATTCCTTAAAAAAATTTACTCGTTTTTGCATCACTGAATTGTTGTTTTTCGGATTTTTTTTGGCTGTTTGGTTATTTAATAATTTGTACCTTGAAGTGGTGCATTTGGTGGACAACTTGTTCTCTTTGCGAAAGATTATCCCCTAATTGCGTCGTTTTGATGCTTCTATATTCTAGTTGTTCTGTGTCAAATTGTTTAATGGGATATTTTTGTTTTCGGATTTTCTGTACCTCTTTGTTTGATTGAATGTAAACATTCTGAGAATGAGTTAAGAGAATGGCATGCAATTGGTAGCAACTTAGAATATGAAAATTTTTGGGTTCCTTGGGTTTGTGTCACTGCTTTGTTGTTTCAGGTAGAGTCCCTCCTAAAGTAGTACCCAAAAGGCATTATGAAAGGAAAAATGAAAATTTAAGAAGTTCTGAACCCCACTATGGGCATGTCACTGATCTAGGGATTGGTCATGAACCGTGGTGTTTATCAACCTTGATTTCTTTAAAGGCATTGTTCCAAACAATGAGATAGAGTGAGATGGTTGTTCTTTGAGATCAGTCTATTTTATGAAATTTAAACGTTACTTGTTTGTCTTTGTGCACTAGTACTGCCTGAGTTATTTGGAAAATTTTCTTCATGTTCACCCCCAAGAGAAGTCTTGTGGGCACGTTGGTATTTGGGTTTTTTTTTCTTCATCAAAATTGGAGGAGATATTGTTGAATGTAGAAAATAAATGGAGGTATTAATGTATACCTAAACAACTTAAGGAGATGAGAACAAAAATCTTGTTTCTTTTCTCTCAATCATCTCGAGTCGAAGTTAAGGTTTACCTAATTTTTGGATGTATGTATGTATCCACTAACTGTAACATCCTAAGCCCACTGCTAGTAGATATCGTTATCTCTGGGCCTTTTCTTTTGAGCTTCCCCTCAAAGTTTGTAAAACATGTATGCTAGGGTGAGTTTTCCACACCTTTATAAAGAATTCTTTGTTCCCTTCTCCAACCGATGTGTGATCTCACAATCCACCTCCTTTGAGGCCCAGCATCATTGCTGGCATTCGTTCCTCTCTCCAGTCGATGTCAGATCTCACAATTCACCCATTTCGGGGTCAGCATCCTCGCTAACACTCATTCTCCTCTCCAATTGATATGGGATCTTACACTAACCGATCAAGTATAGAGAAGGAGATTGTAGGCTATGTGCGAAATTTATGGTAATGATCAACTTGTTGAATCTTACATGGATAGATTGGAGTGATTAGCATTTAAAAGGCGTGTCTAGGCATTAGGTGTGCCTCACTTCCCTAAGGCCTTTGCTAAGTCATATGCTGTGATGTGGCCAATTCTTGTAGTTATTTTTAATAAGAAATATGTTTTCTGGATGTTTATACACTTGAACAACCTCTTATAAAAGCCTTCCTCTATCCAGATCTTTTATATTTCCTTGTATCATTAAGTTTTATATTACATTTCATCAGATATATATAGGTCTTCTTTTCATAACTTAAAGCCATGGGTCTCGAGTCACTGTCTGTGGTACCTTTTCTTATGTAGAATATTTTCTGAACTGGCTGATGGAATGGAACACTGTAGCTGGACGATCAATGTTTGCTTATGTCAATGGCATATTAGATGCCGACGAGGCTCGTCTAGGACGGAGAGTATATGCAGGTTGGTTTGAGTTCATTTTTTTGAATCAACGATAAATTGACATGTTGCTACAACAAAGAGAAATCGATTCCTGAAGCGACGTCAAAAAACTAAACCACGGCGATTGTAGTTCGTTCAAATTGAATTGACTTGGTTTAGTCAGCCTTATTTTCTTCCAGTTTTGGCTTGCACCCCTGAGCCTTTGTGAATAAGTCTGATACGATCATTGGCTATGAACAAAGAAAGCCAAGCATGATTTTGTAAGTGGCTATGGAGATTTCCTAATGAGCCTTTCATCCTTATGGTTACACTCCATTTCAAAAGAATATGGGACTCGAGCTGTAACCTTCCCATAAGTGGCTGTCCTCGTTGCCTTGGAAAAGCCATTTACATGCCTAACTACTGTAAGGTTTCTTTTTGTTCATTCGAAATTGGTAATGGAGTAGAGTCGCTCTTGGAAGATAGACGGGTTATAGCGTCTTGGAGACACCCCTACTTGGTGAATTTATTGCAGGCAGTTGTTATAATGTGTCTGACAATCTTACATTTGAGGGCTAGATCGAGAGCTAGCGTTCTTATGATTGAGGGCTAGATCGAGAGCTCGCGTTCTTATGATTGAGAGCTCGCGTTCTTATGATTGAGAGCTAGTGTTCTTATGATTGAGGGCTAGATCAAGAGCTAGCGTTCTTATGATTTGGAACTGAGAGTTGATTCTTCTCATTCTTGCCATGAATTTTATCTAAAATTTTTTTTCACAATTATCAATAATACCTATTAATTTTAGATAATACCTATTAATTTTAGATAGAAGCTGTTAATATTTTTAATATTTCAAAATATTAACGCATAAAATAGTTTCAAATACACCATTTATCTCTCAAAATTGTTTTAAAATTCTTTTGAACAATCATTAATATCCAATTTTTGTTAGAAGCTATCAAAGCTATCAAAATGTCATTAAAATTTATTAAAAAATTAAAAATAATCTAGACAATGTTCGAGATAAATAAATTTTATGAGTATTTTTAAAATCTATTATTATAGCTAAAGTAGATTATTTTTATTTTTATTTTTTTAAATTTTAAGAATATTATTGAAAATTTAAAAAGTTTAAAGTATTTTTGAGATAAATAAGAAAAAAAAAAAGTTTCAAATCTATCGTCATCGTAAATCACTTAAAACGGAACTAAAAAAAAAGATTTAAAAATGGAAAATGAACAGTTTATAAGACTAAAACGGGACATTTTGTATTTATTTATTTTGTTTTTCGTTCTTGTTTTGGCGTCAGTTCATACGTTTCTCTCCAATTCATTAATTTCCCGTTGAAGTTGAATCGCCACTTTCTTTTTTCTTCCTCTTCTCTCTTCTTCTTCTTCTCTTCTCTGCATTTTACCTGTTTTTTCTCACTAATCCGAGCTCATGATCGGGCTTCAATACCCCAATGTTCAAGGGTTTTAATCCTCTTCTGCTTTGTCAGTAAGCTTTCATTTACTCTTCCCTGAAAATCGGTGATTCTTTTTGCTTTCCCTTTTGTTTTCTATGTTTTTGGTGGTTGAATACTCATATCATTTCTCTCTGACTTTTTCTCGCCGTTATGGCTCGTGTTCAAGTCGGAGTTGGAAGGGTTTTAGTCTTTGTACCGTTTTATGAAATAGGAAATGAACTCAGCTTACCTTTTTTCTGTAATTTCATGCGAATGCTTCGTTGGCTCGATTTGATCGAAGAACAATGTGTTTCTGTGGCGGCGTGAAGTTATTTTTCTTATCGCTGGCTGATATTGTCATCAAATCTTCTTTCTACGCAATCTTGGTCCCCATTAATAGGATTTTGCATATAAATACGGTTTTGGACCTTGCTTTAATTACAGAATTACAAACGAGAAGGATAGTTCTTGTCTGGGAATTTTGGGTGTAAGTTTTTCTTTGGGGTGGTGTTTGCTTTTTTGTTGATTTCCTCGAGGTTTTGGCCATCTCTTATGTCTTAGTTATCCTTGCTTGGTATTTCGTTGTTGGTTCCTTTTGGTATATGGATCTTGTTTCTCATCGTGTTTGTGAGATCTACCTTAGCTGAATGATTTCTTTTCCATTGACGAACTTTTGGCAATTTGTTCTTGAACAATTGGTTAGCTCTGTCTGGATGCTCTTGTTTTATAGAATTTTTTTCAATCCTTGTGTTTCTTCTCTTCTTTTTCTCTCTTTTATATCTGTAACAGTAGCCTGTTTTTTACAAGAACATAAGCTGAGATTTTTCTTTTTTTGATTTCCCCCCCTATATGCAGTACGTGATCTTTTGATTTTTACTTTTACCAATTGTGCTTCTCTGTTACAGTGTTTATGGGCCTCTCTGACTTGTTGAATTTGCTATTCTCGGTGGGTGTTTGGTGTTCTGCATATATTGTTGTTGCAGTTATTGCATCATTGCGGATCATCTGCTGTCTTTGTCTGCTTTAAACTTGTGAGACAACTTGTAAGCTACCATGGGATATGCACAACTAGTTATTGGTCCTGCCGGTAGTGGCAAGGTGATGGATAAGTGCTCTATTCAGCTGTTCTTACCTTTTCTTACTTGTATGCCACTGTGTGATAACTAAAAGTTAGCATCTAACATTTCAATGGACATGGCACAGCTTTTGAATAAACGTTTCACGGATTATGAATATTCATTGTATCAAACTACTAAAGCTTGTTGTATTTGGAGTATTTTTTGTTAATATGCTCTTAAATTAATCCAAAATCATAATTCGTTCATGTCTGATTATTAACCAGCAGTTGCTTCTTAATGAAAATGTGGCTATGTATCCCAGAAAATAGCAGCTATTTCCTTTTTCATTGTTTGATTCCATCTATGAACGATTCTGGTCTAGGCTTATCGATTTTAACTAACTTCATTGAAGTTTTTACCTGAATCAGTCAACCTATTGCTCTAGCTTGCACCAACACTGCGAGACTGTTGGACGAACTATGCATGTTGTGAATCTTGACCCTGCTGCCGAGCATTTTGACTATCCTGTAGACATGGGTAGGCGTACATTACTTTGACGATCTTATGAGTTCAAATGACTGACTCACTAAACTGAAGTGATTTGTATTGCATGCTTACAGATATTAGGGAGCTCGTTTCGTTGGATGATGTTATGGAGGAGCTTGGACTTGGTCCTAATGGTGGCCTTCTATACTGCATGTAGTATCCTTAAGTGATTATGCCCTTTTCCTCCTTGAAGTTGTGGGATTCAGTCACTTAAATTCAAAAAACATGTTTTTTCCGTCTTCGTCATTGTATTGTGTATCTATCCATCAGTCATCATCCATCCATCCACCCATCCAAGAAAAAAAAAAAAAAAAAACTTTGGTTCATTTAATGAATGAACAGTTCCTTTTATTTCTGAAGTTGTGGGCAAAGATTTATAGAGTGTGTATGTCCATGTGTGTGTTCTTTAAAACCTTGTGAATTACCTTAATCTTTTATTAGACATCTTGAAGAAAATCTAGATGATTGGTTGACAGAAGAATTGGATAACTACATGGATGATGACTATTTAGTTTTTGACTGCCCAGGTTTGCATCGTTCTCTTGCGTGCTTGTGTTTGTGTATTGTTTAAGCAGATAGATGGCTATCATACTGTTGCAATTTGTACGAAGTTAGATATACTTAAATACTATGATTAATACTCTTACTACTTTAAGTTTCAACTTTTATATTTGGTCTCATCTAATTTTTTCCTTTTACTTTTCTGTCAAGGTTTTGTTTTTTCAAGTCTTTGTTAAGATGTATCAGGTATTTTTTTGCTCAGGAGGTTATTTTGGGTTTCATACTTCTGCTTTACTGTTTAGTATGATGTAATTATAGCTATAAATGAGAATGACTTCCTAGATTCTTTAGAAAATCATTGAACAAAAAAAGGTCATCTAAGTAAAGAGGTAAGAGAAACCGAACAGTGTGCTAGCGAGGACGCTGGGCAACAAGGGGTGTGGATTGTGATTGTGAGATCTCACATCTGTTGGAGATGAGAAGAAAACGTTCTTTATAAAGGTGTGGAAACCTCTCTCATGTAGATATGTTTTAAAATCGTGAGGTAGATAGTATGCAAAGGACAGCAAAGACGATATGAAAAGTAGAAGCAATAAATCCCACACTAGCAAAAGACAGTATGGCAAGGACATAGTCTAAAAAGGTGAAGCTCTTCCTTTGGGAAATAGTGCAAAAAGCCATTAGCACAAGTGAAAAACTCTAAAAAAGAATGTCTTACATCACTCCTCCAAATTGGTGTCCATTATGCAAGAAAGAAAACGAATCACAAAGCCACTTGTTTATGCAATGCACATACACTCAGAATTTCTGGACAACGATTCTCAATATATTCAGATGACATCTCACATTTCCTAGAGAGGTAAATGAATTTTTGGATATGGCTTTAACGTTCCACCCTTTCAAGAATGCAAAAGTCCTATTATGGAAAAACCTCATCATGACTTTCTTTTGGAATTTGTGGAAATAAAAAAATCAGAGTATTTGCAGAAAAGACAGATCTACACAATACTTTTTGATAATATTGTCTACCAAACTATATCTTGGTGTAAACTGTCCAATATTTGTACTTCCTATAGGTATACCTCCCTCATTGGGAAGGTCTTTTGTAAACACCATAGATTATACATCCCTTTTGTAAATTTCGATCATCAATGAAATTCTCTCTTAAAAAAAAAAAAAAGGCAGACAATGATACATAATGGGCCAAAGCAGACAATATTTGGTTACGGTAGGCTTGAGCTGTTACAAATGCTAGAGTTTTCTTTGGGAGCATTTCCATGTCACTGAAGTAGAAGTGTGCTTGTATGTGTAGCATATATTGACTACATTGGGATTAAAAATTGCAAATACGAAAACCAACTTGATCTCATAAAACACCTAATAAATCTGAGTATCAGTCATCTTATTCTAGAACAGATCTTACCTACTCAAGATACTACGACGTTAAACATAGTTGATTTTCATGCTAGAATTGGGTATTGAATATTTATCACTTTTGGCTACCATGTAGGTCAGATAGAGCTCTTTTCCCATGTTCCTGTTCTTAAGAACTTTGTGGAACATTTAAAGCGAAAAAATTTCAATGTCTGTGCTGTGTATTTGCTTGATTCTCAGGTTTGTAAATTCTAAGTTCATAACTTTCTATCACCCCAGTAATGCCTTGCTCTGTTCTTTACTCGTTTAGTGACAATTCCCCTATGTATCAGTTCATGACAGACATCACAAAGTTTATTAGTGGTTGCATGGCATCTCTTTCAGCAATGGTCCAACTTGAATTGCCACATATTAACATCCTTTCCAAAATGTATCTTGTGACCAACAAAAAGGATATTGAAGAGTATGTATCGTCTTCACCATCTGCTCCTGAATTAACTATTCCATTCCATTCAAATTTTCCTTCATTGTTTCAAATTCTTGACTTATACCCTAGCTTCTTAAATCCGGAGCCTCAAGTTTTGTTGTCAGAGTTGAATCAACGGATGGCTCCACAGTTTTCAAAGCTAAATAAAGCTCTTATTGAACTGGTGAGCAGCTTACAGTTTTTTCATACATTACTCAAGTTTCTGGTCATGGTTGAGAGTTTTTGTTTGCAGTCTACACAAAAGAATACTATTTTAGTTTCTTAGAAAGGAAGGTGATATTTTATCATAATGTTTGGAAAGATCATTGAAAATACTTTTAGTTTTTATGCACGTTACGTTAATTTATATTCCCAATTGTGTTCTTTTGTAATTTGCAATGAATGAGAAGGTTGGTTTTGTATATACTTACATCCATTTATTATTTCAGGTGGACGAATATAACACGGTGAGTTTTGTACCACTTGACTTGAGGAAAGAAAGCAGGTACTCTTTTTCTCTGTGCACTCACTCATCTCCCCTTGCACTTCTGTTTCTTGGATTTTTCTTGTTGTAGCTGCCGCAATATTAAATTTTTGAACCCGTTGTTGCCCCTGATTAGTACTATAGTTATAGTTGTTCATGGCTTTTTTTTTTTTTCTGCAGATGAGCTAGAAATTGTATAAACAAACAAGTATATTTTAGGGGAACAATAATATCTATCTGGTTCTTAGTAGACTTAACCGATTAGCATGATGTTAAATATTTCTATTCCTAACTAGAAAAGTTCTTTTTTTTTTTTTTTTTTTTTACCTCGATAGGTTGCCTAGTGAGTCACTTTTAACACTTCTAGCTTCGACAATTTGATCGTGGTGAAAACTAATAATCTCCATTAACTGAGTTTTCATCTTACGGCTGATTTGTGATTAGCTAGAAGCGTTTTTTTTTTTTTATTTGACGAGATTATTTTTTGTATACTTGTTCTTATGATCATTTTGGATATTTTTTAGTTGGAATTAAGAATTTTACTGCTACTATTGGCTTTTGTTTACTCTGTTTTTATATCCAAGTTAGTGTATTTTCATAGTTGAGTTTGTTTATATTGTTTATGTGACTTGAGGGTGTTTCAATAGTCGGAGTTTGTGCAATTTATTGGTTAATTCTTGAACAATCTTTTTATTCAAATTTGGGGTTTGATAGAATGAAATTGAAAGTTTAAGGTTCTCATATCAACACGAGTTTTGGAGTTTAGAAATTTACTTCTTTTCTCTTTCAAAATTACCAGTTCTATAGTCCTCAGAATAAATGATCGGAAATATAACAACACGACAGGAAGCTCTTATTCTTTTCTCCTGGCTTTTATACTTTGGCTTCGAGATGTTGCAGTTCATTTAAATTGGTTTTACTGTTGCATTGACTTGTCTTTGAAGGCCAAGCCTGATATGATATCGTTTGTTTTGAACAGTATAAGATACGTGTTGGCTCAAATAGATATCTGCATTCAATACGGTGAAGATGCAGATGTGAAGATTAAGGATATGGATCCAGAGGATGATGATTAAATTCCATTTCCTTTTCCATTGAACTCTTAAGATAGGATGTCCTTTTTGGGGTCTCTTTGATACTTTGTATGAACTTCACAGATCAAATCAGACAGACTTAGATATTTGAGTTAATAAGAAAGGTAAAAATGATGGTTCATATGAATTAATAGTGCTATTGCAAATTTAAGTGGGAGAGTCCACAATATATCTACATTATATGTACAATACTCACAACAGAACCACTAAAACCACTGCAGTGGAACTGTCCAGGCTATGTTCTGGCCAAGCTCAAAGCAAAACAGAATCTAGAACCCTACATGTCTAGATTCCACCAAAAAGAATTAAAACAAAGAAAGACTTGGAGAAGCAGCTTAGATTCTACATTTACAAACCATTCGTCAATTGGAATTTTAGGGAGAGAAAACAAAACCCAGATGCACACAGCTGCCAAAGATATAATTCATAACTAAAGAATTTATTTCTCTTTTACACAATAGTGAAGTACCTGATGAAGATCATACCCTTCAATAGTTGATGAAATTGAGAAAGTTCTCTTCCTATGATTTTGCTTTCCCTGTGCTTCCATCTCTTTGATTCCGAAAATGGCTGAGTAGCTGTTGTGCCTGCAATACGAGGAAAAGTGTTATTCTCCTCCTTTTCCACTCTTCCCTTGCATCGTTCTTGTACGAACGACGTAAAGTACAATGGAATCAAGTTTCTTGTATAGTTCTAGATCAACCGAACTGTCATTGAGATAAAATGTAAAAAAATACAAAGGATACTTGACAAGCCAGCCAAACAAAAAAACTGGGCAGACAAAAATCAAGCCCTCAGAGTGAGAAGGGATGTTTGCCTCTAAAGATTTTCGTAGTTATTCGTTTGGACTTTTTCTTTGAAAAACAAATGTTATTGGTTAGCTTAATCCTAATATGATTCATGAGGCGAAAAGCAAAAGGCTGTGGATTCATAGCATGAAATTACAAAAAAAGGGGAATCCCAAGGAGAATTACAGACATCTCCCATTGAAAAGGAGGGTAGAATAGATACCTTTTCTTTTGCTCTAGGTGTGCCAGACTGAGATAGGGCGACTAGAGGTGGAACGGCTCCTTCTTGGAGAACCAGGGTACAAAACTTGGGACTATGAAGGCATAGTTGCAACAGAATAGATGCAGCATTTTCCTTTCCTCTCATAGATCCACATTCAACAATTTCTACCAACAAGGGTATACCCCCTTCCCGAGCAATTGCCAATCGACCCTCTGAAATTGTCGACAAATTAGCAAGAAGTGCTGCAGCCTTATCGACCATTCCCGTAGTAGTGGCTAGTAGCCCAACAAGGTACTTAACTGCTCCTGCTTGAACTATACGAACCTTATTTTCATGAAAAATTGACAAGTTGAACAAAGCGGTGGCTGCATCTTTCTTACCCCTCAGTGTACCCTCACCTAAGAGATTGACCAAGGCTTTAACTGCACCAGACCGACCGATTTTGGCCTTGTATTCTTCCAATACAGAGAGACTGAATAAAGTTGCTGCAGAATTTTCTTTAGCAGTAGATGTTCCTGTCTTCAAAACATGAATAAGTGGTTCTATGGCTCCTCCTTGTGCAATCATGACTTTATTATTTTCATTAATTGACAGGTTTAAGAGAGCTGTCACTGCATGCTCTTGTATCTGCTTTCCATCTGAATATAACAGTGAAAGTAACGGGCCTATAGCCCCACATTGGCCTATTATAACACGGTTCTCTACGTTATCCTTGGCAAGAAGCCTTAATTCTTCTGCAGCTTTCATTTGAACTTCATCCCTTTGGCTCTTAAGGTCTGCAACTACTTTCTTGATATGCAAATCTCCCAAAGAGTTATCGGATTCAGGTTCGACTGGAACTAAGTTACCTGTTGTACTATTACAGTTACCATTCTCCACCATGCCTGTTTCTGTTTTACAAGCCTGTAATTGTCCACCTTCTAATGAGGAATTCAACCCCGATGCTTCATTATGAGATGCAGCAGGATGTTCTGATGTGATTTCGTGTTTAGTTGATATCTTCAACACCTCATTAAGTGCCGATGGAACATAATCAATGCTAGATAAGGCACTGGAGGCTGATACACTCCTGCTGTAGATATATGACTGCTGAGGGGAAGGGTGGTCAAACTTTTCGGTTTCATTTCTCTGGCCTTCATTAGATTTTCCCCCAATTAAAGTAGTAAAAACGTCCCCATTTCGATTGTTAGAACCCTTTTCAACTTCAGGAGATGATCGAGAGCTATCACTTCGATTTGAATCCTGCTGAGACAATTGAACCAACGATGATAAACTGGAAATATTCAGTTTGTTTTCATCGCACCAACTCAAAATCATGGCTTTAACAGTGTAATTGGGAATAAGATTTGTATGCGTGAGCGTCTGATGAGTGTTGGGGCAGATGTTCAGCCCACTATCTATCCACTTTTGAATGGAGGACCTGTCATAGGTTTGGCCAGACGCCACAATTACTGGATCAAGCATCAGTTCCAACGACAATGGACAGCGGAAGTATGAAGGAACTGATACTCCATTTATCCCATGAAAATAGTCCTTTCTAATCATCCAATCTCGTATACGGATAATTAGACCCATAATTTCATTGATCCGATATAGTTCCTCTTTCACATTGTTTCGTTCAGCATCGATTCTCTCCTTTTCGACTGCTATAGTCTCCTTCAGAAGTTCTTGATTCGACATCAAATGAAGAACTTCGATAATTTTTAGAAGATCTTCGGAGTTCGGACCAATGCCACTCCTTTGACTAATTAAAGCCTCTTCTATAGATTCAGATATCCTTTCCTGCTTCAATGATTGAAGACCTTCAAGACATTTCTGGACAGTTCATTAGATGTCAATGTTATTTGTGTCAAATAACCAGACAAGATGTATCAAAATCAAGAGAACTCCTTAGATTTCATAAATGTTTCCAAATTTATACATACCTGAATAGCATTTACACTTGAGCTACATGATACTGATTCCGACAACTTCCATACAATCTCACAAATCTCTTGTAAAGAGCTTTGAATCTTTATAAGCAGCGGATCACATTTCAAAGCCTAAGATGATGCAAAACAGGAGAAATTACTAAAGTTTGGATGATAGAAGAATTGAATTTGGAATATAAGAGAAAGCTGATTCTTAAGGTACTTACGCTGCAAATTTTGCTCATCTTTGGACACCAGTTTTCAATGAACTCCCGAGCATCATTAACAGCGATATCCAAAGACTCACATTCTCTATAAAGTAACTCATCTGAGGATAGTTTGAGACTAACGACATCATCAAGCACGAGTTTAAGATGTTTCAAGACAACAGCAAGATTCTTGCAGTTTTTAGGAAGAGGCAAAGACTTTGTAGTATGGCATGAAACCAGATGAATGAATCTGGAAGTACTGTTAATTAGACATTGTACAGAGGCTGTTCCCATTTGTCCTGATTTCAAGGATATATGACAACATTAGCAACAGGCAAACACAATATATGGGCTAAAACTAGTATGAATATAAGGTCCTCACGAAGACAAGATATTGATTTACATTAACGTTAAAGAAGATAATTGTAACAGCTCAAGTCCCTGCTAACAAATATTGTCCTATTTGGGCTTTCCTTTTCGGGCTTCTTCTCAAGGCTTTTTAAAATGCGTCTGCTAGAGGAGAAGTTTTCACACCCTTATAAAAAATGCTTCGTTCTCCACCCCAACCTCAGCCGATGTGGGATCTCACAATCCACATTTTAAAAACCTTAAGGGGAGACCCGAGGAGGACAATGTCTGCTAGCGGTGGACTTGGGGCTTTACCATAATGAATATTCATCTACATCAAAACAGAGATTTCACCACTCAAGTCCACCCATGAGGTGAATACAATCGGTCACAAAATAACAAGTGTTAAACAGAAACGTTTTAAGAACAGATTTAAGCATCATCCAGAACCATCAAGTAATCTACTGTACCAACCAGGCAAACATAGAACTTGTCCAAAGAACTTAAGGTTTCTTGTGTTCAAAGATAGAAATTCCATCACACTTGCAAGAACACATCCAGTTTTTTTCCACCATCCCTTCAGAGGATCATTCTAAAATAAGATCCAGCTAGCGTCCTTAAACTTAGAGACTAGACATTCTAAAGAAAGCATTTCAGCAGTAGAAACAAGGACTCCTAGAGGTAGTAAAATTTAACTATCACCTTGAGACTCGCCATCACGCAAGGCTCTAACTTTTGGCCGCGAGACTAGCATTGTTTTGCACCACAAGAGGCTTACGCCTCGACGAAAATGCACTGAGGCTTCAAGTCTCTATGCCTTGTAAATGATTAGAAGAATAGTATTAATTTGCCTCATTCTTCAATGTTTTAAACAGCTACTGAGGCTTAAACCTTGAGACTCGCCTTCACGCAAGGCTCTAACTCTTGGCCTTGAGACTTGCATCGTTTCGTACCATAAGAGGCTTACGCCTCTATGAAAATGCACTGAGGCTTCAAGTCTCTATGCCTAGCAAATGATTAGAAGAATAGTATTAATTTGCCTCATTCTTCAAAACTATACACATTAGAGTTCTAACAATTTGAAGTATTACTACTTTACTACATTGAAAATCATTGCATTTGATACAAGATAAAATTATAAGAAGGAAGACCAAGCAAGGCCAAGCCTGTTAAAGATATTACCACATTCATTTCTCACATAAATCCCTATGAATTAGCAGCCAGCTTAAGAACTCACTCACCAAGAACCCTAATCCAATCTATCCATTGACACTTAGTTAAACTGATTCCATTGTAACAAAGTTCTGTATTCCTTCACTCGATAAACAGAAGATTTCCAAATCCAGGAAACACCCCAAAACCCACATCGCAACCACGAGAAAAGACGAACAAAATTTCACAACAATTTCTTTAAAAAGATCAAAACTCATCATTCGGAGCCATACACACATTGATGAACAAAGGGATTAACATTATTACCTGCGACTTGAAAGAGGCGAATCACGGCACAACCGGATCGAAGAGGAAAACCATTTCACAAAAATCCTCCACAGAAACTAAACGATGAGAAACTCCGCGCACCGTTTTGCAATATCGTCTCGAAGCGAGCGAAACAGAGGTAGAATGAAAGGGGGAAAATGGGAGAAATGGCGAATTGCTGCAAGTGGGTACCTCCGTTGCAGAGGTTCGTTGTTTTGTAATGGTAAAAAAAGGGTATGGAAGAAACTGAAAGGGAATGGAAGATTGAAAAATGGGGAATCGAAAAATCCCCACGAAGAAATGAGAATTTCTTAAGGACAATGATTGGATCGAGAGAAGAACTAATTTTGAGTTCTTTTAATGGATAATGAGAAGTCATGGCTTCCAATAGATATGGATTCCCTCACTCCGCCCTGCACAAACGTGGATCGTCTTGTGAATTTACCATTATACCCCTCTTCTAAGGTTTTTATTTCTTTCTTCCTTTATTCTGTCATTATGTGTGGCTTTTTTTTTTTAATAATATTTTGTTTTTTTTCCGAGGAAAATAGGAAATATGTGTGGTATAATTAAATTGATATATATATATATATATTTTAATTTCTTAATTTCACGACCCAAAAGTATAAATTGGATAGACTGTGATGTACATTGATGTAAAAACGATGGTACGTTGAAGTAAAAAATGGGAAGATAAATATGAAACGTGTGAATAGAGTCCAAAGGGAGGGGTGTGGAGACAGGGAAGTCTTCACCGTCCCTAACCTTGTTTAGCTAAGCAAGAAAAATTTCCCTCCCACTCCCTCCCCGATTTAAAGGGGATTCCCCATCTCATTTGGGGTGCGTCGAACACACAGTTAAATGGTGACTCGTTAACGGCTCCTATTTTTGTACTTTTCTCGAACAATCAAGCAATGATCTTTTATGCTTGTAAGCAGTTAGATTATCTCCAAAATAATCTAGTAAAATGCTCGTACTCACTTAACCTTGGTTTCGAGCCAAACCTCGAAAACAACTCAAATTAGACTATATAATTAACAAAACAAAGTGTAAAATAGTTCAATAACTAGTCAGAGTAGATGCAATGAAGAAGTAGGGTCGGAAACGATAACTATTTCTTCTCAAGCTCAACAATGACAAAATTACCCTTTTTTTAATATTAAAACTAACATTAATATTCATAGACTTATATATATATATATATATATAATTTCTGAGTCAATAATTTTTTTTTGTTTTTTTAATACTTTTTAATTCCCATTCTTTTATTCTTGTATCTCTAATTTTTTAATTTTTTTTCCGATTTTTTTAAATATCAATACCATAAAAATACAGCTTGAATACAATAAATTTTAACATCCAAATAGATAGTTTATTTTTAAATTAATTTTTTTTCCAACTATATATAATTTTTGTCCATAAAACAAAAGAAAAATATTGAAATAATATTTTTATTAATTTAACATAGATTATATAATTACTATTTTCAGAAAATAGATAAAATTAGAGACAAAAAAAAAACATTTTAAAAATACAACGAAAATGAAAATATTAGCATTTAAAGGGTAAGGAATAATAAATGTAAGAGATGGGTGGGGGGAAAAGCTCCATTTTTAAAAAATGTTAAATAATAATAAATAATAATAATAATAAATAAAAAAAGAAGCTTACGCAGCTGATTAGACATGGCAGACGAAACGCTCACCTTCCCCATCTGCCTTCCTTTATTGGACGTTGCATTTCCTCTCATTCATTTCCTCTGCTCTGCTAAATTCCACTTTCCAACCCTTACCGGATCAGATCCCCCCGCCGCCCGCCATGGCTTCCGCCGCCGCCGCCCCCAAATCCCCCTCTCTCCCATGGAAGACCCGCCTCCTCGTCTCCCTCTCCTCCGTCTGCAGCGACCTCGTCACTCGCCGCAACGGCACACTCAACCGCCGCCTCTTTCGTCTCTTCGATTTCAAATCCTCTCCCAATCCCGTCAAGCCTATCCACGGCGTCCTCTCCTTCGACGTCATCGTCGATTCTTCCCGCAACCTCTCTGTTCGCGTCTTCACTCCTCGCTCCGACGCTCCCACTCTTCCGATCCTCATCTTCTTCCACGGCGGCGGCTTTGCCTTCCTCAGCAACGCCTCTTTCTCCTACGCCGCCGTCTGCCGTCGTCTCGCTCGTCGCATCCCTGCCGTCGTCCTCTCCGTCGATTACCGTCTCTCTCCAGAACACCGCTTCCCTTGCCAATACGACGACGGCTTCGACGTCCTCCGATTCCTCGACCACGGAAACAACACTATCGGTCTCCTCCCTCCCAATGCCGATCTCTCCAAATGCTTCCTCGCCGGCGACAGCGCCGGCGCCAATCTAGCACATCACGTAGCCGTACGATTCTCTCGGCAGAAATCGCAGTTCCAGAAGGTCAAAATCATCGGATTAATATCGATTCAACCGTTCTTCGGCGGAGTAAAACGGATGGAATCCGAAACTCAATTAGATCCAGGATACATCGTTTCGCTTAAAAGAACAGACTGGCTATGGAGGGCGTTTTTACCGGAAGGATCGGATCGAGACCATTCTGCATCGAATGTGAGCGGGCCGAATGCGGAGGCGATTGCGGAACTGGAGGAATTCCCGGCGACGGTTGTGTTCGTGGCGGGATTCGATCCGTTGAAGGATCGGCAGAGGAGGTATTACGAATGGTTGAAGGAATCCGGAAAGAAAGTGGAATTGATCGAGTATCCGAATATGATCCATGCGTTTTACCTGTTTCCAGAGCTGCCGGAGAGTTCCGCCATGATCGATCAGGTGAGGAGCTTCGTCTTCAAATGTATGGAGGCATGAAAATGACATGTTCATTACGATCTTCACCGTTAAGATATTATTGTAGGTGGCAGAGACTGACTTTATTAGCTCTGCCCACATCTAAATCTTTTCTTTTTTTCTTAAAAAAAAAAAAGAAAAAACTTTAAATATTTATTTTTTCTATTCTAGTGTTTGTAATTTTAGACCATCAAATTATATTATGTTTTTAATAAATATTTAAAATATCTATGCTTACCTTTCTTATTATTATTTTTTCTTTTAGCATTATCAAAATTATTATTATTATTTTACTAATTTTAAGTTTTTTTAAAATTAAAAAACTGTATTTAAATATTTTAAATACATTATTAAAATGAATTAAATTTAAAGTATAGGGATCAATATAATCAAAATAAATATAAATATGATAGAGGGAAATAAGTATAATAATATCAATATAAGTATAAAATATGTTTAACGGAACTAAAAATTAATTTATATTATTTATACCTTGTAAACTTTCATTTTTTTTATTAAATTATATTTAATTTATATAAATGATATATTTTAACGTTTTTTTTTTTCATTTATCTCATTTCCAAAATACTAAAACAAATATATAAATAATGGGTCTTTTTTGTTTGAGCATCAAAGTTGAGATGGCCGAGTTGGTCTAAGGCGCCAGATTAAGGTTCTGGTCCGAAAGGGCGTGGGTTCAAATCCCACTCTCAACACTTTTTATTTATTTTTTTAATTTTTTTAGGGTTCTAAAGTTTTTTTAGAGAAAAACAAATTAAGGAGTAAACTAGAAGGAAACTTCCAAGCCTTGTGATTATCACTCATATGAAAGGAAGGATTGGGAGATATATGATAGCTTCAAGCAAGGAACTACGGATGGATAGCTTTCTTGTTCATTCGGGAAGTTTTTAGGCTCTTCATTGTCATAATCCGCTTCCATCAACGACATCAATCAATGTCGGTTGATAGCTTGATCTTGATATCGATTTCAAAAACCCATCTAGAGGTTCTCCATTTTTCTTTGTTTCATCATGAACTTCTAGCTAATGAGCATACTGATTAGAAATCATTCTCGTGACAATGTACATACTCAAACTCGATTGAAATCCGTGTTAATATTTCGCTAAAGCCCCTAACTGAAGTTCTTAGGCTCTTCGTTGCCATAATCCGCTTCCATCAACAATATCAATCGGTGTCGATCGATAACGTGAAAACACTTCTTGACATTGAATTCAAAAATCCGTCTAGAGATTCTCTCCATTCTTCTTTGTTTCATCATGAACTTCTGGCCAATAAACATACCAATTAGAAATCATTCTCATAACAATGCACAACTCAAACCCCATTAGAAATCTATGCTAATATTTCGCCAAAGACCCTTAACTAAAGTTCTTAGGCTCTTCGTTGCTATAATCTACTTCCATCAACAATATCAATCGGTGTCGATTGATATCATGAAAACACTTCTTGATATCAAATTCAAAAACTCGTCTAGAGATTCTTCTCGCTCATTCGTGTTCATCATGAACTTCTAACTAATGAGTACACCGATCAAAAATCATTGCCGTGACAATGGTGAATCAAAATGATTACTAAATCCCACAAATTTAAAAGCCGATAAGTCAAGTAAATTAATCTTTGAGTTCATGAAGTCTTTAACATTGAGCCACTCAAATTGAGAACACCTAGCGTGTATATCATAATCATCATCATCATGAATCAATGCAGAAAAGCATAGATAGCAGTGGAAATATAGACCAAAAGAGCAGAGGAAACCAGAACAACAAGCGCGGCCACAGCATGAACAGCCGATTTACTCCCACAGGACAGCATCCCAAGGCGAATTTGAATGACATTCACCATCGACAGCATCAGGAACAAGCAGCCCATCATGGATCCAAGGGCGGAGGCCAACATCCCAAATCTGAGCACCTTCAAATTGATGTGTGCCCTAAACGCCTCATCCACATCCTTACTGTTCAAAAGGTTAATCGCAAGCTTCAATCCCTGCGCCACAAGAGACGAGAACAGAAAAAAGCTAAACGACACCACCTCAAACACCAGAAGCTTCCGAGCAACATCAATGCCGGCGTCGCAGACCGAGGAATTCTCGAGACTATGCTGCCCTGGCGTCGTCAAGGAAAGCCCTACAAACACCGCGATGGTGAAAAGCGAATTCACATTCACGAGTCCGTCGAGTGTCGTAACGTGGACGCTGGTGGTGGAGGAAGACGACGGCGAGGAGGCGGAGGCGATTCGGAATTCATCGCCTCTTCTCCGGCCATTCTGATTGTCTTTTGGATACGCCTCGGATCTGATCAGAAACAGAGGGAAATGAGATGAAAAAACGAAACGAAACGAAACGAAAAGAGAGAGAGATTGAGCTTACTTACTCTTCCATGGCGGACTCTGAGATGCGGTCGGAGAAGATTTTCCGGCGAGAAGGTTTGTTTTGGGGATTATTGGAAAACGCAAAAGAAAGAGATGCGTTTTGGAATCAGCTTTGTTTCAGAGGTTGCCGCTTTATTCTTATGATGTTTCTTGGTCCAAGAAAGGTCAAGTCAAGTCAACGCTAGTCGTGTGGGTCCTGGTTCTTTGCACGTTAAATTAATAAAAACATTTGAATTCTCCAAGTTTTAACGTAAAATCCGATTTCCTTTTCCAAAACGAAGAACAATTTCTTGATTCCACAAGAGAGAGCGTCCGCAATCCCTAATTTTATAACTTCAAGAACAGTTGAACATGATTTGTTGCTTTTACTTCACAATCAGTTCTCGCCGTCTAAAACTCATTCGACGGCCTCACAGTTCGTCGGCAAGATTCTATGCCGTCGCATCCCTTGATCGTTTCAATCAGTGAAGGGGAAGAGATTTCAGTCATACTCCCAAGTTTCTGTTCATTTCATCTTCGATTTGGATGCAAAGCGCTCTCGACGGATTCGGGATTTCGATTCAGTGAGTTCTCATAATCTGTTTCTAGGTTTCCGTTTCGTCTTTCTTCTGTTTTGTTTTACATTCTCTGGTTCTTCGCTGCTTGGATTCTGAAACGTTTGTAATTTTCAGAATATTTTGTTGTTCTTTGTTCCAAGTTCATGCCCTAAATTTGCTGCTAATGAATTTTCCCTGGAAGATTCTTGATCTTGTGCTACATTTTCGTTCTTTTACATAGTTGATTGATAGTTTTACTGCTATTTGGTTAGAAACTGGGCTGCCACTTTCTATATTGGTTATGTTAATGAATGTGTTGCAGTGAATTTAGACGACGAAACAGGGCGAGCACACGACTCTATTGAGATTAACGGAGATGCAGCTGAAGGAAATTTGATTTTGGAGCCATATGTTGGTATGGAGTTTGATTCTGAAGATGCTGCAAGAAAATTTTATGTTGAATATGCGAGACAGATGGGGTTTGTCGTGCGAATTATGCAGCGACGTTGTTCGGGAATTGATGGAAGAACGTTAGCCCAGAGGCTTGGATGTAATAAACAAGGTTTCTCTCCGAATCGAAGAGGGATTTATGGATCAGATAAGAAACCACGGCCTAGTTCACGAGAGGGCTGCAAGGCAACGATTTTGGTGAAAATGGAGAAGTCTGGAAAATGGATTGTTTCAAGAATTGTGAAGGATCACAATCATCCCTTAGTTGTTTGTTCTAATGGTTTCAGCTGCTCGGTGAGTTATTCTGATTCTAGTTTATTTTGTTTGTCCTTTTTTTTTTATGACTATAACTAGAATAAGCCACGGTAACTATAACAGCTCAAGCCTACTAGCCGATATTGTCCTCTTTGCCTTTAGGGTTTCCCTTCAAAGTTTTTAAAACAGGTATGCTTGGGAGAGGTTTACACACCCTTATAAAGAATGCTTTGTTCTCCTCCCCAACCAATGTGGGATTCCACAATCCACCCCATTCGGGACCTAGCATCCTTGCTGGCACATTGCCCGGTGTCTGGCTATGATACCATTTGTAACAGCCCAAGCCCACTGCTAGCAATATTGTCCTCTCCAATCATTGTATAATTATTAGGAAATCCGGGTTCCTATTAAAAGGATTTTGGCTCTAAGTTGTAGGATGAGTTTTCTCCGCCGTTCAACTATGCTTCGTAGTTGAAAAAGGGTTTATGTTGACTTAGATGCTGTGATACCATGCATTAAGTTCCTTTATTTCTCTGTTTGAATCTATACAAAACTTCTCTTGGTTCGGAAAAAATGTGTAACTTTTGCCTAAATCAATGAAAAATGCATGATTTCTTGGAAAGCATTTGGGAGAAACCTCTCTATTTAATGGAAGAGAATGAAGAAGAGTGATAGACTGCCTTATTAATGTGTACATTGGGAGATGGTTAGGGTCAGTCGAGTAAAGTCGTTACCAGGTTGGACCCTATGATAGTAACTGACCTTGGCATGGAACGCTGGTAGTGGCTAGAGCTATTTAGTGTAGGGTGTTACGCTGGTAGTGGCTGATAACATTTGAACACGGTAGAAGGTGGAGTAAATAGTGTAGGGGGTGTTACATAGTTCATGGATTAACACTTGTTTTTTATCTGCATTTGAGAAAATTTGGTATTGATTTTCATTGAAGCCAGTCCAAATGGATAGTTGCGTTGAGTGGAGAGATAGTGGTGAAAGGACAGAATTGGACTTTTGGCGGATAGAGGTTTTCACACCCTTATAAGAAATGCTTCATTTCCCTCTCCAATTGACGTGGGATCTCACAATTCACCTCTCTTGGAGGCCCAGTGTCCTCGTTGGCACCAAGCTCACCGCTAACAAATATTGTCTGCTTTGGCCTGTTACATATCGCCCTCAACCTCACGGTTTTAAAATGCATCTACTAGAGAGAGGTTCTCACACCCTTATAAGAAATGCTTCGTTCTCCTCTTCAACCCACATGGAATCTCACACATTTGGAGAATCCTAAGTGTGTATTGGCTATTGATCTTTGGGGTGCGACAAAGTTGATTGGACATAGCTAATTAAATTTGGGCAGGAGATTGGAGGATCTAAGTCTACTCTAATCTCAGGTATCACTCAAGAACGGTACAAAATATAGCTGAAGCTTATGATATTGGGAACTAAATCCTGTCATGGACTTTCAGATAGAAAAATGTAACCTAGATATTATTAGGTTAGATTAGATCTATTCTGTGTTCCATTTGAGGCTCATCTGATGGTTGCACTGTCTGTATTCTGTAGCATGTAGCAAATTGAATATATTTTCTCTACTTTTTAATCTTTGATGTTCTGGGTTTATTCAAATCTACGACGTATGAAGTGAATCGACATTGATACTTGTAGGGCGATAAAGATAAGAAGATCGAGGAACTTAAAATGGAGTTGGAGCATCAAGAGCAACAATGCGTAGCTTACCGGGAAAAGCTTTTCGATTTCATCTCAACGGTGGAGGAACAAACAGAAGAATTGTCTTCAAAAATACAAATGATCATCGGCAATGTAAGGCAAGTTGAATCTGGTACGCAAAAACATTATCCATTTCGACAATAGTAAATAAAACTTGAATATGCACAGAGTTGAAAATTTGAGTCTCAATGATGTTCTTGATTTAGTAATGTATAGCAGCCATTGATGCATTGATCTGAAGATGAGAGTATTGAAAGAATTTCGTAGCGTTTTCTGGTCTTGAATTTATGCTTTTTATTCTTCGAAGTTTGGTTGAAGTTTATAACTTTCCCTTTCGATCCGCTAAACCTTATTTTAGGACGAGAAAGAAAGGAAACCCTAACATGTAAAAAAGTAACTTTGTTAGTCGAGTTTGATCACCTAGATTATCATACAAAGATCGAATCTAATATTAAAAAGGTTATAAAAGATTTAGTCCACATAAAAGCATTTTATGGTTTAGGGTTTAGGAGTTGGACCATTTTGTGCCTCTTCTTACATTTCTTCGTTGTAATGAATCTTTTGTTCTTAGGCTGCGTCAACCGGTCTTTATTACCAATAAGAACTTTTATGATAATCTAATTTTAGTTCAATAAATGAAAGGAAAACGGTCCCTCTGGCTCGATCAGTCATTCTTTTTTAGTTCAACAATTATAGGGTGAGAAATTAAATCATAAACTTAATCTATTTTTCTTTATCTAACGAGAAAGTAATGAAAAAATGTCTATGTTTTCATTAGGCATGAACTGATCTATCACGTTAAATTTTAACGTTTATGATATATAGTAATTGAATCTTAATGGATGTCAATATAAACATAGCTCAACTGAAACTTATTCAACACGTTTTTATCTTTGAAGGTACCTATTATCGTTATAATAAACTAATTTCTATTGTTTTAACGTATAAATTTGTCAGAAAAAAGTTGGTAGGAAAAAAATAAAAACAAAGAAAGCCAAAATATGTAGGAGAGGAAGAGTGACTAAAGTATTGTTTGTTTGACCAATTGTAACCTAACTCGATTAATTTCAAAGCTTGTTGGTTGAGTTTAGTAGCCCATGACTTAGTTAGTTAACCTAATCATAAAATATATTTACTTTATTTTAGTTTGGCAAATATGTCTATCACTAATAAACTTCTATCAAAATCGAAACAAATTTTCTTATACATCAACATACTATCATACGTGAATGTATTATCCTTTCAAACTTTAAAGTACATCAACAAGCCATCACACACACAAGGTGAGGGAGAGATATCAACGATGGGTTAGAGAGAAATTGGGAGATATCGATGAAGGGGCGAGTGAGTCGAGAATGGTAGTCAGGGTTAGAATCGAGAACGTGGGGAAATAAATCGTTGACTGCAATCAGCGTCTAATGGATTGATGAACTTGTTAGTTTTTTTACATACTCGAACTGAAATCAAAATGTACCGTATTTCCCATATCTTTTAACTTGTGTCGTATCTGTCATTAATTTACACCAAATTACTATCGATACAATCGAAAAAAAAATCAAATTTTCATCGAGGATGAACGAGATTATCCCGTCAAAATCAAACTTTATGCACCACATAATTTCAAACCATGATAATTTATTCATGTTTTAGTTTAGAAATTTGACTCAATTGTATTGTGTAGGTTAGATCATCGCCAACGTCATTCACCATGCCTCCATGTCTCCACTAACTTACAATAACCTTCATATTTCTATTCATTTCTTTATATTTTTACAAACTTTTGACATTTCCCATTCATATAATTATATAATTGTAACTAACGCTAGTAATGATCCGTTATCTATCGTTGTCAGTCTCATAGTCTTAAAATGTATTTATTGGGTCTAGCTCTATTTCGACTAGTGCCTTATACCGTCCGATGATGGGCTCTGATACCATTTGAATAGTCCAAGCCCACCACTAGAAGATAGTGTCCGTTTTGGCCTATTACGTCTCACAGTTCTAAAACGCATCTACTAGGAAGAGGTTTCCACACCATTATAAGAAATACTTCGTTTCTCTTTAACTAACGTGAGATCTCTCGTCTTTAAACAACTTTTTAAAAAAATAAATATATATAAAAGGATAAAAGATGGAAAATATGACCTATGAAATTATATTTTAGGAGAGTAAAGTTAATGGGCAGCACGTATGGATTATATATTTATTTGTCATTAAAATATATTTATGAAACTATTACGAATTTAACCTTATAGAGACCACACTAAATGTTCTTGACTGTATTCAACTTAGTAATCCATTCCTTTCATCTTTTTGCATTAATAATTGATTTATATAATTGAAGTTTGATTTTATAATAATTAATTAATGATTTATTTAATCCTTCAGATTTATTTTTTTAAAAAAAACATTAATAAAATAGGAAAATTCAAACTTAAACAAATTTTTATAAAGATGGTACGTTGAATTTGCAGCTAACGTTTTACTTTTTCTCGACCGTATTTTTTTCTATTACAACAATGTCAAAAAGAGCAATATTCGCTTAATAAGAAGTAAGATTACATCATTTTTTTAATTGAAATAGTTAATATATTATGTATAATCGCTATCTAAGCACCCGAAGTTATGTCAACACAACCATTAATATTTAATAACGAAATTTATGATTTAACCTAATATATCCCTTCATACCTCGAGTCAAACGTAGGACCATACATCACGTTATCTTTTGATTAAAATAATCCTTATACTTGTAACAGTTCAAGCTCACGGCTAGCAGATCTTATTCTCTTTAAGCTTTCTCTTTCAGGGCACGTGTTGTCATACATAAGACAAGTCTTCCTAAAAAACAATATACACTAGCAGAGGGTTTTAGCTGAGATCAATAGACACAACTATTGACATTCAAGAACGAAATTTGTAATTTAACCTGATAGATCACGTAGGCTCTCGAGTTAAATGTAGGGTCGTTTTGATACACAAAAATATCCGTTATATTTGACTTTGTGTGACAAAAAAGGTAAGGAAAGATGGAAGCAAAAAGGGGTATTATAAATAGATAGAGATGAAGGGAAGAGGATGAAGAAAATGGGAAGGGCTCCATGCTGTGAGAAAGTGGGGCTGAAGAGAGGGCCATGGAGCCCTCAAGAAGACCAAATTCTCATCAAATTCATTCAACAAAATGGGCATTCCAATTGGAGGAAACTTCCCAAAAGAGCTGGTTTATATCTTATTTGCAAAACCCATCATGTAAATTCTCTTCTATTTGTATCTTATCGTTTGTTTTGTATCGTATTGTAGGACTGTTACGGTGCGGGAAAAGTTGCAGGCTTCGATGGATCAATTATCTAAGGCCAGACCTTAAACGAGGAGATTTCACTCGTGAAGAAGAGGAAACGATTATAACCTTGCATCAATTATTGGGAAACAGGTGCTTCTTGATCTTTTTCAAATGGGTATCCTCGAAATAGTTCGATTCTTGGGTTTGTTTTAGTTCAACGGATCGGAGGGTTCAAATCACTGAGCTCTTAGTTGAGAGTGATATTCTTTGACTAATTGAGCTATATTCAAGTTAATCGTTGTTTTGAAACTTTACTAAAAGTTTCATTTTTTATGGTACAAAAACAATATTGTTTGTTTAAATTATCAAGTATATCTATTACAAATTTGGTAATGGTATTATTTAGTTATGTAATTTCTTTGTATTATTTAGATGGTCGATGATTGCAGCAAAGTTACCTGGAAGAACAGATAACGAGATTAAAAATGTTTGGCACACTTCTTTGAAGAAGAGATTAAACCAAAACCAAACTCGAGAGGATCACACCGAGCTAAACAAGAATGACATCCCTTTTCGAGATCAACTACCATGTTCATTGGATATCAAATTGGACGGAGAGGAAAATGTGGATCGTTGTACTAAGAACAACGATGATGATAATGATACCAGACTCGAGGAGCTTGCTTTTACAAAAGATTTCTTAGAGAATTTATTTTCGGAAGAAGAAATTTGTCCAAACAATTGTGATATGATAAAAAATGATGATAAATCCCCCAAAGAAGTTGAAATTTCTTCGGATACAGTTGATATCATGGATTTTTGGAAAGGTATTTTTATGAACGATGGAGAGTTACCTGAGCTACAAGAAATTAATATAATATAAAAAAAAATTGGAAATTTAATGAATTTCCATATTAATTATCTGAATATTCTGTTCTAAGTTGTACACATTCCTAAATAATAAAATTATATATACATTATTTATTTTATTTCTATAAATGTTTTTTCTCTAACCATTCTCAAAAATAAATTTTAATTATTTTAAAAAAATTCAAAATATAAATAGATAAATAGAATTATACAAGCTAAAATTTTACTTTTATTAAAAATGAAGCGTGATTAATTTAGAGCAATCCTATGTTAAGTGATCTAAATTAAGTACCTAACATACCTATGGTAGGTGATCTCCTACACCGTGGTCATGTCGTGAGGATGGAAGAGTGCCAAAATCATTAAATAATGTGACAATGACATAAGTCCGATACCATTGATGTCCAATAGCTTTGATAGTCATGGCTGGATCTACTACTACCTCGTTTGTAATCAGGCATCTTGATCCAAATCTTAGGCAAAGGATGTTACCATTTTTAAACCAAAAGAACAAATACATCGAGATATCCCTAAAACTTAAAAAAAAAAAAAAAAAAAAAAAAAAAAAAAAAAAAAAAAAAAAAAAAAAAAAAAAAAAACTCATTAACAATAAAACTCAAGAAAACACCAAAATGAAGCATGGAGTCTAAGGTCACCATGCAACATAATAGTAACAAATAATGGACCAAATGGACAATTTAACATTTTGTTTAGCAATACTCCATAGGCAAAGCAGCATAGTTCCAATCATCAAACATTAGTAGTACTTCATGTTATCGACTTGAACTCTATTCACTTCATTTATAATATAAAACCATCTAACAAGTGTGGCCAAACACAGATATAAATAGCTATACCTCCCTCCGTTGGCCTCGGTGAGGACGGGTTGGTTACTTGGTGAACAAGAGGAGTCGGAGAGCTCGTTTTTCACCTCTGTAGATGATGACAAAGACACCATCAGAGGCTCGATTTACAGCATTCACAATGTCAAGTCCGGATCATCGTCATAGTCGAAATCTTGCTCGCTTGAATGTCGCATTCTCTTTGCATCCCTCGGGGTTGGTCTTCCCTTTTTTGGTTTCCCTCTGCATACCCAATGCATAAATTTTCACATAAACCAACCTTCAAAGCTCATTGTTCTAAAGTAAAATAGTTCAGGTTACAGATGTTATTTCTTTGTTCCTTTTTATATGAGGGTGTTTATTGTTAAATGGTGTTTCAAGTTACAGAAATTTAAAGCAACATCATCAAACGAAGGAAACAATTGGCAGAATACTAACTGTCCATTGGAATATATGCCTCCACCTTTAGATCTGCCAGGACCCAAGTCGGATCTCCCATCTTCAACATGGTTCACAAAAGAAGACTGTAAAATTTTAATTCCAAAAAAATAGAAGTATATATTCTTACTGATATCGCTCACCATCTCGTCCAGCTGCAAGCTCTTCAGCCTGAAAATTGAAGGGAAAAGAAAAAAGAAAATATGAAATCCGGGAGCAAACTAACAGTAGAAACTATGGCGAGAGGAAGAGAGGTTGGGACACAGTGTAGTAGAAAGATACGAGAAATGAGAAACTTTAGGACAGAAAAGGGCTAAAAGTACAAGATAACAAATTTTACATTTTCCAGATGGAAAACAAAGTATATTCTATAGCGTATACAGTGAAACTTCAATGCCATATCGTGCTCTTCTCGGCATTTTAACATCTCTTGGTATTGGAACAGCACCCTAAACCCTAAACAAGTTTTTAAAAGGAAAACAGACATAAAATAAGCAGGAAGGCTCTCAAGAGCAGCAGCATTACATAAAATCAACCTTAATCTTCTTACTTTTCTCACTGCAACCCACCTTCTCAATAATCAGCTTCCAAAACCCTTCCTTTCTAGGACTTCCCTCCCAAGGAAAAACTATGAAAAATGATTTCTCGTATAGCATAACTAAAAGTATTCTCGGGAAAAACTATGGCACCAAGGAGAAGTTCTTTGTCCTGTAAGTAGGAAGAATTTGATTGTAGTATCTAATGCAAGATACATAAGCATAGGAGAATCTCAACTTCTTTGCTCATTAAATGAAAAACTGTCCATGTGAGAGAGTACGACCAGAATAACCAGAAAAAACTTAAATTTCCAATTCCACCACAGGTTGAATCAAAGTACATACAGCAGGGGAGGTAACTGAAGACAACGAGAAGAGCCTATCGTCAAGCTGAAATTTCCTAGACCGCTTCAAACTGCATCCACAAGTATTTGGAAACTTTACTCCACTTTCATATTTTTAACAAAAATACAAGCCTTCCATTAAAATCAATAAAAGTACCCAAAATATGACCTAACAACAAAATAAAAGGGAAGGAAAAAAAAAAAAAAACTTTGTAAAAATACTGAACATTAAATGAACACCACCTCCAAAGATCTAAAGTGTAATATTCCCTAAATTATATTTTGATAGGAAAGAGAAAATTTCATTCATCCCATTAGTAAACGAAAATTCAATTAACATAAACCTCAGTGTGTTAAGAAGACAAGAAACACACAAGAATCAAGTAACTTTAAAGGAAATTTGCTGAGAAATAATATTATAGACACTCCATACAGAGCAGAATTCTTAGATGCAGACAGGAATCCTTCAAAACCTTTCAATACATTCCCACATTGGCTTGGATCCTGTAGGTAATTAGTCTCCATGTCATAGACCTGCATATTTTACAGAATATAAGTATTGACTTTACATGGAAGATAAACAAAAGAAGTTATCCTAAATGTTTTTTAAGAATACAACACTGTTGTTTTTTGCTAATGGGGCAAGCTATTGAAATTTAGCTACCCATGAAATAAAAAGTTAGGTTATTGTAACTTTACAAATATATCAACAAAAAGTTTCGGTTTCGTTCAATTCTCTTTCTTTTTTTTTTTTTTTTTTTTTTTTTTAATAAAGAAAATTACTTTCTGCTGGTGCAATAAGTTGTGAGAACGTTTCTTAAGATCTTTAATCTTCTTTGGTTTTTGATAGAAGATAAAGGTAGAACTCTCCTGCTGCTAATGGGAGTAAAGCTGAAAAATAAAGCTAGGTTGTTGCGGGTAAATGCAGTAAAAACTACTCTTTAGTGTACTTGGTTTGCCAAGGAATCTTTCAAGAACAATCATTAAATTCATGTAAAAGATATTATTCTCATAATGTAGTCAACCCCAGCTGCAGGGTTATGTTATAATTGTGTGGTTCTTATAGCTTTAATAGAGAGTTCCGATTTGTTGTTCTTAAGAGTTTCTTCTAAATTCTGCCATTAGCACTTCTTTTAGGTAGAGGGTCCACAGAAAAAGTCTCACTTTCTTCAAAGTTTTTCATTTCCATATCAAATTAGACTGCATTTCAGGTAGTTTGATGCTTGAGGACATAAAACCACATAACATTGACTGTTCTAACCACAACTAGTGTCAAACTGCAATCTTTTTCTTTCTAAAGGAAATTCCTCTCACTGATATGGCGACAAAGACAACCTATAAAACATGCAATAAACGAAAAATCCTTAAAGCCTAGAAATTTCATAAATAAAACTAAAATAAAATATTCTCATTCCATCTCAAGGAAATAAATAACTGATCTACAAAATTCACAATTAATATAGAAACCATAAACCAGTGTAATTCTGGAACCACAATCTAATTTGAGAAATTAGATAAATATACTGAAAGAGAAAGGATTAGAAAAAGGTTTAGAATTTGCTGAAGCATTTATAGTTCTAGGTCCAGTCATTACTAAAAGGAATTTGTCTTCGTTTTTCTAGCCCGTCCTTACTTCTAAGCACCATACAAATTAGTGAATTCTGTGGTGCATTGTCGCACTGAGATATGGAAATAGATCACCACTTTTCTCAGAAACTTTTAGCTCGCAAGAAGTTAATTTTTAATTATAACTTCTCTAAAGATCAAATGCGGATATCACGACCAAATCAATGCCTTCAATACACTTCTATAGTTTGACTCACAATCACTAATCAGACAGTGAATTTAGAACAAGTGACACAAGATTTCAAATAGCAAAAACGTAATAAGTGAAGAAACGTAGATAGATAGGCAAATAAAATAGAAAACAGAAAACAAAAAGCGTAAAAACCTGCTTCTCGATAGTCCGAAGCTCGTCGTGGAGTTTGGCTCTCCTGGTTAGAAGACCAGCGAGCATTGCGGACGGATTTGTGGCAGTCTTTTGACCTGAAACATAATCTTCCATAATCCAAGAGCGCGAAGAACAGAAGAATTCAAATTGAGAAGAAGAGAAAAAATCGAAGGGGAATGTAACGGTTACCTTCAGCTTCCATATTGTCGCGGGAAACCTAGAAGAACCCTAAGATAATTGGGGGAAATTTTGATGAACACGAGAATCTACCAAAATCTTATTTATTTGGGAATAAAACACATTACAAATTAATCTTTATTGCTTCTTTATTTATTTACCTTTTTTTTAAATTCTAAATTCAGAAATAAAAATATTTTCCTTTTTTTAATCCACATAAAATTACATTTTAATACATAATCATTTGTAAAATTTTAAATTTTTTAGTTGTTTTTTTCCTATTAAAAAATGCATTCATATCTTAAATATATATTAATAACAAAAATAATTATTCAAAATTTTGTTAAATTTTAAATTACACAAACCAAATTTACAATTTAACCTAAAATTGCCTCGAACATTCCCAAAATAATATTTCAATCGAGTCCTTTATACACTAATAAAATTTTAAAATACAACGAAAAAATATCCTAATTAATAATCCTCTATTTTTTTTTCTCACTAACTTTTACAATATTTTTTCATTTATCAAAAGTTTGGGCACCCCTTTCATTGAGGCTGCAACGAGCTATTCGACAAGCTGCCTCGATCTCGTCATGGATGTGAAACTTTGGAATCTGCAAATATTTTTGTGAACCAGTTATGAGAGGCTTTATTGTCCAAGATAAACATACATGGTAGAATTAAAATGGTAAATCAACCATACCTTCCAAAGAAGTTTGGGAACGTTTGAGTATTCAGAGTTGCAGATGTCACAATATGCTTGGAATCACGACGTTGGCAACCACCCTTTTCAAGATCCCGAAAAGATTCTATGTCACAAAAGGTTCTATATCACAATAAACTTTTACGTGACAACTTTATAAAATTTCTAATCATGAGTTATAGTAGGAAGAGATGAAGAGACTACTTTTAGACTTCGACTATGATGTGGTATTTTAAACATCCAATTACCTCTAATTTTAGTCGATCATGAAAGCTAAACAGGGTTCAAAACTATAACCTCAAATTAGGATTGGAAGGGAACTGGATTGTATCATACCAAGCCTACGAGAATGAATCTTTCCTTTACTGCAATGGTTTTCTTCGAGTCTGTTCAAGAATATACATCCGTGGGTATACCTGCAAAATGGCTTTCTCTACGGCCTACAAGATTAGCTTTGGTTTAGCTTCCAACTAAAGCTCAGGGAGTTCTTTCCCTGAGAGTGAGTGAACGATCTCATAGCCCTCCACCCGTAGTCCACAAAAGCGCTTAAGCCAAATCTGAAGCTAGAATAGAGGGAAAATAAATGATTCCAATAGCCAAGCCAATGTGGGGTCTATAACTACAATAAGAATACTCGTGATTCGGAAAGAGTAAGAGATTTAAAAGACCAAATACCCCAGTAATTAGATCCAATACTCTAAATCATCAGAAATAGGTTCATTCATTGTACTGAAAACATGATCTAAAACTTCATAAATCAACTTGGAACTTGGATGTGCTTTATCAGCAACATGAAAACAATGGGTCTTTGTATTAATGTTAATCCAACTACAACCAGGAGACTTCCTCAGACCTCTTTCCTTCATGGTGTGTCTAAGCTCAGCTACCAGATCCCATCTGCTAGCAGAAGCATACAAATTTGACAGTGAGATGAAATTAGAAGGATTTTCCGGTTCTAACTCAATAAGAGATCTGTAAGCCAATTCCAACATCTTGTAGTCCTTGTATCTTATAGAAGCAGAAACAAGGGCTCCCCAGACGCTGGGACCGGGTTCTAATGGCATTGTTTTGATAAAATTCAATGCTTGTTCGAGCTCGCCCATATTGCCCAACATGTCAACTATAACAGCACAGATCTCGGCAGTTGGTTCGACTCTATAGTCCTGAACTGCAGTGCTGTATAATTGGAGACCTTCCTTTATTAAACCAGACCGACTACAAGCGGATAAAACTCCGACTACAGCTATCTGATCTGGCTTGATACCGAGCTTGATCATATCGTTATACAACCTTATGGATTCCTTGCCCTGTCCGTGTAACCCATAAGCAGAAATTAATGTAGTCCAAGAGATTGTATCTTTATGAAAGGAATCAGATTCAAACACTTTTCTTGCCTTCTCCAAGCTACCACATTTTGAATACATATCAATTAGAGCATTACACAAAGATGCATCATCATTGAATCCTTTTCTGATGGCAAAACCATGGATTTGTTTTCCATTCATTAATCCAGCAAGTGAATTACAAGCCGGGAGAAGACTAATAAGGGATATTCTATTTGGTAATATCCCATCTCTCATCTGCATTTCCTGGAAAAGAATCAATGCCTTATCTGGATCTTTATTTTGTACATAACCTCTTACCATTGCTGTCCAAACATAAATATTTCTACGCTTGATTTGGTCAAATACATGCCTAGAAGCAGTGATCTTATTGTCCCTCGAGTACATATCAATCAAGCCGCAACCGAGATGAACATTTGAACCAAAATCAAGATCCAATTCGTTCTTCACTATATAACAATGGAGCTCTTTCCCATAATTCAATTTCCCAATGGGATTGCCACACAAAGGCAGAAGACTCGAAATAGTAAACGCATCGGGTTTTACTCCATCTATCTGCATGCTTCTAACAACAATGTCCCACGCTTCTTTAACATAGAAACAATCATTAGAACTTGCATAGCCAGCCAACAGGACATTCCATGAACCAGAATTTCTTTCTGGCATTTCATCAAATAGCTTTAAGGATTCTTTGCACTCCCCATACTTGAAATACATAGATATGAGGGAATTAGCAACAACAATGTCAAATATGAACCCAAGTCGAACAATCTTCCCATGAATCGATTTCCCGACAGTCACATTCCTAAGCTCGCTGGATGCTTTTGCCAATGTGGATAGTGTAAAGTCATCCGGCACTATGTCGCATTGCTGCATTTCATTAAAACGATGAAATGCCCCATGGAACACACAATTCTTAACATACCCATTAATCAAGGAGTTCCATATGCAAACAGTCCTAGTTGAAACCAAGTCAAATATGAGAGTTGACTCATTAAGGTCACCACAAGTTGAGTACGCAGAGATAAGTTTAGTTATCAAGAAATTATTTTGTTCCAACCCATGAGTAATAACCTGAGCATGAGATTCGCGGATGAACTTCTGAGATTGTTGATTGACGGCGTGCTGAAGAATATGGAGGAGACGCTGAGATGGATAAAGATCACGCCCGAAAAGAGTAGAGTAGCAATGTGAGATGAATAAGCCACAAGGCTTAGGCACAAAAACAAGGTTCATCAAGCAGAAACCAATCGAACCCACCTCTCACAAATTATATTCACAAACACTTCAATGACAACGAGAGATGTCCTTGCTGGTGCTTGTTTCCTGGAAAAGAAAAGGAAGAACAAGAACTGATATTATAAAAATTACACTTTTTAAATAAGAAATTATTAAAATTGTACTTCCCCTCACTATTAGATCATACCAACCCTTTGAACATTTGAGAGAGAGCATAAATAGAAGTATCCAAGTTATCGACATTTCTTTTATCTCATCAACATGAAAACTTCTCGTGTTACCAAGAAAATAATTCTTGATAGAGTGAAATTTAATCATCCACCTCTTTTGACTTCCAATTTTGAAGGGTTTCCTTGATCATGATATTGAGAGGTTATAACTTCTTTCTTGTCTTTACTTCAATTAATCTTTCCTTCCCATTGTTATAAAAACCATCTCTAAAGATAAAGATGGCACATAACTAGCATGATGGAGATGGTTTCACAAGTATAAAAGACGGTTGGCAAATATTGTCATCAATATGACCAGATGTTGCTTTTATCTTTTGCATAAATTGACAACCACACAGGGGCAAAGCCAGAAATTTTCGTAGCGAGGGACAAAATTTTACATTTTAGCTTCTTATATATGTAATATTAAATTTGGAAATATTATCTCAACCTCTTAATATTGCTTAATATAAAACAAGCCAAGAGGAGTTCAATAGCCCCCTCCTTCCTTCTTCACTCTGCCCTTGACCACATACCCGGTATAGTCTGGGTTTGTTTTGGTTCATCAATGTGGTTCCATTTCTTCTAAACCAAGTCAAGTTAATTTCCTTTTAATTTCAAGTTATTCTCATATTTCACACATTTTACTTTGGCAACACAAACTTCTTATTCATTTCCAACAACATGCATTCTAGTACAAACTAGTCCTAATTCAGTGAAGTTTTCAACTCTGGATCAAGTACACATCACTACTTTTACCATATAAGTAAGAAATCAGTTCTTCAATGGCCATAAATGTAATTTAGCAAGAGAGAATCACAACAATCCAGCAAGATACACAGATAAACACAATACACCAACATTCACCAGCTCAAACAACCAATAATAAGCGAGAAAGAAAAAAGTAAGACGCGAACACAAAGCAGTAACTCACCGGAGAAGAAGATACAGAGAGGGCGATGAACTAATCCAATGGGTTTCTCACCAAGTGTTTTCTCGAAACGATTGAAATTCATAAGGATTGCAATTTGCTTGCGTTATATCAACCGGTTGGACCGGTCCAATTCGTTCTTTATTACGGTCGGTTTTGTTGTCTCGTTGGGAGAACGTTTTTTTTAAGATCTTTAATATTCTTGGGTTTTTTATAGAAGATAAAGGTAGAACTCTCCTGCTGCTAATGGGAGTAAGGCTGAAAAACAAAGCTAGGTTATTGCAGGTAAATGCAGTAAAAACTACTCTTTAGTGTAGTTGGTTTGCCAAGGAATCTTTCAAGAACAATCATTAAATTCATGTAAAGATTATTATACTCATAATGTAGTCAACTCCAGCAGGAGGGTTATGTTGTAATTGTTTGGTAATTAGTCTTTGCATTTGTCATCAGTTGTTACTGTAAGGGGTTCTTGTATGCTTAAATAGAGAGTTCCGATTTGTTGTTGTTAAGGAGTTTCTTCTGAATTCTATCATTAGCACTTCTTTGAGGTAGAGGATCCACAGAAAAAGTCTCATTTTCTTCGAAGTTTTTCATTTCCATATCAAATTATACTGCATTTCAGTTAGTTTGATGCTTGAGGACATAAAACCACATATCATTGTACTGTTCAAACTATAACTAGTATGAAACTGCAATCGTTTTCTCTCTAAAGGAAATGCAAAAACGTAGATACAAGAACAAAAGTGAGACATTGAATTTAGAACAAGAGACAGAAGATTTCAAAAAGCAAGAAACGTAGATAAGTAAACAGAAAACAAAATTCCTACAAACCTGCTTCTCGATCGTCCGAAGTTCGTCGTGGAGTTTTGCTTTCCTGGTTAGAAGACCGGCGAGCATTGCGGACGGATTTGTGGCAGTGTTTTGACCTGAAACATAATTTTCCATAATCCAAGAGCGCGAAGAACAGAAGAATTCAAATTGAGAAGAAGAGAAAAAACCGAAGGGGAATGCAACGGTTACCTTCAGCTTAAATATTGTCGCGGGAAACCTAGAAGAAGCCCTAAGATAATTGGGGGTAATTTTGAAGAACACCAGGAATCTACCAAAATCTTATTTATTTTGGAATATTACACATTACAAATTAATCTTTATTGCTCCTTTATTTATTTACCTTTTATTCCTATTCTTATTCAAATTTTTATTTTGTAATTTTAATATATATTTCAAAAAAATTACTCTTTAAATAATTTAAAAAATTATATTTTAAGAGTTATTAGATGTGATAGACGAACACAACTCTCCACAATGGTATGATATTGTCCACTTTGAGCATAAGCTCTCATGGCTTTGCTTTGGGCTTCCCAAAAGGCCTCACACCAATGGAGAGTGTATTNTTAGATTATAAACTCATGACCATTCCCTAAATTAACCGATGTGGGACTTTCATCATCCAACACCTCTATGAGAGCTTATGCTCAAAGTGGACAATATCATACCATTGTGGAGAGTCGTGTTCGTCTATCAAGATGAATAATAAATAATAATTAAAATTATATATATAACATTTTAAAATTAACTAGGAGAACTCACGAACCAATCATTTTATAAAGTTTTCATTTATTCCAACTCAAATAAGGTCTGTAACCTAGTTTGGTTGATCGAGATTTTTTGGGTCATTTTATATATATATATATATATATATATATATTTTATAGTTTTACCAAAAATTTCAAAATTTAAGCTAAATAAAATTGTTTTTATTTTAGCAACAAATTTATGTGTATTTTATTTAAGAAATAAAAAACTTCCTAAAATTTTAAATTCGTTCGGTTTGTATTCATAGGTTTTTTTTATCATCAACTCATATTTTATATTAGTCGAACTATGTTCAAATTGGTAAATAAAAAAAAATTAAAATAAAATTAAACTAATATTGAAATAAAAATAAAAGAATAGTGGACAAAGAGGACTAATACTCTAAACATCCAAAAATGGGTCATTGGTTTTATCCTTTGCACCATCTGGTTTGTATGACTTTCTTTTCTTCCCTTTTTTCAGGTTGACCATAATAACAACCCTAACAAATAATGTAACACGTGTTATAATTATATCTTATTATAATCATCCAATAACAATAATAAAAATGAGGTTTTATACATTATTATTATTATTATTATTATAAACATTTAATTAATTAAAATTTTTAATATGCGTCTACCAGAATCAAACCGATCAATAATGACTATAATTAATTGACTGAGTATTATATATATATATTTGGTAGAAAATTAGAATATATAATTAAATTTATACTATTGAGTGAATTTTATGTTTAAGGAAAAAAAAAAAAAGTATTGTTCATTTTTCTAAATTAATAAAAATATTTATAAATTTTGTATTTTATTTTTTAACTCTTCAAAGTTTCAATAATATTTTTAAATTAAAAAAATATATTTCTCGTCACTAATTTATTAAAAAATATTTAACTCGTTTGGTTAATACCTTTACATTAATATATATATATATACTTTAAAATTTTTAAAAGACTTAAAAAATATTTTTTTTAAGGTAATTTTACTAAAAGTTTCAATAATATTTTTAAATTTAAAAAAGATAAAAAGAAAATATATTTCTCGTCAATAATTTATTAACAAATATCCCTTCAAAATGTATTTCAAAAACAAATTTTTAAAAGTTTGATTAATATCTTTACATTTTTTTAAAAAAATTTAAAAATATGTTTAAAATTTTTAAAAGCTTAAAAAAAATATCTTTTAAAAATAAAAAATACTCTCATCGCTCCCACGTAGATAGAATTGGTAGTAACATGTTTCAAAAATACCTTTATACTTTTGGGAGTGATCTAAGAAATGTAGATAAACATTTTCGTTCATATATTGCTGGTAAAAACTTTTTTAATTTCTTTTATAAAGATTAAGAGCGTTAATACTGTTATAAGAACGGATTTAATCGGTGTGAATGTTTGATTAATCCACCACACCTAAATGGTGTGAAAGTTGTCTTATTTATAATCAAATAAANGTCAAAACCAGCAGGGGTGGTGGAGGAGAAGATTAGAGGATTCAAAAGCCATTGAAAAGAAAGGATCAGGGTTGTTAAACCGAGAGGACTCTGATACCATGTGAATGTTTGATTAATCCACCACACCTTAGGTGTGAAAGTTGTCTTATTTATAATCAAATAAATTACAAGGATATGGAAATAGTAATAAATGGAAATAACAATAAATGGAAAGATACCTATGATAATAAGACAAATATTAGATATTTGTCTTATAATAAAATATCAAATATAATATATATGGTAAACTATAATTTATTACTAAATATCTTTAACAATCGGTAAAAAAAAGTTTATTATTAATACACGAACTAATTTACATATGTTCAAATTGAAAAAATGATGGAAAGAATAAAGGTAACATGAATTAAGAAGTCAAACTTAAGAGTTCTTCTAAGTACTCAACACCCAAATCCTCAAAAACAACTACATTTTTCTTCTTCATCTTCTTCTCCATCTTCTCCGCTTCTGCTATCTTCTTCCTCCGTATCGTGTGACGTCGTTTGAGCGCTAAAACAGGCGAGCACCCGACCTCCCACCGATACTTCATTTCATAGAGCGACTCTCGAACAACCTCCGCTGGAAAATTGAGTGTGGCTAATGCACCTCTCATGCAAAATGCGGCTTGGTCATAAGCCAATGCCGCAGCCTCCGCACTATCAAACGTCCCCAACCAAACCCTCACCCCTTGTCGAGTCGAGTCCCTTATCTCGGCTGCGTACTTCCCCCATGGCCTCCTCCGCACACCTCTATAAGCCCTCTCCTCCTTCGGTGTCCGATCGTCTTGCACAACGATATCGCCGTCTTCTATCTCCTCCTTAACGTGCATCTCCGGAGACAAACAAGGGCTAGAATCAGACGATGATGACGATGACAACGACGACATATCCGCAAACAACATCTCTTCCAAGTAATTGAAGTCAAATGAGAGATGGGAATTCTCTTTTCCGGGAAAAGTTCGAAAATTTTCTTGGTAACCAAACAGATGGTTATCAAGGGACATATTTGGAATCAAAGATGGGGTTTTTTGGGAAATATTGAGAGATTTAGGGGTTTGTGGATAAAATAGGAAAGCTAAGAGACCCTTTTTATAAGGGTAAAAAAGGAAGTTTTTTATGATATGGACGAAAATATTATAATACAAAGTTGGTAATATAAAAAATGGGAGGACCATATAAAAGCAAATAAGACACGTGGGTCAAAGGATTTTGTTTGAGGCTAAGAGGCGGCTGCCTGTGGCTGAGGTTGTCGTGTGAGGGATCTAAATTCTCAACTGTCAATGTCGTTTTTTGCTGACCAAATTCTTATGATTTCAAAAGCTAGATCGATTTGGTTCGAGTTCAGATCATGCGGGTTGAATTAAGAACGTGACGAGAAGATTAGGTAAAACTCTCGACGGGAGGTTCATGCCAAGTGGAAATTTTACGAACCAAGAACACAAAGAACGTCTACCTCACTAATCGGTTGAAGAGGGGAACGAAACATTGCTTATAAGGGTGTGAGATCCTCTCCCTAGTAGACACGTTTTAAATCCTTAAGGGGAAGCTCGGAAGGAAAAACTCAAAGAAGACATATATGCTCGTAGTGGGTTTGGACTCTTACATAAGCTCTACCCATTTAGTCGATCGAATTCATCTCGTTAGGTTTGATATAGATAGTTACAAACAAACTTTGCCTTACACAGTCATGGATTATGCATCCGATCACTTCTCGGTTGTTGTGCTATCACATAAATCGAGCTTAACTTTCCTCTCGACATCACTCTCTGTTCAATTAGTTTCAATTTACTCCTCATTCTCAAACTTGGACAAATACGTCATTTACAACTTCTTATTATACTAAATAACTTTTATATAATGCATCCATAACTCAACATTTTCTAAAAATTCTACAAATGACGATTCAAAATTTCATCGAACGGGTGAAACCTAAATATTTTCATCAATCATGTTGCAAAGTTTAAAATCAGTATTAAACTCTCGACCATATTGCTAAGTCTAGTATTTAACACGAGTTATATTCATATTGATAATATGAACACGATAGTGACAAGATAACGTTACCTATAATTGAGTTAGTTACTCGGGTGTCGTTTTCACCTCACTCCATAGATATCTCTACGCACGATCCAATCACAAATAAATAATCGTAAAGAAGTTTCAAAACCAATGAGAATAAATCCCATGGGCGGCTCAATAATTCCCATGGTTTGCTGCCGCCATGAACGTTCACTTCAAATCCTATTCCACAAATTCTTCATTTAAAAAAAAATAAATAATTATATTTTAATATATGATGATGCACTACCATTATTATTATTAAAATATGAACATTGATTTTCAAATTTAACCTTAATTTTTGTAAATTTAGTGTATGTTCGGTTGATTACGGTTAGATTAACATTTTTACCATGGTAAATTTTGGCTGTTACAAATCGACTTGTGGTATATAAGTGAAATAAAAAATTTAAAAAATATATTTTTAATAATTTATTAATTTATTTATAATTAGCGCATGTGAAAAATAAATGTTTGGTTCCTTTGGCATGGTTCATGGAACCAAAATTAGGAGGAAATTAAAAAATAATCCGAAAAAGAAAAGACAAAAAGGAAAAATAACTTAATATAAAAAAAAAAGATAGTTGACAATAATTTATAATTATCTTGAATTTTGTTGATTAATTAATAATTGAAGTAAAATATAATATCAAGTTGATAGTATAAAATAAATATAAATTGAATTTAAATTTTGGAAGCTAATAATTAATTTTTTCCCACTTGCAAAATCAATTAATTCCAATATTCAAAATAATTCGAAGTGGAAAATGACGTCATCAAGAAAAATCAAAGGTCATCCAATAATTGGTCAATTCGCATGCATTCAACTTCAAGCTTTGCATGCTTCTTTCTTCTTCTCTCTCTTATCTTATTATTATTATTATTATTATTATTTTATAACTTTCTTGGAATCTGACGTGGAAATTTGAGCATTTGACCTCGAGAGCATGGTGTCTTAAGAGTTGAACGGTAAGGTACGATGCCCAAGATTTAGAATTTGGATACGACATCAAATAGCTTCAACGTTTTCACGTTTTTTTTTTTTTATAAAATGACTTTTTTTTTTTTTGCTTGAGTAGAACTTTTCTAAGAGAGAAAATTAACATAAATTTTTATGACATTTTTACCCTCACTCTACGTGTCTATTGTTGGATGATGAAAGTCCCACATCGGCTAATTTAGAGAAGGATCATGGGTTTATAAGTGAGGAATAGTAACTCCATTTGTATGAGGCCTTTTGGGAAGCCCAAAGTAAAGCCATGAGAGCTTATGCTCAAAGTGGATAATATCATACCATTGTGGAGAGTTGTGTTCGTCTGACATTTTCTCATGAAATCTGTGTAGCTATATAAAAAATAAGATAAGCCTCGTGAAAACCTTATATTCTCCGAGGAGGTTTTACCTTTTGGAAACGAACGTTTGGTGGGTCGGAAATGTCCGACTTATCAATGTATCCCGTAAACTACGGGAGGTTCATGCCGAATTAGGGGCTCAAACCTTATATTCTCCGAGGAGGTTTTACCTTTTGGAAACGAACGTTTGGTGGGTCGAAAATGTCCGACTTATCAATGTATCCCGTAAACTACGGGAGGTTCATGCCGAATTAGGGGCTCTTGAGCCTTCTATACCTAAAGCCTACACTATTGGGCTTGGCCCATTTGGACCAGGAAAATTTTCTCAGCTACCATTTTCAAAATAACATTTATCATAAATTCTAATTTTATTTTTTATTTTTTTAATTTGACGAGGTTATCTAACCAGCGACTCGAACATCTACGCATACAACTTGAATCGTTCAATAATGCACCAAGCCTCTCTACGTGCTGTTTGACTAAATTGTAACTCTAATCCCTTTGGTCACTTGAAGGTCACGCTCTGTGATTGAACTTTATCATCTCGACACTAGGTCAATGCCTTTAGAACTCTTTGTAGCATCATTTATCACCATTTTGGTTCTCGATTTCACGACCATTTTGCTTCTACATTAGTTCGATACTTTACTTGAGATGAGTTCTGGCTGTCCTTAGAATGTCGGTCCAAATATTAGGGTATCGTCGGACCCTTGTTGATCACTCGAGCAGAGTTATCCAAAATCAATTCACAAGTTTGTGTTTGTAATCGAGACCTACCCATCCAAAATCATTGAATTCAACACCTTAACCACGACAGGTCAAAGCTCTATTCCCAACCATTGAAAAGAGAGGAACCGAGAGTGTGTGTCAATGTGGATATTTGAATATGTTCATAGCCCCCATCATGCATGTATCGATCTTCGGTTTAGTCTACCAAAATTTAAAACAAGATGATTTTTTTTTTCTCATACTCTTATAAGAAATACTCAGTTTTAAAACATGTCAACTAGGGAGAAGTTTCCGTACCATTTTAAGAAACACTTCGTTCTCTTCTCTAACCAATATGAGATCTCACAATCCATCTCATTGGGAACCTAGTGTTCTCATATACCATTTGTAACGGCTAAGACCTACCGTTGGCCCATTACGTATAGCCAATTGATTCGTTCGCTTTACAACTGATGTAGGATCTCACCTGTAGTATCTATCTCCACCCTATAATTGATGGGTATAATTGAAATAGGAGACGAAAACAAGTACTTATAGTTCGTTTGTGACGGCGGAAAATGAATACACTAAAGTTAAAAGGAATCAATGAATTGATCTTCCCAGAAACTTCCCTCTCAAAATACTACAATTTCAACATTCAAACATGGCTGACTTGATTTCTACAATATTTAATTCCAATATAAATCCAACAGATTTCTACTAATTTTGCCTCCATTTTTGAAATCAAAATCTGCTCCTGTTTCACACTGTAATAATTAGAACCCAGAGAAGCAAAAATGGAAGGAAAAAGACCCACAAACGAACGAAAGAAATCGCCAAACGAAGCTCGTTACCGAGGGATACGGCGGCGGCCATGGGGGAAATTTGCGGCGGAGATTCGAGATCCGTCGAGGAATGGCGCTCGGCTATGGCTAGGAACGTTCGACACGGCGGAGGAAGCAGCGAGGGCGTACGATCAAGCGGCGTATGCGTTCAGAGGGCATTTAGCGATTCTGAATTTCCCGAATGAGTACCAAAGTGGAAACCCCAATTCAGAGGCGGCGTTTGGTGGTTCTACGGCAGCGCCGTCTTCATCGACGGCGTTTTCTGGGAATTATTCCGGCAGCAATGGGAGCCATGGATCCAACGATGTGATTGAGTTAGAGTATTTGGATAATGAGGTTTTGGAAGAGCTTTTGCAATCGGAAGATGAAGGATTCAATCGGAAGAACTGATGAATTTTGAAATGTTGATCCAAAAAAAAAAAAAAAAAAACTTTATTTGATAAAGTTGGATTAATTTGATTTTGCTGTTGTAAATTATTATTATTATTTATTCTTATTATTAAAAAAATATATAGATATCTTTATTCTATAAATTACGCGAGTGAAAAATATAATAAATATATTACTTAGTTCAGACAACGTGCATCAAATTTGACTATTTGACCTTTTTCATTAGAACGTGAGATAAGGAGAATAGAGAGAGACAGATGAAGTTAAGTATAATAACTAAAACCCACTACTAGATATTGTCCACTCTTGCTCGTTACGTATTGTCGTCAGTTTCATGATTTTAAAACGAGTCTGCTAAAGAGAAATTATAAGAAATGCTTAGTTTCCAACTACAACCAATGTGAAATCTCATAACCCACCCCCTTAGGGGCCTAACATCTGACTCTGATACTATTTGTAATAACTCAAGTTCACTATGAGTAGATATTATCTGCTTTGGCTCGTTACGTATCGTTATCAGTCTCAAGATTTTAAAACGCGTTTATTATGAAGAGGTTTTCTGTTAGTAGATATTATTTGCTTTGGCTCTATTGTCATCAGTCTTATGATTTTATAACACGTCTACTGTGGAGAGGTTTTCACACTCTTATAAGTAATGCTTTGTTCTCCTTTTCAACCAACGTGCAATCTCACAACCCACCCTCTTGGGGGCCCAACGTCTGGCTGATACTATTTATATCAGTCAAAACCCACTGTTAGTAGATATTATCCGCTTTAGCCCGTTACGTATTGTCATCAATCTTATGATTTTAAAACGCGTCTACTATGGAGAGGTTTCCACACCCTCATAACACATATTTCGTTCTCCTCTCCAACCAACGTGGAATCTCACAACCCACTCCTTTGGGGGCCCAAAGACTAGCTTTATACTATTTGTAATAGCACAAGCCCATCATTAGTAGATATTATCAACTTTGACCCGTTACGTATTGTCGTTAGTCTCATAATTTTAAAACGTATATACTATGGAGAGGTTTTAACACTCTTATAAGGAATGTTTCGTTCTCCTCTCTAACCAACGTGGGATCTCACACTACGACAAACAAAAACAATGATGGAGACCGACATAACGAGAGAGTGTGAAAGAAAAGTCACCCGAAAATTTTATCTAAAGAAATGGTATTGATAAGGTGAAGTGTCAAACATAGAAACATAAACAATCATTTGAAATTCTAATAATTTTTCAAAGGACACACATATTGACCAACCACCACCATCAATAGATTTGAAAAAGTCAAACCAAAAGAAAGCAAGGGACCCTTTTTTCTATTGAATTCTTCTTCTTTCTTGACTAACCAAAGTCGACAAACACGCCTTTGGATCTAAAAATGTTCTAGAGACATTACAAGATGTGTCTCGAGATCTATGAGCTGGTAGGATATAGTACTAGAAAGTCAACTATCGATTACGTTAACTACTGATCACTCACAGATCAACACGAGTCTTTGCAGCATGATTTGTCATAACTCACATGCATTGTTAGACATTATTATTAGTATTGTAACAGCCTAAGTCCATTGCTAGCAAATATTGTTCTTTTTAAAATACATTCTCCTCTCCAACCAAACTGGGATATCTATGTTATTATTATTCGTTAACGGGAGAAAGGAAAAATGACTTTTTCTATTATTTTTTTTTTTTTTGAAAAAGTGTCCACGTCACTTTATTGAATTTCTAGAAAATTATATGGAAAATGTATACTAGTGGTTCTCAATAATTCATGTTATTAATAATTATGATTTGAATATTACAAGAATTTTCAACCTCATATTTTAATTGACCTAAAAATAATATTTTTGAAAATGGCACAAAAAAGCATTTGAAATTAAATAAAAAACTATAGGTTAAAGTGAATTTCAAGAATAAATTTTAAAAAACTATGTAACGTGTCCATCTATGTAACGTGTCGTTTTGACCTATTATATATCGTCGTCATCTCACAATTTTAAAACATGTCTGCTATGGAGAGGGTCTTGCCCTAGCTACTCCAACCAGTGTCTTGCACCCTCAAGTGACTGATGCTGATACCATTTGTAACAATCAAATCTCATTGCTAGCAAATATCGTCCATTTTAGCCCGTTCCGTATCGCTGTCATCCTCGCATTTTTAAAACGTGTCTATTAGAGAGAGATTTCCACACCCTTATAAGAAATGTTTCGTTCCCCTCTCTAACGAAGGTAGGATCTCACAATCCACTGTATAAAAAAGTAGTAAACAAAATTTTAATCTACGAAAAAATTATATTCAAGAATTCACCGTGTAAACATCACTTCCGATATCACATTTTAACTCAAATAGGTTACATTTTTTGAATTTATAGTTGATCAGATTCAAACTATTCATGTACATACGAAACAATACATCGTACTATATTAACTATTATCGTTTTAAGATAGAACAATGCGGTCGTACATACATTAAACGATCATACTTTAATATATGATTGGATTACACGATGTTTCAAACATTAATCATATTTAAATCTTCAATAAACATTCTCAAATCTTTAAGGATCATTGTAATCTTAATGAGCAGGCAACTTTTGCTTGTAGTTTTCAGAAGGCAATTTGACATGAGTAGCCAATCCAATGACTTGAAGAAACTTAATAATATACCAACCCAAATCAATCTGCCACCATTCATGACCATGCCTTGCTGAGTACTCAAATGCATGGTGATTGTTATGCCATCCTTCTCCAAACGTAAATAAAGCCACCAACCTAAAAAAACATTTGAAATAATCAATATGTGAGGTGGGTCGGGAATTTCAGGGTAGGGGATAACTCCCGTCCTCGGCCCTGTTTAGATAACTGAGAAGAAATCTCTCTCCACTCCCTTCTAGTGGGATGGGTTGGGAATTTGAGAGTAGGGGCTAGTTCCCGTCCTCAGTCCCGTTTAGATAGCCGAGAAGAAATCTCTCTCCACTCCCTTCTAGTTAGGTGGGTCGGGAATTTGAGAGTAGGGGATACATCTCGTCCTCAGTCCTGTTTAGATAACCGAGAGTTAATCTCTCTCCACTCTCTTCTAATGAGGTGGGTCAGGAATTTGAGTGTAGGGGATAGTTCCCATCCTCAGCCTTGTTTAGATAACCAGGAAAAAATCTCTCTTCACTCCCTTCTAGTGAGGTGGGTCGAAAATTTGAGAGTAGGGGATAATTTTCGTCCTCAGCCCCGTTTAGATAATCGAGAAAAAATCTCTCTCCACTCCCTTCTAGTGAGATGGGTCGAGAATTTGAGAGTAGGGGATAATTTCTGTCCTCAACCTCGTTTAGATAATCGAGAAGAAATCTCTCTCCACTCCCTTTTAGTGAGGTGGGTCGGGAATTTGAGAGTAGGGGATAATTCCGTCCTCAACCCCGTTTAGATAACCGAGAAGAAATCTCTGTACACTCCATTCTTCATTCTCTATTGAAACAAACATTTATGCTCAGTAGTTTAACGAGCAGCTCTAAGGAGAGAAGTATCTTACCAATTGTTCCTCGACATGTCTCCCGTGTTCCATGGTTGCTTTCCCCAGACATGGCATACCGAGTTTACCATAGATGTTATGTGCAAGCTTAGTACGAACCTCACTGACTACGAATAGTTAAGAAAAAACATAAACGAACAATATTTGGTAAAAAGGGTTCCAAAAAGAGGTAAAAAAGAGAGTAATTTACCATTCCCCATATTATAAAAGGAGCTCCTCCAATAGAATACAACAATACCAAGAGAGCCAGTGGATGAAGAAAATATGTTCTATGCATGAACTTATAGAAGGATTCATTCAACAAGTCATTGACATTGTCTGGATATCCATGCTTCATGAACGACATAAACTTGCTTCTTTCAATCTTTTGAGAAGTATTATAGTTTGGACACACTTTTTTGGTCAAATTATATGAATCAAAAAGCCACGTGATTTGACTAAACCAAAATCCGTATATAGGACTATGTGGGTCTCGTTCTGAATCAGTATATCGATGATGACATCTGTGTGTACTCACCCAATCAATCGGATCACCCTGAAATTAAAAAACATAATAGATATTCAGAATTCTCGAGAGAAATTCAGCTTTAGTCGTAATAAGGATTCAATCAAATCAAACCTGGAGTGCATGAGCTCCACAATAAGCAAGTGAATACTCGAGCCATTTAGGGAGTTTGAAGCTTCGATGTGCGAGATTTCTATGATACGAAACACTAATTCCTATACCTGTTAGATTGGCTAATAGTATAGTAAGAAAGAAACGACCCCAAGTAAAACAAAACGGTGCGAAAACGCATAGAAGATGCAAAATTAGAAAGACCAAAGCAAGATTTTTATCCAACTTGGTCCACTTTTTTCTCCTAAAGAGGCTTGGAGGAGTGTTGATCACCATGTCCTTTGGCTCTTGTTTGGATGCTTCCATTAGGGTTTGTACTCGTTGAGGGCTCGTAATGGTGCATTTATACTTGTGAATCGTGACAAATATCTAGCTCAAATATTTGTTTATAATCCCAAAGTCTCCAACCACATTCATCACAACATTTATGAACTGACGAGCCAACAAAGTAACCCTTACTTCCTGCTAAAAGTGGTTGGATGGTGTATCGACTCACGATATTTTTTTTATTATTATTATTAATGTAATCTCGAACCGAACCTACGTTAGAATCATGTTCAAGTAATAACTTAAAGAGTCTATAGTATATGAATAAGGTTAGGTGTCTTAACCGAATAACACGATTACTATATCCCACTTTGTAATTATTACAAATAATCTAATTCAAATCGTCATTAATATTTCACAGAATCATCATACGTGATTCGATCTTGATTTTAAGTGAGTTATGAACTCTTGACTGTAAAAGCTTGTGTTTTTTGATTTGTACGAGTGAGAATGACTTTTGTAGCTGATTCATTATGGGTACCATTTTGGGAATAAAATCAAAGTCGATTCTAACGCTTACGTGACGTGAATGAACTATTATTCTCAACAGCATGGCCATCGGTTGAGCCATTACCTCGACATCGATATTAAAAAAAATAATTAAAGCGCAAGCATGGGTCGTTCGAGAACCATCAATTGTTCTAAGTTAGAATAATAAAATAGGGGTACATCGGTGTAACTATGGTCCATTTTATTAATAGACTAAGGCAATGACCGTTGAAATAGAAAAATAATAATTTTTTTCTATCACTATTTAATTTAAATTGTATTTTTATCTCTAATTTTTTTCAAAATTTCATATATTTTTTCTCTGTTATAAATTAATAAAATTCGTAGTTTAAAATTTTAATTAAAATTAGAATTTTCGTATAATTAATTAAATATATTAAAAGAGTTTATTGGACCAAATTTTAAGAAGATAAAGTGAGGGTTATATGACAAATATTTAATGTACAATGCAGGAATTTATTTCCATCCTAAAAATTAGAAGGGTAAATAAATGAACGGGACCCACCTATATCAATCCGGTGTACTGTTCTTTTCTTCAATCGATCAATTATAGAAATTTTATGACACATGTGAGTAAAAACAAGACATGTTGGAACGACTCAACATGTAAGTGAAGACAAAACATGTTGTAATGACTTTATTGGTCTGTGAGGATAATCTTTACAGAAATGAGAAGGTGGGTAATCTGACCATGTCATAGGGGAATGTCAGAGTCATCCTGAATCTTGACATACCCGTGTTTGAACGCATCCCAATTGACAAGACATGTTGGAATGACTCATATTGCTCTGTAAGGATAGTCTTCACTCTTAAGAAACGGGAAGGTAGGTAACGTGACCATATCATAGGGGAATGTTAGAACCATCCTGAATCTTGACATAGATCGTTACAAAAGATAAGTTGGCCCGTGTTTGAACGCATCCCATCGTAGTAATGGTCATGGTCATGATGAAGTAGATACATGTGAATTCGTTCATTATATTATATTAATGTCACAGTGTTTGTTGCATATACAGTCAAATATCTTAAACCCCTCTCCATTCTGTTGGTGAAGGAAATGGTTATGGCTGACTTATTAGGTCACCTTCATAAATTTAAGATATGTTACCATTAATGGCAACTCATACATACATCACTATTTATATCGTTGAGAATTACGTGAACCGAGACAAAGTAGGTTGAAAAAATTTAAACTCGTTTTCTGGAATTATTTTCATTCTCGAAAGCAGTTGAAACGTAGGTAGCATGATCGAATCAAAATGCTAAGATCGTTTAGATGCTGAATCGAAAGCAGTTGAAACCCTTCTTTATTCTTCTTCTCTTGCGGTGTAATGACCTAAGCCCACTGCTAGCGGGCTTTTCTTTTCGGGTTTACCCTCAAGGTTTTTAAAACGTATCTAGTAGGGAGACGTTTCCACACTTTTATAGAGGGTGTTTAGCTCTCCCCCTCAACCAGTTGGGATATCACAATCCACCTCCTTCAGGGCTTAGCGTTGTTGCTAGCACTCGTTCCTTTCTCCAATCGATGTGGGGCCTCCACCAAATTCACCTCCCTTTGGGGCTCAACGTCCTTACTGGCACACCGCCTCGTGTCTACCCCTTCAGGGAACAGCCTTCTCGCTAGTACATCGTCCGTTGTCTGGGTCTGATACCATTTGTAACGGTCCAAGCCTACCGCTAGTAGATATTGTTCTCTTTGGGCTTTCCCTTTCAAGTTTACCCTCAAGCTTTTTAAAACGCGTATAGTATGGAGAAGTTTCCACACCCTTAATAAAGGGTGTTTCATTCTTCTTCTCAACCGATGTGGGATATCACATGCGCGGTGTCATTGGGTCTATGTAAACAACACATCTCTCTCTACACGTAAGTTGTTTTTTAGATGGAACTTGATGTTAGCACGATTGAGATGAAAGCTTTTTTTCGACATGTCGTTCTACGACACAAAATGCCCCAAACACTAATGGTCACACAGAAAAGTACAATTGTTATAATGTAAATCTCGAGTCGATTCGATTTGTAAAATGTCATTTTTTCTAGCGGAATATATTATTTGATGATACTATACGATATTTTTTTTCACATCGTAAAAGAAAAAGAAACAATTTTAAGAGCAATTGGAGCCAATACACTCCATTACCGCCTTGGTATCGCTAGCCCTTGGTAGGTAGTTTCGTTGAAAGTCTTTGAACTTGAGGGCTCGATATCGTGGAGGATTGGCTTCATTTATTAAACATTTTGCTGGTTCCATAGTCACTTCATCCTTTGGATACACTAAATACGTTAGGCTTTGTCGAGATATTTTTGCGTTCGTCACGGCTCGGTGTTCTGCTGCTTTTAGCTTCCCATTACTAATCACCTACGTACCAACCATCATATAAGTAAAGCTTCCAAGAAACACAGGTCAAACTCACTTTAAACGTACCTGTAGAACGAAGCCAATATTAACAACAAACGCGTTATCGATAGGATGAACCCCAATCCATTGACCATCCTTGAGGACTTGAAGGCCATTGACCTCTTGAAACAAGATGGTGATAAGGCTTGGATCACAATGTTGGCTCAATCCCAAGGTCAAGCTAGGGTTTGGACACGGTGGGTAATGGTTAACCAACATCAACGGATTCTCACTCATTTCACTCGCTAAGTATCCTCTCCCGAGTCCCAATCCTTCGCTTACGAGTTCTAATATCTCTAAAACCAACGTTCTCATCGCAACACAATACGCTCCGACCACTTCTCTGCAATAAGTCAACAATATCCTAATGACTAATCGTCTAAATATTAAATTTTATTTTGATATAAATAATATTTGAAAACTACTAAAATTAAATATTTATTAAATGACAATTAATTATCTTGAATTATTTTTCAATAATTAATTTCAATTTTTTTTTAAAATTATGAGCTTATAAATAATTATGTGATATTTTAAAATAATTTTATATTTATAAATAAAAAAAATTATTGATAATTAGTGAAAGTGGAAAGGATATATGTGTAATTTTACCTGTATTTTGGGGGATTTTGAGGCCAAAAATGAACATATTTTTCCAAAGGATGGCAGTTGAAGATCAAAGCATCTCTCCAACAGTGAGTTTGTTCCTTCCTATAATTCTCACTACTTGTGTAAACCCTACAACTTTTGTACGGATCTCTCGAGCATTCCTTCGCCTTCTCAGCTCCCGACATCGCGTGAAATTTTTTGAATATCCTCGTCGTTTCCTCTAATACCCTTCTCGACACTCCATGGTTTATCACCTAAACAAGAATTAACTGATTAGGTCATAAATTCTCGAGGCCGAAACATTTGAAAATTTATGAATTATAGTATTATTCAATGTTATTGTCAGCTTTTGAATCTTAAATAGAGTTGACATTTTGCTTTTAAGTTAACACGTCCTCTCTCTTCTTTTCTGAAATTGAATTAATTATATTCATGTACAATCTTTCACTGAAAATAATGGTTGGATGTGACAAAGTTCATCTAATAATTAAAAACGACAAGTACGGGTTTAGATTAAAACTGACCGACAATGAAATACGAAGAGTTTCTATCTTATGCAAAATTAAATTAAAAAAAAATTAACGATTAAGCTTCAGTTATATTCTGACCTAATTTGAAAACGGTCCATCGTCTACCTAAAATATTAAAATGTTCGATGAAAATAGTCAAAATAGGTAATGGGTTTTAAAAAGGTAAAAGAAACTATATATATATATTATTTATTTGTTTGTTTTACTTTGGGAGGGCGGAAATACGAAATTGACCAAATTGATCAGATCATACGATAAAAATATATCTGTGAGATCCCACATCAGTTGGAGTCTGGAACGAAACATTTCTTACAAGGGTGTGGAAACTTTTCTCTAGCAGAGATGTTTTAATACCGTGAAGCTGACGGTGATACGTAACAGGGAAAAGCAAACAATATCTACTAGTGGTGGGCATGAGCAGTTACTATATATGTCTTAATTAAGTAAATTATGTTTAGATTAATATATCGGTAATTAAAATTTTAAATGTTTTCAAATTTATAAATATAAGTGGGTCGACGAAAACAAAATAGTTTGGTACGTAACAACAAAAAGAAACGAAACAATCAATCATAATAAAAAAAGAATCGGAATTATCGAAGAACACAAAGGAGAGATTTAAAACCTGAAAAAATCCGAATTCTTGAGAAGCATCGAGGATTTTACGAACGAGAAGAGGTCGATCACGGGTTGAGAGATCAACGACGGGAATGGCGTTGGCCATCGGAACGACGACGTTGCCAGGTCTCTTCTCCGGGGGATAGATATAATCTGGTGGTACAGATTGAACACCCTCCCAATTGGACACGAACTTGACCTCTCCCATAATTTGTATTTGATTTTGCACTGAAAAGAAGGTTTGACAAAGAGAGAGAGGCGATGAAGCTCCTCCTTTATATACTACTCACCTATGCCATTAAATAATCCCCCAACTTGCCCCAAATTTTATATATATATATATATATATATATATATACCTTTTCGTGAAAATAGGTTACCTTTTTTCTCGGAAACTAAGTCAAATTTGCACTGAATACAATAGGTGTGTACATGAAGCAAAGAGATTCGATTAGGGTTCTATGGTCGGTCTGCGATGGAGAGGCTATGATAATTTCAAGCATGACTGATCGAAGGTAATCAACGTACCCATATTAGTGGGGGATTGTATTTCTTTAGTCTCTTTCTCGTGTAATGCTATCAATATCTAGACAACCAAATCAGAATATGGGATAGAACCTTTGAGGCTTTGTTATCTTTTTTGGGCACATTTTCGTATCTATTTAAAAATTTTACTTGATTTCATGTGAGATTTTGAATGAAAAGGGAAATGAATTATTATTTATAAGAGCGTGAAAAACGGAAAAGTCTGGAAAGGAAAGCTCAAAAAGGACAGTAGTATCGATGCATGGCTGATAGTAATTTTGATTTCATATGATATATCCCTTATTTACGGAGGCATTTGTCTATGGAATGGGACGGAACGGGAATCAAGAAAGCTTTTTTTGTCACTATATTCGCCAATCCCGATTCCATGAAATTTTCTATTTTATTATAAGGATCGATATCGAGAATTTTACGTTTTTGTTTTTATGTTCTTATTTTTTTTTTTTACTTTATTTATTTGGAAAATAAAATATAATAAATATGCTCTTACGTCGGCTCTTTGTCAAAAGTTTTCGGCGCAACTTTTTAAAAAATATATATAATTTATATTCTCATGGACCAATTAAAAAGAATATTATTTTTTTGGAAAAGAAAAAAAAAAAGCAATATTTTATGGAGGCAAGTCGGTTAATTAATTTATGTGTTTGAAGTTCTCGATTCAAATATTAATTGCAATCAATCCTAATTCATTGACGTTCTAGTCTCAGTATTTAAAATATGTTGGATCAGAAGATTCTATGATAGAGCCATCGAAAAGAAAAGTGCACTTTGTTGATATAGATAGTAAGTTTCATTTCAGTTTTTCTTAGTTATTATTAAGAATGATAGCTCTGATACCATGTTAAAAATGATAGCTTCGATACCATGTTAAGAATGAAAAACATAAGTAAGATCGAAAGTGCGAGAAACATAAATGGGATCAAAAGTCCTAGAGTGTGGGATTAAAAGTCCACATTTCTCGCACTTTCGATCCCACTTCTGTTTCTTATTCTTAACATGGTATCAGAGCTATCATTTTTAACATGGTATCAAAGCTATCATTCTTAATATGGTATCAGAGCTATCATTCTTAACATGATATCAAAACTATCATTCTTAACAGTTATCTTAGGCTCGAGATCGATCTCATTTAGATATAGCCTCAACTTTTCGAGAAATTTTCTAACCATGGTTAAAAAAAAACAAAATGGATTGGAATTTGTCTCAAATTTCCACTTTGTTCCTTAAATGTAGAACAAAAAAAGGACTCTTTTTTTTCAGGACGTCAATCATTTTTGTTTGAATGTGTGAGGAAGAAAGATAGAAAGATTGTTCGACCCAATCATAAATGTTGTTTGGATCTACGAAAGAGACCACAAGAATCCTTTGTCCCTATCAACTTTCTTCAATAATTCAGATATTTGATGAACAAACAGAATCATACATATAAAACAATTTAATATTACAGAATTGATATTCTTCATCCACTCGTCATACCGTTCATCGTCGTAATTAATAAGGTCGTGACGTTATGATCTAATACATTCATAAGTTTTAATTAAGATCAAACAAGACGTAAACTATGAAAAGTGTCGATGATTTAGTATTAATATAATTATATCGTAAAAAATACATACATTCATACGTACCTATAAGCTCTTCGACAGCGGGTTTTCTAGTGGCACGTGGAAGGGCAGGGATTCTAGCAAACATTTGAAAATTAGATAGGTTGAGGCTAAGGATGTTGTAAGACGAGCAAATACATTGTCGAAGATGTTTTAATATAAGTAGCACCATTGATGAACTTATTGTCGATAGTTGACATGCATATATATCGTGTATTGTGGATAGACGTGTGTTCATGAGAGTGTAACAATTAACATATAATTCTACGAGGAGTTATGACGGGTGTGACTCAACTTCGCGAACAATGTGCCAATAATTTCCATCCATTGAGGTAAAGACTGGTACGATGTCCATTTATACGTCATCAGACAATTAACACAACAGTTCAGTAGTTAATTGTCCACTCGGATACAAAAAAGAACATGACATGTTTTATACTGTTTAAATTCATGGGCTATCGAGCAAGTTGTATGTTTATGATTACATGTGCATGGCTACCGAACCTCGTTAGTTTAAAACTCTCGATAAATGGGCGACACTAAGTGGGACGGTCCATAAGAAATAATATTGGCTGGCGTGAAGGAGACATGGCCGGTCGTTGGATGTCCGATCCATTTCAATTTAATGTAATGGGACATAATTCTACACACTTACTATAATACTTTATAATATAATTTATTATATGGTTTTGATGCATTAAATAATCATTTTATTTTATTATTATTATCTGAGAGAAGATTATTTTAAAAAAGAAAAAAAAATAATGATTTGTATATGTATTTAAGTAATTACTTGGCTTTTAATTCAACTCATTTAATATTACATTTCTCAATTGACATTTTTAACCTTAAATTAAAGGATCCAACAAGTCAAGAAAACATGGACCAAGTAGGTTGACTTTATAAATATCTCATTTCTAAAACATAATTAGTTCGTTATTACCCGATCTCACGTTGGTTGGAAAGAAGAACTAAGCATTTTTTTTTAAGGGTCTGTAACCCTCTCTCTAACAGACTGTGTTTTAAAAATTTTGAGGGGAAGCTTGAAACGACAAGCTCAAAAAGGACAATATTAGTTAGAAATGGTATTAGAGCCAGGCACCCGGAGATATGTCAACGAGAAGGTTGAGTCCTGAAGAGGGGGTGGACACGAAGCGGTGTGCCAGCAAGGCGCTGGACCTTGAATATGATGGATTTGTGGGTCCCACATCGATTGGAGAAAGGAATGAGTGTCAACGAGAACGTTGAGCCCTGAAGGAGATGGATTGTGAGATCCTACATCAGTTTGAAAGGAGAACAAAACACCATTTATAAGGGTGTGAAAACCTCTCCCTAGCAAACGTCTTTTAAAAACTTTGAAAAAAAGTCCGAAAGGAAAAGCATACAGAGGCATGTTATGCAAATAGCTTTCACACTAAACTTTTATTTGAGATCCCAACAAAGGGTATCTCCAGGAATGATATTAAAAGTTATTGAATGAAGAAATTATGCTCAACCATCCACCATGAGTTTGAGAAAAAGGTCGAGAACATGCTTAATAGTGAGACATTCTAACACGAAAATGACAATACACTCACACGGCACGACCTGTGGTTTTGGAAGGAGCAAACGATGCTCGATTTGGTCCTATAAGATGATGTACTAATAATGCCTAGTAAAGGCATGTTGAGAGCTTGTTTCATGTCATTGCCTAATCTTTGGGAGCAATTGGATCACTCTGTCACAACAAATAGCACTTTAAGAGCTTGTCGTGAGTTACCTAAAGGACATAAAAGCCTATGTCTGTCTTTTAACATTTGGCAATGCGAAGAATACGAGGAACTCACTCAGATATTTACACCGGTGGAGTTGACAAGCCAGAAGGAATTGAGTTAGCTTAAGTCAACTAGCTGCATGTGCGTGTGCGTGAACGGCGTGTAGGAAAGTATTTAATCTTGTTCAGACTAAAAAACGGATCCAACGTCATGCCATGATCTTTTAATAAAAGTATAGGTCCCACCATATTGATATCTCTCAATTCCAACCATAGAGTTACTTACTAAATATTACGTGTAAAATACTCAAACACAGTGCTACTCTTAATTTTTAGGTAAGGAAAAGACACGTTTGTACAAATGACAGACATTGCGGTGACAATCATGGAACTGAAACTAGGGTAAATGCATTCATGTTCTCCGATATCCTATATTTATTTTTCAACTCTTTCAAAGCTAAGTAAGTCATATTTGCCTTCTCGGGGGCTCATTCATAAAAACGTCAAAATTAAATGCGTCTAAGACACGAGTCGATATGATTGAGGGGACAAATTTTTAAAATTGACTAAATTAAAGCAATTAAAAGAAGAAAAAAAAATGAATGCAATGAATGAATGATGTGTAGATTAGTTGAACCTTCATAAAAGTTAAAACTAAACCCATTAAATAATTCTCACACATTCCAAAGTTGCCCTTTCATACAATAAATGGGACATTTATTTTTCATTTTTCCCTTCAAATATAATATAAAATATAAAATATTTCTTTTTTTATATTGGAGAATTAAATGTCTAGTAATGGGCCATTTTCAATTGAAACCGCACATTTTTCATCTTCCATACTATAGTATAAAAAAAAAATACATGTCTAATATATAAAATAATCTTTCTATTTTAAATTATATATATACTAAAAACGTTCGTCGACCAGAATAAGGACAGGAAAGTCTATCTCCGCTTCTCATTTCAATCTTCATCCTGCAAAATTCTGCATTTATTTTCACTCGATGGGGTAGAGATTTAGACAAAGTAAAGAACAGTGATTATACTCTTCGTCTCTAGTTCTATTTAGCTAACACGAAGAAATATCTTCTCACTATTTCTCTCGTTTTCGCTCGAGAAGGGTAGCTAATGGAATACACCGTCCATCCATCATAAAATTAAATAAACAAATTATCCACATTAACTCCATATTCCTTAATTGATATATATATATATATATATATAAAAGATATAGATATAGTATGGGTCCCATGGAGCTAGGTAGGTTTCAAGTCAACTTAATAAATAATAATTTAAATCAAAATTTAACTATGAATTTCATAAATTTATATAAATAAATAAAGAATTAATAAATTGAAAGATTGCTTAGTTTGAAATTCAACTTAAAAAAATAATAATAAATGGAAAGATTGCTTAGTTTGTGGTCTATACGAAAGACAATATGGTATGGTCTTCCTTACCAAATCCTTATAAAACCCTCACATATATTCTTTCCTCTTCTTATTCTTATCTTAGTTCCATACCTCTCAACCTCCTCCTTCAAATAGTTGACTTCCTCCGACATGGATCCCTCTGGTGACGACGACTCGCAAAGAGCTCGACAAGTGAAGGAGTTCGACGATACAAAGTCTGGAGTAAAAGGTCTCGAGTGAATTTGAATAAATGCTTGTTTGTTTGAGTTTGAATGTGCATGATCTTGTTCATTTTGTTTAACAGGTTTGATGGATAGAGGTGCCACGACGATCCCGAAGTTCTTCATCCACCCGTCTGAGAGTGCGAATAGGAAGGTGGCAGTGGCGGAGGTGCCGGTGATAGATCTGAGGGAGGGACGGGGAAGGGAAGAGGTGGTGAGGGAGATAGGGGAGGCATGTGAGAAGTGGGGGCTGTTTCAAATGGTGAACCATGGAGTCCCAAATGAGGTGATGGAGAGAATGTTGGAAGGCATAAGGGAGTTTCACGAACAGGCAAGAGAGGAGAAGATGAAGTGGTACTCAAGGGATCCTTCACAAAAGGTTAGGTTTTATTGTAATGGTGATCTTCTTGTTTCTAAGGCTGCAAGTTGGAGAGACTCCATAGCTTTTGAGTATCAACATGGCCCTCTCACCCCTCAGGCATATCCACCCACATGCAGGTTCAAATCCTTCCTTCTTTTTCACTAATGTTGTACATTTTCAAAACACCTTTCAAGTGATTTGATTCTATCATATCAAAACAGCTGTCCAAAACCAAAGAAAAAAGTTACATAGGCTCGTACATTTTCTATAGATTCTAATTACCCGTAATAACGGTTGAAGATGAGGATGAAACATTTGTTATATAGTATGGAAACCTGTCCCTAATAAATGCATTTTAAAACTGAGGCTGACGTATGTAATAGGCCAAAACTGACAATATTTGCTAACGGTAGGCTCGAACTGTTACAAATAGTATCAAAGTTAGTCACTGGGGGGTGTGCCAACAAGGACATTGGACCCTAGAGGGTGGATTGTATTCCTTGTAAAGGTGTGGAAACATATCCCTAGTAGACACGTTTTAAAATTACTCATAATAAAGGCTCCTATTTTTAGTACATTTTCTAACCATTCAAATTATTCATAATAATTGTAACGGTTGGATAGGGGAACAAAGTATTCCTTATGTGAAAATCTCTCAGGTAGATGCATTTTAAAACCATAAGGTTGATCAAGCAGTCAATATTTGCTAGGGGTAAGCTTGAGCTGTTCCAAATGATATCAGAATCAGTCATCAAGCAGTGTGCCAGCGAGGATGCTGGCCTCCAAGAGGGTAGATTGTATTCCTTATAAAGATGTGGAAACCTCTCCTTAATAAACACGTTTTAAAACCGTGATACTGACAATGATCATAACAAGTCAAAGTGGACAATATTTACTAATGGTGGTCTTAGATGGTTACAGTTTCTTTCTCAAACTAGTCCATCGTCTTTCAATAAATTCTCAGTCTACAGGTCGATCAAAAGCTCATCTTAGTTTCTTTTTGTGTTTGACAGAGAGGCAGTGAGTGAATACATAAAGCAGATGACAGAGCTAAGAGATAAGATATCAGAGTTACTATCAGAGGCATTGGGGCTGAGCAGTGATTACCTTGCAGGATTAGAATGCATGAAATCTGAAACTCTTGTGTGTCACTATTACCCACCCTGTCCTCAACCAGAGCTCACATTGGGCACCACCAAACACTCAGACCCTTCTGCTTTGACAATTCTCCTCCAAGACAACACTGGTGGCCTCCAAGTCCTTCATCAAAACCAATGGCTCCATGTTCCTCCTATCCCCGGAGCACTACTCGCCAACATCGGCGACCTTCTACAGGTGCGCATGCCTTCTATCTATCTATATACATAAACTCCACGTCAAATATTAGCCCTTTATCGACGTGCCAACAGACAAACAAACATATATTAGTGGCATAACTCGACATTGTTTTGTATCGATACCATGCAGCTAATCACCAATGACAAGATCAAGAGTGTAGAGCATAGGGTGTTGGCAAGGAGCAATGGAAAGAGAGTATCAGCAGCATGTTTCTTTTATCCAAGCGCAAAACATAGACTCACACCTTACGGACCTGCAAAAGAGTTTCAATCAGAGGATAACCCACCCATATATAGACCCACTAACATCAATGAGTATCTGAGCTACTATATACTGAAGGGATTAGATGGTAGCTCAGCCTTACCATATTTTAGAATATGATAACCTCCTACTTGTAACAGCCCAAACTGGCTCAATGCTAGTAGATATTATCCGCTTTAGTCCGTTATATATCGCTATCAGCCTCACGGTTATAAAACGCGTCTACTAGGGAGAGGTTTCCACACCCTTATAAGGAATGCTTCGTTTTGCTCTCCAACCGATGTGTGATCTCACACCAAAACAAAAACTAAGAATGAAGTATCAGTTTTTCTTTTTGGGATGGGAAGGGGAGAAAAAATAAAGACAAATATTGTTCAAATGAACTTATACTATTCAAATGGGTTGTACAAATACAGAATAGTTGCACTCTATAAAGTGGAAAGCTTTTTTCAAACAAATGACAATACTAGCTAGAAAACACACCCAAAAAAAAAGACAAAAAAAAACTTGGTTTGCTTTTAGAGCACCCTTCTTTAGGTTTCTTTTTTCTTTTGTTCAACTTTTGAAGATTGAATGGGAAAGGTGCATCTCTGAGAAAAGTGCTGCAGCACTCTATAAAGCTGGAGACAGATGGATTCACAACAAGAAACTCATGACATTTTACAGAGGAATCTACAAACAGTGGCAAAAAGTTGAGGCGTTGAAGCTGTCACATTGTATTACTGCGCTGTAGTATTTGAACAAGTGACCATAAGATATCCATCCTGTGTATGTTCCTGTTATTCTCCCCCTACAATCGTTCAAAACTAGATATCAAACAACGATTGCTAATATACAGATTTTCATCCGTTATTTAAAGCATATAAAGTCAAATCTATGTATCTAGTTGTTTCGAAACATGTTACGTGTTGCAGGCAAAGAATAAGTCTCACGTGCTGGTAATTTTACTTGTTTATACCTCAACCACAAAACAAATCCATGTCTTGTCGCCATGAGCTTCTGTTATGCCTCTTAGTATTATCAATCCCAAGCTTCTAATAGCCTCTGCTATCTCCAAAAAATGGCTGCATTCTTCACACAACATCTGCATACAGGTGTATCACTTGTCATTATGTTAAACTAAGGAAAAAGTAAATGACCGATGACGGAAAATTGAAGCAAATAAAAGAGTTAAACTGAAGAAACAATATGGACAATGGATACTCTAAGATCCTACATCAGTTGGAGAGGGGAACGAAGCATTATTTATAAGGGTGTGAAAACCTCTCCCTATCAAACACATTTTAAAAATCTTGTGGAGAAGTCCGAAAGGGAAAGCCTTAAGAGGATAATATCTGCTAGCGGTGGGCTTGGGCTGTAACAAATGGTGATAGAGTCAGACACGGGACGGTGTGCCAGCGAGGACGTTAAATACCAAAGAGGGGTGAACACCAGGCGGTGTGCGCGCGAGGACGTTGGTTTACGAATGGAGGTGGATTGTGAGATCCCACATTGATTTGAGGGAGAAACGAGTGTCAGCGAGGATGTTGGGCCCCTAAGGGGAGTGGATTGTGAGATCCCACCTCGACTGGAGAGGGGAACGAAGCATTCTTTATAAGGGGTGGAAACCTTTCCCTAATAGACGCATTTTAAAAATCTTGAGGGGAAGCCCGAAAGAGAAAACCCAAAGAGGACAATATCTGCTAGTAGTGTGCTTGGGGTGTTACCGATACAAAATGTTCTACCCAAGAGAAATTGACTAATATTTGGCTCTATGATAAATTTACACACACACACACACACTAGAAACATCATGATAAATAAAAGATGAATTTTCATAATTCATACCTCTACAAGAATCTGACCGTTCTTGTTGAGATTCTCCACAATTATCGAACAGACTTTAAGTTGACCACCGACTTCAACTGCCCAGCTTGAACCCTGATCAGTACTTGAGGATCCTAGCATGCCATTTTTCTTTTGATGCAACTATAAATACATAACATGTAAGAAGAGGAAAACAGTATTCAAGATTATAACATAAAACTGTTACTATTTTCCTTGGAGTTCATATAAAAATGTTGCTCAAGTGCAGACAAGTTGAAAGTCTAAGCCTACTATAACAAGGGATGCGACCTGTGGCATTAAGGGTCATTTTAAACAATAGTTGTCCGGTTAATTACAGGTTTAGTTCTTAAGCTTTCAAAAAAAGTTAACTTTCCTGCTACACTTCGGTTTCAAAGCCAATTACCTTCATGTTGGCGCATTTGTTTAGCTTGCCAGCATGCTTGGTGATGCCTTGCAAGAACAACATGTGCTTGATTGTGCGCTCCAGCAATGAATCAATACTACACTGTGATACAAGCAAGAAAACTTTAGTGGATGAAGCAAAAAAGCAATGAAACATTATACTTCTATCAAGGAAAGATGAAAGAATGGCTTCTCAGAAGTTACTTTTGCTCCATTTGGTACTAGCTCCCGAAGTTCTTTGATTCGATCCTGGATCAATTGTCTATCCCTCGGCCTCGGCCTACAACTCTCACCAGGTCTAGCCCTTCTTTTACTGTTCTTTGCAGGTTCTGAAAACTGCTCCAGGTGCTCACTGCCAGTACCAGAATATGTCGACGAAAACCCTTTTGTGGACATCACCCCACATACTCCTGATGAGCTTAAAGAGTTCTGCATCTCCTCTCCAATAAAAGATGTCTGACTTTGACCCATTGTATAACCTTCTGAACAAGTAGACGTAACATTTGTCGAAGGCTCGGGAATCCTTTCAGTCGTTAACAGAGACTGTCCAGATTTGCATAGAGATGTGTCACTTTTAACATCAGAACCACTATGACAAACATCAGCCACTACTGCTTCTAAAAGATGCTCTGTCGGTGAATCAGACGTCAAATGGCTACCATTCGTTCCCTCAGATAACTCAAAAGCTTTACCACCAAAAACATACTTGGTTTTCCAGTCAAGATAAAGAGCATCTTTCAGAAAAGCAGGTCCTAGTACTTCATGTAGCTCATAACCAGCAGGGAACTTCAACGACGAATTTGATGGATACACATTAATAGTTTCTGATGCTTCGACATCATTTTGCAAGTACATTTCTGAAGGGTTGGTTTGACTACACATCCCGTCGTGTTTAAGTCCACAAACAGACGAGGCGTGAGGATTCATAGGGAAGTATGCTTCATCTGTTATGATCTTTTCAGCTGGACCAGATAAATTAACCGTACCCATTTCGAAGTTTTGCGATCCCACATTGATTTTTTGTTTCAAACCGACAGCGATATCTTTGCACTCACTAGGCTCCCCTCCACATATCCTGTCATCAAGCACCCTCACTTGCGACTTAAAACTGTCCATATTGATAGCATCTGGTTTGATTTCTAGAGATTTAATGCCCCCAGATCCCGACAACTCTATCCCCACATCCTTGCTGACCATTTCAACTTCATTTTTCTGAGCACAAAGTAGACTATTAAAAGAATATTCCTAAGTATGATCACAGGAAGGAAATTTTAGGCAACAAATAACTGTACTGTCTCTATTTTCATAGGTGTCTTAAGTTGTTAACGCCACCCGGGCTCACCTCTGTTGCTAAGCTTCTAGACGGAATGTCTGCCTACAGAAAAGAAATTTTGATATCATCAGCGTAACTAGCACATACCCTATCACATCAAACCAATACAGACAAATTATTTAATTGCCTAAACCAGTTAAAGATGTGAGATCACACATCGGTTGGGGAGGAGAACGAAGCATTCTTTATAAGGGTGTGGAAACCTCTCCTTAGCAGTCGCATTTTAAAAACCCTGAGGAGAAGCCCGAAAGGGAAAACCTAAAGAGGATAATATCTGCTAGCAATGGGTTTAGGCCGTTACAGGAGAGGAAGGTAAAAGATACAGAAAGGGAGTTACCACGTATCCCGAACTCTCACAAGAACGCATTGGCTGAATATGCCCAGCTGAAGACTCTTGAAGAGTTAGAAAGACGTTTCTGATGCAAGCCACAAGATTGACATCCTCAGTGACCTAATTCCAATAACAAAAAAGGACCCATCAAAAAACCAAAAGCATCACGAGTATTGTAATGAAGGCTACTAAACAATAACAGATACCAAATACCAAATACCAAATATTGCAAGGAATGTAAGGCTACCATAAGTTGAAATAAATTATAATGTCGGGGGGCCTATCGTATGAAACAAGGTAAGTTACAGCTAGGATTGAGCATAATTATGTATACTACAACTCCAAACAAAATGTTGACATTCAGCTCGGATCATAACTCACAAACTTCCACAATCTACTAGAAGGAAGATGATCTTACTTTATCTAAAGATCCAAGCTGTAAAACACCGTGCGGGACAACGGCTGCAACAACAATAGTCTACAAAGCATATAAATGACAGTTAAGTAGAGAGTTCGAAAGAATATATAACGGAATTTAGCAGAGAAAAAATCGAATAATCTGAATTTATTCTCAAATTGTTCATCAGGACAGCATATGAACAGTTAAATTCATGACCGAACCCACCCTATAAGCCGATTCAAGATGATAAATATATTAACGAGAAATACTAAATGTTATCATAATTCAGAAAACCTACGAATATTATTGCAATCATATATTATGGGTAATAATACACTGCTATCCTTGAGGAACGTGGGTTCAAACTACAAAATAAGAAATTTAACGTGTTGAGTAGCACAGTATCGACTCCCAAATTTGTGAAGTCAAAATTACAATCCAGCGGAGAAATACACTAGTCACTCAAACGTGGGCGAAGGGAAAGAAAGGCTGCCATACCTTAATGCCAGCTGAAAATTGAGTTTGCCAACCGTCGCAGTACTGTTAAAAAAGTGATCAGAAAATGAGTAATGAAATACAACCCGAGATAGTCGAAAAACAAGCATGATAAACTTCATTAACTTAAACTATTGCACAACACGAAAATATAGCACCTCAAGTGTTGAAGAGAAATTTGGAATTTGCTCATCTGCAGTAATCCATTGATATTTTCCAGTAACTGCTACTTGTCCAACAATCCTTGCAAAAGGAAATAATAATTAAAACAAGGTGAAGCCAATTAGAACCTTATATAGATTCCCAGAGAAACCGATTTATCTTTAAGAAAACTTGAATGAAGGATAAATTATACGAATATATCCAAGAACAATGGTGGTTAAACCAAAATTATCTTGAACTAATCTTAAAATAACCAAATAGAATGACAAATGTTGAGATGTTTACCCTTCCCCAAGAGAATATACATGATAAGACATCTTTGCCACAGCTAATCCTAGAGCGTCGTGTGAATAACATCCATCATGAAACTTCTCGATCGTTTTACTGTAAAACTTGCTCTCTGGCAGATCATGTTGTTCCGAATTGTCGTAGTAGCCATCTTCCCAAGTCAGCACCCTGAATTCAACATAAATTTAAAAGATAACAGATCAAACATTTATATCAATTATATTCCCTGGACTGCTATTGATTTGAACCTTAAACCTCAAAGGTCGAGATTATAATGACTGTCTAGATAAGTTATGCGTAGGTTAGCCATCAAGTTTATCTTCTTCATACATCAAAGAACCAGATTAACAAATGGACAGTAACTTTCAATGATAAAATGACAAGAAAATCGACTTACATACGAGCTCGATGCTTAAGTTTCCAAAAGACAGCATACTTCCATTCAGAGTTGCAACAAAGGCTTTTGAGTATTTGGTGCAAATCAGTAGTACCCATCGCTCACTGAACCAATTTTGTCTAAATGCCCCCTAAAAAGAATACACTACAAAGCAGGGCGTGTTCCTAAAACCACGTTGAAAACCCCCAAATCTAAACACCTTGAGAAGAAAAACCCCCAATTTTTCTAGCTTCCCCTGTAAGAGCCTCTACCAGCCTGCTTTCTCCTCAACCCTGCTCGCCGTTTTATTGGCGGTCCAATTGTTGGTAATAGCAGACGATCAGTTCCCATCCCCTTAAACTCAAACAGCCCCAAAAAACCCCAACTCAAATACACGAATTCTTCAACAAATTCCACACAAACAAGACGATATCAATGAAATTTCAGCATCAACAACATAGCTTCTAACACAGTGGACTTCATTATAGGTCATATAAGTATAACAATCCATGAAGAACAATAACAGCAGCAACAGAGTAAAATCCCAAACGAACACTCAAATACGGCTGATTTTCTCTCAGACCCACCACGGATCACTCAAACAAGGGCAAAATCAAATCCTAGCTTATGTCGGACGACATGGATAAACTTATGAAATCGTCATAAAAACAACAAAAAGGAGTACGAAGAAGTGTTTTCAAGGATCAAATAAGAACCCAAAACCAAAACCCAGAAACCAAAAAAACCCAAAAAGGCGTCAAAGGGAAGGATTTCAAGAAGCCACTTTACAGAGAGAAGCAGTATTGATTGAAGCTTTTTGACCGAAAGAAACGAGGAGAATCACAGAGAAATTCAACGCCCTGATCTACATTTTTCTTGCATTGTCGCTTTTCTTTTTCTTAAATCGGCTTCACAGAGAGATCCCACAGCTTTCCTCAGAGGAAAAAAAGGTTGAAATGCTTGAAAGAGAGCGAGAAAGCCCTGTGGTTTGCGTTGAATTCTGATCGCTTTGTTTCAATTGGTGAAAGGAACAATTACAGACTCACACACACACACACACACACACACAACAATAACGGATGGTGAAGAACTCGAAACCCAACGGCTTTAATACAACCGGACGGCTCGTTTTAGCATTACCGGCGCCGCTCAGCCCTTGCCAATCTTCTTCTTTCAGCGTAAGTTAGCAAGGGATTCCTTTTTAGTGGGGGTATTTTTGTAATATCAGTGGAGACGGAGGGCAAAAAGGGAAAAATAATTTTTTTTTTTTTTTCCACTAATACCAAATTTATAATTTTCCTTTTTCGAGTTCGTTGAAATCTCTACTGAATTATGCTTGTATCGGTAATTATACCAGTGTAGTTTGAGCATATTAAAAATACATATCGACCACTCAAATTATATGTTCACCTTCTCAACACACCTAATAATTATACCGATTACTCTAATTGCAACACCATCTTCTCATACAAAATTTAATAACTCATGATCAAAATGATTCAAATGTTTAACATCTTAGTCGAGATATATGTCTTAACCAGTTGAGCTATGCTTATATTGACAAAATTTACTAAAGCTAAGATGATTCAAGTGTTTGACATCTTAATCGAAATATATCTGTTAATCAGTTGAGCTTTGCTTGTATTGACAAAGTTTTTTCTTTCATTCACTCGGTGGAAAGTGTCAAAGAAATATGGGAAACAACATGATGGTAAGGAAGGAAAATGGCATTATTTTTTGTAATGGTTAGCCTTTTTGTTAGACAAAGTGCATATGAATGTTTGGCATAAACCCTAAACCCTCCTTTCATGTCGTTTTCAACCATGATTTTGTTGTTACAAAAGTTGTCACAATTACCCTCCATGTCCCATTTTTCGGTTAAAGAGAGTTTGTTTTATTTTTTAGATCTGAATAAAGGAAGCGTACGTAAATGAATTGAGATCATATCCAAACGAGACAGATCCTGAGGATAGAATGACTAAGGAATGTTTAAAAGAATTGAAAGTCACTGTTTATATCAACAAGATACATCTTCCACTAAGAACTCGTATTTGTCTGTGAAGACAATCTTCACTGTTATAAGTAATAAGTAAGTAACGTGTTCCTTAATTTTTGGATTAACGTTGTAATAACATAGAATTAAAAAATGTTTGATGCATCACACCAACAACCAAACATAATTTGGGGAATCCCATGATGATGTGTGTATGTTTTAAGAGTGTGTGATCTTGTGGGATTATTGCCATTCATTTTCAATCATTCATTTTGTTCCTATTTGTGAGGGGAGAGTGATTATAGGGAAGAACAAAAAGTTAATCTACTTTATTTATGGATAATTAAGTTTGAAAACATGTTTTCCGACACTTTCTTGCAACATGGTTAAGTGACAACTATTCCCACAAACGAACGAGTTCTTCCAGCATGTTTTGAGACATTGCTCCTAAAATGTTTGTTTTTTTAGTCATCTTATCATACATTCAGCTATGATATCGATTCATTCATGTAGTTCTCATTTACTTTGGTGTCACAAAATACATCATATATCTATCATCCAGCGAAACTAAAAGCTAAATTTGTATTGTAACGAATGGAATTAAAAAATCTTCTATATTTTTCAAACGGGTCACGAACAATAATCTATCGAAAGAACGTAAAATTAGAAAATTGGAGTTGGAAAGCATCAGGATCTCTAGTAGATATCATAGCTTAGCTTTTTACTAACATATAATCTACAAGATGAGTCTTAGTCTTGATGCAATGAGTGACAACTTTGATATCTCTCTCTAAATGTCACTAGTCAATATCGATCGGTATCAAAATGGAAAACCCATTAATGCATATATATATATATACCCAAGACATTAGTGGGTAGTGTCCTCTTGAAAAAATAAATACCCGACTCGATAAAACCTTACCATTAATACTATAACATTTGATAAAAGATAAGCATCGGCTCGTGTATGGTAGGAAGAGGTTTTCACACTTTTAGAAAGAATGTTTTTGTGTACTCTTCAATTGACGTGAGATCTTATAGCCCTACAGACAAATAAATTAAAATATTTTGTAGTGACTTTAATTGAAAAATCTCCTGATTTTAAATATTTTGTTGTCTCGTTGTTTGACGCGATTCTTTTTGTCAATTCACAAAAAAAAAAAAAAAAAAAAAAAAAAAAAAAAAAAAAAAAAAAAAAAAAAAAAAAAAAAAAAAAAAAAAAAAAAAAAAAAAAAA